>NC_059162.1:110351061-110654091 GCF_019923935.1 Bubalus bubalis | reverse complement strand
TCCTTGCCAATGACTGGTATGGAGCATAGGGCTAAGCCAATGAGCACATAGCATTCCCCTTGTGATTTTATTGGCATTGAGACCATAAGTTGACTCACTCAGACTGAAGGAAAGTATCTTTCTTCAACAGTTTCAGGCAAGGAGCTCTCCCTTGATGAGAAGGAAACAAGTAGTCCTGATCACTACCAGCATCACTCCTCCAACTCAGAGGCTTGGGCTAAGACAATTCTAGGAAAAGAGTATAATCAAGAGAAAACCCCGGACTTTGAATGAACTTATTGGCCCACTGGATCAAGCCACCCAGAAACTCAGCCTGTCCTCCTCTGTGAGCCAATGCATCTCCTTATGCTTGAGGCATGTCGAGTTGAGTTTCCTGCTATGTACCCCTGCAAGTCTCCTAACTGATATGGAAGTGTTGAATTGAGGTGACCCAGTACCTGGAGCCCCCTGGAGGTGTGCAGTGCAGCATCCCCCGGGTGACCTTTGAAACGCTAAAGAAGTGGAACCCATCCGGCAAATGACATCAGTCTGAAGCTCAAGAAAGAGATCAAGCTGGAGATGCAGATCCAATGTCTTCAGATGGGATAAAAACTCAGAAAGTAGACAAGGTTGACCAAAGAAAGCACATAGAGTGTGCAGAGGAGAGAAGAGCAAGGCCAAGGACAGAACCCCAGGAAATGCTGACATTTTGAGGGCTCACTTGGAAGGGATCTAAAGAAAATGAAGGAATACCATCAATTTAAAAGAAAACTTAATCCATTGATCATGAATTGTACACTTTAAAATGATTACAGTGGTGAATTTTATGCTATGTGAATTTTGATCTTAATAAAACCATCTATCTTTTTAAAAGAATTTTTAAAAGAAAGGAATAAAAACAGAAGAAACAAGGATAAGTAAAGATGTTCTGATTGTGAGGAGGAGACTGAAAGAATATGGCCAAATCAGGGAGAGAAAAAAATAGATGGGGAAAGGACAGAGAAGGGATGGGGCAACCGCTGAATGGTAAAGGGCACCATGGAAGGAGGCATGGAGGAGAGCAAAGGATGCATGTTAATTAAGGTGTAAGCCAAGCTGCTTCAGCCATGAGACTCACAGCGGAAGTTCATGTCTCTCCCACATGCCAGTCCAGAAGGAGAGACTGGTCCAGAACAGTAAGCTAGTGTTTTCTACAGGGTCTCGAGGGGCCCAAGTTTCTTCTCGCAGTTGCTCAGCTGTGTAGGGTCTTGCCTGTGTCCATAGAACCACAGCTGGCTCATCACTGACACTTCCAAGTTCCAGCCCACAGAAAAGGGGAAATGGACAATGTTCAGGGCAAACATTCCATATATGAGTGTGATCTGGTGGGAAGCTGAGCACATGCTTTTGTCAATAACTTAGTACATGTCCATACATAGCTGCAAGGAAGGCTGGGAGAGAATGGACATTTGGAGAGACTTAGCAAGCACCAGCCAGAGGTCTAGGAAGATGTGGTAAGGTAGACAAGCGACTACCCCTCTCGTCCTCAGATTTGTCATCTAGGTTTATCAGCATCAACACCTGAAACTAGTCAAATGGATAATCATATATATAAACTCTGAGGAGCTAATATATAGCATGGAGACTATGGTCGACAATACAGTACTATATAATTGAAATTTGCTAAGACAGTTGATCTTAAGCAGTCTCACAAAAATAAAAAGGTAAACACGTGAGGTGATGGATGTGTTCATTAGATGGGTTGTGGGAATCCTTTCACAAAGTATGCTATATCAAATCATCACACTATATGTTAAATATATTATAGCTTTCTCAATTATACCTCAATAAAGGTAAAAAAAAAAAAAAACTTGGAAAGGATATGAAAAAAAATTTGAACCTCTCCCTCCCTGCTTCCTGACCTGTCAGCTTAGCTCTGGGAGTGCTCACCAGAACCAAGCAGAAAAGGAAAATCATCGCATTCAGGTGCTTCGCATTATGTAGGTCATGAGTCCCTTTTTTATTTTTAATCTCCTTCTAACCACTGACTTTCCTCAAAATTCCTTCCCTTGGCCTGGCTTCTGCTTAAAACTATCCCTTATTTCTCTTCTTCCCTTCACCAATCCAACCACCAACTTGTCCCCAAGCCCCCTCCAACCTGGCATCTGCCCCATCACTCAGCTGAAACTGTCACCGAGGTCATTAAATTTAATGGCCTGATCTCAACCCTCTTCCTCCTCCACTTGGCTGGGTCTCATTAAACACAACTGACCACCCCTTCCTTGAAACGCTACCTCTCTTGGCCACTGTGATGTGCCATTCTGTACACCTGCCATCCAGCCTCTCCCTCCCTCTCCATCTCCTAATCCTGCTGTGTGTCTGTCTTTCTGCTGCTGCTGCTAAGTCACTTCAGTCATGTCCGACTCTGTGCAGCTCCATAGACGGCAGCCCACCAGGCTCCCCCATCCCTGGGATTCTCAAGGCAAGAACACTGGAGTGGGTTGCCATTTCCTTCTCCAATGCATGAAACTGAAAAGTGAAAGTGAAGTCGCTCAGTCGTGTCCGACTCTTAGCGACCCCATGGACTGCAGCCTACCAGGCTCCTCCATCCATGGGATATTCCAGGCAAGAGTACTGGAGTGGGGTGCCATTGCCTTCTCCGGTCTTTCTTTCTATGACACCTCAAAAGACAAATGCTAATGCACCTTTTATACAGGGCACTTACCCTGCTAGCCTGGCCTAGTGGAAAAGTTATAACCTGGGCTCAAATCTCAGATGTGCCACTTATTTGCTGTGTGATCTTGGCGAGTTACTTAGCATCTTGGAGTTAGTTTCCTACCTGGAAAAACAAGGATACGGATACCCCTTTCAGGCTTTGTATTATCAAGTTAGGTAACTGCCTAATAACCAGTCCTTGAAACCTCAGTGGCTTAACAAACTTAATGTTCCAGTCTAGGTGAACAAGAGCCAGGGTTCTACTACATTAGATTCCAGAACAATTCAGTCCAGTGGCTCAGCCATCCCCCAGGGCTCAATGTTCTTCACTGGGTTTTCAGTAGACCGCAAGGGAAAGAATGTGCAAGCACACAGAGAAGACTGTCTGTGATATTTTTAGAGGACACCCTGAAAGTGGCATACATTGCTCCTACCCACAGTCCATTGCCTAGAACTCAGTCATGTGACTTGACCTGACAGCAAGGGGTGCTGGGACATGTAGTTCCAAAAAAAAGGAAAGGGGATTTGATGAACACACAGTAGTCTTTCCTCAGCTTCCCAGATGGCACCGTGGTAAAGAATCCGCCTGCCAATGCAGGAGTAGCAAGAGATGCAGGTTTGATCCCTGGGTTGGGAAGATTCCCCTGGAATAGGAAATGGCAAGCCACTCCAGTATTCTTGCCTGGAAAATTCCATGGACAGGCGGGCTACAGGTCCAGGAGGTCCCAAAGAGTTGGACATGACTGAGCACACACCGTGCCTTAGTATCCTCTCCATTATAGGGTCTCTGTAAAGATGGAAATAATAGGAGTAAATCTTGTGACCTTTCTGGAACATAGTAGGTCCTGTATAAACAGGAGCCATTTGTAGCTATTTTTTTTTTCCCTGCAGTTTGCCAACTTTCCCAAATGTTTAAGTCTAAACAGACAAAGGTTGAGATAAAGTAGGAGAAAAGGGAGAAAGGAGGGAAGCAAGTGTTGGGGACAGAAGCCGAAGCGCAGGCCAGGTCTGGGAGGTTAAGAGCTTGGGCAGGGACTCACAAGGAGCAGGAAGCCCAGTGGCGTTGAGCACAACCTCTGATTTCCTGGCTAACTCAGGCTCCCACCTGAGCCAGAAAGGGCTTAGAAAGCTCTGAGTTTCCTTGGAAACCATTTCTCTGGCCCTCTCCACATGTTACCAGCCAAGTTGGTTGTAATCAAACCCCCACGGGGCAGAGAATGAGCTCTCAAACTGCCATCCTGGGGTTCCATCCAAATTGCTTGCATTTCCTATTTAAATTGGTAATTTCCCCACAAGTGTTCCTCCTGCCCATCCGGAGATTTGTTGGAAAAGAGAATGTTGGGACAGGCACCCTGACCCTACCAGGGCCCTTGGGAGAGCCTCCACACTGTCCTGAGTCCTTTGGCACTCCTCAGCCCCAGGAACAGCCACTCCTGACCAGGACCCTGTCCTTGGACCCCACTGGCCCACAGAGGGAAGAGCTTGGATGGCAGCATTGGAGAGAAGGCCTAACACGGCCGCAGTGGGTGACTCCAGAATGGCGGGGGGCACCACTGTCCAGAGTGAACTGGGAAGACCTATTGTTGGACCTCTTCCAGGTACATACTTTCCAAGGGAAAGAGATGGGAGCAGGGCCAGAGCAACCAATGATCTCAAAGTACTCAAAGCAGAGGCTACGGGACTAGGGGACAGCTGGAGACATCCAGGGTGTTAGGCCGAGAGATTCCAGGAGGTGCTGAGCCCGCTCACCTGCACTCGCTTGGTGACAAGCCAGCCCAGGCCCTTGTGGAATGACAAGGAGCTTGGCCCCTGTCCCCTTTTCTTTCAGAATGAACAGAGGGCCCATCTCGGACTAGGACAGACACTCACAGACACACGGTCAGATAACCACACACATGTGTATGCAGACACACACATGTATTAACAGATCTGTCCTTGTGTAGAGACAGACACACACCTGTGTCTCCAAACGTCATGTATCCGGATGCCCCTCACCAGCCACACCACACATGTTCATGTTCACGGTGGGCTGAGTGCCAGGCTGCAGCGAGCACACAGTGACAACCGTACATGAGCCTCTGTGGACACACACACATCCCAGCACAGTCCAGCCAGCCAAGACGGTGTGATCACTGACTGGCACGTGTCCTCAGACACACGCATAGGAGACTGAGGAAGAAAGAGAACCAGGCCAGGAAATGGACCCCGCTGTGCAGGTGGCTGAGCGGGGTTGGGGGGCAACTTGGATTCCAAACCAGAACTAGCTGGAGCCAAGGAGAGGTGGCCGAACTGAGTCTAATTCAGCTGCACCTGAGGGTTTAATCTGGACATGAGTGCAAAGGTGGGGTGGGAAGCACCATGGTGGGGCAAGGTGGGGCCTTCCTGAGTGAAGCAGCTTCCCAGATCGCACTGGGGATCAGGGACCAAGAACAGCCCCCCAGGGGAGCGGGGGTGGGGGGCTTCCTCCCAAAGGTGAAGCTGGATATCAGGGCCTTTGCCCCATGGAGAAACACAGGTAAAACCAGCCACCTGGGTACCTACAGTCAGGGAAGCCACTGGGTTTGTAGGCCCTGGGTGTCCAGGGTCCCCCAGCCTTCAGCACCTCTATCCAAGGAAGCTTGATTGTACCAGCCCCCACCCTCACTGCCATGCTAGGCTCCCCACTCAGAGCTAGGCTGGGCTAGGGTGGTTGCAGGGGCTTGGCAGGCAGGACCTGTGAGCTCCCTCAGTATTTTTTGGCTTAGGAAACTGGGGGAAGACCCAACCAGCCTCTGAATCAGCCCCTAGACTCAGTTATTCCTACTGCTGCCAGGAAGACAACTGGTAGACCCGCCCTCCACCTCCAGATCCCACCCAAGGGCCTCACGGTCACCCCAGTTTAGAAGGGTCTTGGTCACACATCTTCACCAGCCCTTCCTCCCACTAAGCAGCAGGGAGCCAAGCTGCGTGACTGAGAGGGTGGGGAGCAGACGCTGGATTCTGACCCCCAGAGCGGCTGTCCCATCATTTCTCCTTCAGTCCCAGCATCGAGAAGAATCCCACAAAGCTTCATGGCCCACCTGCTCCTTTCTAGACAGACAGGTGTGAGAAGAAATGAGAACTCCAGGACAGCAGGTACAACCAGCTGTCTGCAGCTGCGGCTCTCCACACCTTCTGCACAGTCTGCTGTGGGGACAAGAGACAGGCCGGGTGACGTTTCAGAACGCTTGGAATTCCCCAGCCACTCAGTGTCTTTCTCTCTGTATCTCTGTCTGTCTCTCTCTCTTGCCTTTGTATGTGCTTCTCTCACCACCTAGGGTATCCCTTCACTGCATTTATCTCCTGGAAAACTCTTATTTAGCCTTCAAAACCCTGCTCAGGTATCCCCTCTTCTAGGAAATATCTGCCTGGCACTCCCCCTGTCTGATGAATTACTCATTCCTTCTTCTGGGCTACCCTGAATCATAGCGTGTGTGACGATTATCTATTTATGGTGGGATGTCTGCCTTCCCTATTTGTGAGTTCCTTGAGGGAAGGAGCTGTATGGCATGTGTCTCTGCACCCCAGTATCACTCCAGTATCACCCAAGTATCATCCCAGGGTCTGACAGAACATGTCCAGGAGCAGCAGTATAATACATAAGTTAAGACAGTGGGCTCTGGAATAAACCAGTCTTGAGTTTGAATCCCAACTCTGCCTCTTCTAGCTATGGGACTTGGACAAGTTACTCCAACTCTTTAAGCCTCAGTTGGCCCAAATACAAAATGGAAAGAATGATAATCATCACTATTATTATTGTGATAATCATCATAATCATCAAGAGTCATGATTGTCATGAGTAATAAGTGATATCATAAAAACTGAGAGGTTAACCCAGAGCCAAGCAAATTAATTACCTTTGGTATTACCTCATGCGCATCCATCCTGTCAATTCTTTGCTGAAAAGTCACAATGACTCCCAAGCTGTCCTTCTGCCTAGAAATCTCACAAGCAGGTGAATACAGTTAAATGAAATGAGTTCCCTGACAGAGCAGGGGTGCTCTGGGAACCCACAGAAGGAACCACTCATTTTAATGGCCATGTGTTCTGGTGGTTATGTTCATGAGTTTGGTGTCAGAAAGGGTCAAGTTCAAATCCTGATTCAGATAGCAACTAGCTGTGTTGAACTTTAGGAAGTTATATAAAAACTCAGAAATGCTGAAATGTAATGAAAATTTGATTATACGAATAATGTAAAATAAAATGTATCTGGAGATGAGTGAGAAAGACATCCCAGAGAAGGCGACATTAGCCTTGACAAATGAATAGTTTTCCAGGTGGAGGGGGGAACAAGAGCATCTCCAGTAGAGGGAGCAGCAAGTTAAAAGGGCTCATGAGGAAATTTCCAGAGGGTCCAGTGCTTAAGAATCTGCCTTGCAACGCAGAGGACACAGGTTCGATTCCCAGCCAGGGAACTAAGATTCCCACGTGCCGCAGGGTAACTAAGCCCACGTGTCGCAGCTACTGGAGCCCGCACACCACAACCAGAGACAAATCCTCGCAATGAAAAGATCCCATACGCCACAACTAAGACCCGATGCAGCCAAAAATAAAGAAATAAATAAACAATTTTTAAAAAAAGATTCATGAATCCAAAGAACAACGAGAAGTTCCTTGATTCCAGATCACAGTGTAGAAACAAGCAGTGGCTGAAAAAGACCTAGAAAGAAAGGCAAGGGCCAGACTGGGACAGATCTGGAGTGTCATCCTAAGCGGTTCCTGCTACAGACCTCCAATGACAAGAATCTCTCATCTAGGATATTCCTGGCATATATCTAGGGGCTCAATAGCTATTTGTAGGAAAAACAAATAAATAAGTTAGTAGTACTGAGACCCTGACCCATGACTTTTTCTCTGTTGGAATTCCACTTCAGCAAGACGCATCTGCCAGGCTTTGGGCAAGTCGCGTGACCTCTCCAGGCCTTGTTTCTGCACCTGAATTAGAAAGGGACTGGGCAGAACCATCACACACTAAGAATTGCACAAGAGCTTGCCGCATTAAGCTCTAGAGTTCTTGGTTGCAATTCCCTCTCTGAACATAACATTTTTGAAAATGAATTATTTCCTCCATCACAAACAGCTTCATGCCCAACCCTGTTCTAGGAGCTTCATATACACTATCTTGCTGGGTCTTTGGGATCTTCCTATTGGGAAGGACTTCACTATTCCGTTTTACAGGTAACAAGCTCAAAGAGGTTAAGCCATGTGCGTAGTGTGCATCAAGTCACACAGCTAACCAAAGCCAGATCCAGGCCCCAAACCCACTTTTCTCACTCCAAAAACTTGCCACCACATTGACGATTTTTTAAAGCCAATAAAAACCATTTTTCAAGTGAAACATGACATTGCTGGGAACCTCAATTTATAAAACATTAAAACCAGAGCTTCCCCTGTGGCAGACAGGGCAGGCGAGCAGCATTATCTGCTCACTTTTCTCCGGATCCCTACTCACCCTCCCCGCCTCACGGCCCACTGACCCCCACCCCAGGACTCCCCGGACTCCTGCAGGCCCAAACCTCTGCACTTCACCCCCTCCCATGCAAGCCCCACAGCCAAGAGAACTGCATAAAAGTTAGGCCCACTGAGGGCCCAGACATCAGAAGGACGAGTCCCATGCTCCGCAGCTCACAGAAGAAAAATGTATTCCTTCTGATCCCTATCCAGTCTCCCGATAAACCTGGCCTGCCATGTCTTAATATTCCTCCCACTAATGTGTCTGAAGTTCCCTCAGACGTCTGGTTCCAGCCTATGAGTCTTTGAACTTGAGACATTCTGAGCACCCAGTAGTTGACTTAATAATTTGGGGAGACTTGAAAGGTGGTGCAGGCAGCGGTCAGCCAGATCTCTTCCACAGAACATGTGGGTAGGCTGGATGCTCTCCCTTAGGGCTCCTCTCCAGAGATGGCTGTTTGAATCAAAGAATTAGGGATTGTGGCAAATTCATCTGCAGCCCCAACAGGATCCAGTGAGCAGGCTGTCCTGGGAATGAGAGGCGGGGGCAGCCCACCTACATCTCCATCAGTAGCTGTGTCCTTGGACATTTAATAATCAGCTCTGCATGGCTTCGCACTATCAGAGCTTGGAATCGGGTTCTCCCTCCAGGCCCCACAGCTTCAAATTCACGTCAGAGGCAGGCTGACTCCCCTCTCTTCTGGCAGAAGACAAACCACTCCAGTTCCAGGTCACTGAGTCCCTTCCTGTGACTGTGGCCCTGCTGTGACCCAGCCTCCTTTCTTGAAGAGATCAGGGTGCTGTGGGAGAGCTTGACCTCCCTCCTCTCAACAGCCCCCTCCTTGCAGGGAGAGAAGTTTCCTCCTCCCACCTAAGGGCAACCCTGCAGTCAAGAGGAAACACACTTCCTCAAAAATCTACACCTAGGACTTCCCTGGCAATTCAGTGTTTAAGACTCTGCGCTTGCACTGCAGGGGGCACAGGTTCCCATCCCTGGTCAGGGAACTAAGATCCCACATGCCCAAAAAAAAAAAAAAAACCACAAAACCTCTCCTCTGCCCTCTGGCAACAAAAAGGCTCAAGATCTCCTGATACTAATGGTGGCCTTTCCAGAGTGGTCCTAGCTTGTATCAGGCAGGCTTGGATTCAAGGTCAGATCCCATTATTACCAGTTGCTTGATCTTGAGCCAGTCTTTTCGTATTTGCATGTCAGTTTCCACATCTGTACAGCAGAAATTGTAGTCCCCATCTCAGAGAAAGGAGTTCTGTGAGATGAGGTGGTGATGCCTGGAAAGGGCTTAGCACAGGGACTGCTCTTTCACAACTCAAGGCTATTAAGTCATTATCATAAAATCGAGACACTATCCCATCAAGTATCTTCCCTGGTGGCTTAAATGGTAAAGCGTCTGCCTACAATGAGGGAGACCCAGGTTTGATCCCTGGGTTGGGAAGATCCTCTGGAGAAGGAAATGGCAACCCACTCCAGTACTCTTGCCTGAAAACTCCCATGGACAGAGGAGCGTGGTAGGCTACAGACCACAGGGTCACAAAGAGTCAGACACGACTGAGTGACTTCACTTTCACTTTCGTCCCGTCAAGCTAAGTGCCTCTTTTCTTCCTTTCACTAGCAGATTTCTTATATTTCCTGAGCACTCAACCCCCCTTAGCCTATTTCAAACAGTACCCTGTCTTCACCCCTCTCAGTCAGGTCACCAATGATCCCTGGTGACCTAATTCAGTGGCTTCTTCTCAGCTTCCAATTGAGGCATTTGTTATTGATATCTATCTGTTTTCTTTCTCAAATTCTCTCCTCCTTTGGCTTCACAGCTACTCTCCTGGTTCTCCTCCAACTTCCATGATCAGTGGCTACACACCAGAAGCATCTGGGGAGCCTAAAATGCCAATGCCTAGCCCTGCGCCCTCCAGAAAGTCTCATTCAGTTGAAATTGGAGAGAGTTAAGCATTCTAAGTGCATCCGGGTTTGAGAACTGCAGACCTGGATGAAGAATATGCCCTTGACCTTTCTACTTGTTAAGATTGTTTTCAGTTTACAGAAGAAGAAACAAAGGAACGGTGGCTTAGATAAGAGAGTTTCATGTCTCTTGCAGGTATGGACTCTAGAAGTCTGGATGAGTTTGGTGGCTGCAGTCATCCGGGCTCAGATTCCTACTGCCTCATGACACAAAAGAGCTGGTTGAGCTTCACAGCCTTGTTCCAGCCAGCAGGAAGGAGAGAGAAGTGAAAAGTGGTAAAGGTCTTCAGGGACCACCTCCCCTCCCTCCTCACTAGCCATGGCTTAACACATGGCCACACTCAGCTTCACAGAAGGTTGGGAAGTATAATCTTCATCCCCAGGTAAAACCTGGGGATCCTAATTCCTGAGGAGTAACAGCAGGCCCTGCCATGGTCTCTTCTCTCTCTGCAGCCCCTCATATGACAATCCCAGGACCTCTACACTGCACCTGGCCACTTTTCCCAGCCACACCAGGGGCCCCTCCAATACAATCTGTTCAAGCCTGATCTCCTATTACCAAAACTCGAATGACCGTGGATATGTGCTTCAGCTACTATAGGCCTTTATTTCCTTATCTGTAAAACAAGGTAAAAAAAATTTTTTTACATCATTGGGAAAATCAAAGGGTTGGCTAATAATATCCTGTGCCTTGTACACAGGAGGAGCTCAATACATGTTGATTTCTTTCCTCCCTTTTTTCTCTCCTAGTCTAGAACAACTATTCCCTTTCTCTATTCATGCTGTCCGCCTCCCAAACTGATACAAATTTGGCCATTGAACCCTGAGGACAAGACCCCTAGATGTGGCACTGATCATACATGTCCTTGTCAGGACCATATGGCAGATGGGATGGGGGGGAGCAACAGAGGAAGGAGAAATTATCTCTACAGAAAAGCTTATTCTCTTATCCAAACCCTTCCTAGGAGATAGGACAATTTCTCAAGAACCAACTCTCTCTGATGACTCACAAATCCCTCCCCCATCTGCTCTACCTCCTGCATTTACCGCAGGGACATCTCTTCTTTCTCCTTCACTCAAGGCTATAGGGCTGGAGGGCAGATGCAGTGTTGGTCAAAGTCAAAAATCTGGTCAACTCCTAATTTCTCAGTTATGGACTGACCCAGTTCCCCAAGCAGAGACTGATCTTGGAACCTGGCCACAGATCACCCCAGACCCACTCACAGACTGCTATAGGTTAAGCTTTCCTATACCTTTGCTAGTCAGAAGGTGGGGCCCAGCAGCACAGATATCACCTGGAAGCTTGTTAGAAATGCAGAACCCCAGGCCCACCTGAGCCACACTACACCAGAATCTGTATTAATATTAATACCTTTAAAAAGCAACCCATTTGCAACAAGATGCAGCTAGAGATTATCATACTAAGTGAAGTAAGTCAGAAAGAGAAAGTCAAATACCATATGATATCACTTCTATGTGAAAGCTAAGATACGACACAAATGAACTTCTATGAAATGGAAACAGACTCATAGACACAGAGAATGGAATTGTGATTGCTGGGAGGAGGGGACCTGAGGAAGGGATGGCCTGGGAATGTGGGATTAGTGGATGCAAACTATTACATATAGGATGGATAAGCAACAAGGTCTTATTGTATGGCACAAGGAACTACATTCAATATCCTTAATAAACCATAATGGGAAAGAATATGAAAAAGAATTTATGTATATGTGTACATACGAGTCATTTTGCTGTACAACAGAAGTTAACACAACATTGTATTTCAACTACATTTCAATTTAAATTTTTTAATTTAAAAAATCAAATTAAATTAACCCCCCATTAATTTATCTCAACTTCCTACAGGAGAGAAATAATTTGACACAAACGGAGGGAGATTTTCCTTTGCATATCCCCTTTCCTTCCTCTTATCTTCTCCAAGAACCCAGATCCACAAGGTAACCCATAGTGTCCTCAGCAGGATTCTAAGCCCCTGTTCTTCCAGTCATAACTGAGCCAATCCCTTCCATCAGTCCTACCTGACAATGAGCACAGCTGATGTGGAATCCTTTAATGCTGCATCTTCGTTTGAATGATGTATTGTAAAATTATTGGGAGAATTAGAATAAAGCATGCAAAATCCCAAGAAGAATACCTAAAACATGGAAGACAGCCAGTAGGTTGGTAGCCATTACTAACGCCAGTTGTGTGGCCTTGACCGTCCCTGAGCACAACAGAGCCTCAGTTTTATCGTCATCATTAGACATACATGACAACATAGAGTGGGTCTTATAGTGTGAGTCCAACCAGATTCCCAACTCAGTGCTAGGAGAGAGAATCAAATCCAGGATTAGTCAATGAAGAGAGGTGAGTATGGACAGGGATATGAGTCCAGATATGAGGACAAGTAAACCCAAGAAGACTCTTGAGAGTCCCTTGGACTGCAAGGAGATCCAACCAGTCCATCCTAAAGGAAATTAGTCCTAGGTGTTCATTGGAAGGACTGATGCTAAAGCTGAAACTCCAACACTTTGGCCACCTCATGCGAAGAGTTGACTCACTGGAAAAGACCCTGATGCTGGGAGGGTTTGGGGGCAGGAGGAGAAGGGGATGACAGAGGATGAGATGGCTGGATGGCATCACCAACTCGATGGACATGAGTTTGAATGAACTCCGGGAGTTGGTGATGGACAGGGAGGCAGGGCATGCTGCGATTCATGGGATCACAAAGAGTCAGACACGACTGAGCAACTGAACTGAACTGAAACCCAGGATATGTTTGAGGAATAAGCATGAGGCCAGCTTGGCAGGAGCAGGTGACATTCAGAGGAGAAATAGATGATACAGAAGGATGACGGTGGCCAGCGATGGACCTTGAAGGCCAGACAAAGAAGTCTGAGTTTATGCTGAACCACAGAAGGTTTTAGATCAGGAGGTAGAAGAGTGGTACCGAGTATAGAAAAAGACTAATCTAGGGCAGTCTGGGACGGCAAAGCGTGGAGAATGGATTCAGGAGAAATCGCTGTTGAATGTAGAGGACTTGTTGACCAGCAGGGTATGAGAAGGAGGAAGATGGAGGGACGACTTGACAGTCATGATGGTGATATAGTGACAGACAGGGCAACCCAGAGATGGAACTGTTTCCAGGTGGAAAGTGACGGGTTTTGCTTTTGAACTGTATTCTTTCATCTAATCAATATTTCTTGAGTATCTGCATGGGGCTTTGAGTATTTCATGGTGTGCCAAGCTGACAGTTCCTGCCTGCCTGGGGACAGGATGACACCGAGGTGACTATGGGGCATCTAGCTAGAGATATCTAGGAGGCAATTCAGAGAGGAGCCAGAGCTGGAGAAGATTTTAGGGTCATTTTCCCAACTGCCCTGGACATGCATTTCAGAAAGCATCCAGAGCTGGAGAAATCAGGAGCTTTCTTCAATGCCCAGACCCTGAATTGCTCACAATGCCCAGTCAAAGCCACCACAGTGTCCAGTTTTGCTCTGCAGGGCCCCGCTCCAAGGTGAGCACTGGGAGAAGCAGCTCCTTTGGAGATGGATACCTGCCCCCAATTAACAGGGGCTCCAGCCTCTTGATTACCTGGTACTCGTGATTATAATCATCTAATTAGGGATTCATGCTCTTGACAGAGCTGAGCAGAAACATGGGCCATGAAATCTGGGCCAGGAGAGTCATCTTAGGTATACTGTGATGTGGGCAAGGCTCTTCTTCAGCCCTGCCCCACCTTCAGCCCCATGCTGCCCTCCTTCCCTGAACTTCTCCAGAACGCCCATGTGCTAGCTGGTCCCCACTCTCCACCCTCCTAAACTCAGACTCTCTATGCCCCCTCCAGCCTCCCCTTTCAGTCTCCCATATTCCTCATTCTCACTCCTGGCCCCTGTAAGCCCAATTAAGTCAACAAATCCTCAGGTAATTAAATACTGAGCATTTAGTGTGGGGATGTATCATTTGGAGGCAAGTTATATGAATGATACTATGGAATTATATTCTGGTGTGCTCTAATTGTAGGTACAACTTATCACTCACTGTGGCTTTTCTATGGATAATGGATATTTATATCTCTCTTACAGAATTCAGAGGCCAAAATATCTAGTGTAAATGATATAGAAGTTTAGGGTTGTATTTCTCTTTTAGTGACGTAGGATAGTCAGAACTGTAATTTTCTAGCGTTCTTTCCTTAGAAAGAAAGCAATCCCTAGGTAACACAGCACTCCAGTGTAGAAAGACTATCTTCTCTGTTGCCATATGCTCTATGATGCAGTTCCCAGGAATACACCATGGGAGGGACTCCCTTTCCTTCAAAACCTACTCCTCCAGTGATTTTTGTCAGTCTGGATCAAAAGTCTCAAAAAATATGCATTCCCTTTGACTCTGTAATTCTACCTCCAGAAACTTATTCTAAGGAAAACATATGTGCAAAGGTGTTTGTGGAGCACCGTTTAAAATAGCTGCTCATAAAAATGGAAAGAACTTAGGTGAAATATGTACACAGCGAGATGCTATGCAAGTTATTTACTTAATGTCTCTCAGCCCGAATCCATGCTTCTGCTGTCTGCTCCTGCTGCTGGGGCCAGTACTCTGCACACTCCCCTTCCCAGATTCCAGGTCTAGCTGGCTTCCTGTTAGGTTCCAGCTATGGGAGGCACTCAAAGAAGATTGGCAGGCAGGGCAAGGGGAGACAGGACTGGGTTCCTATTTCTTCCTTCCCTGCCAGCACCACCCCCAGAGTGGCAGCAGCAGCAACTGGCTCCAGTCTCCACTTTCTTTCTGCACTCCCAAATCCAGCCTCTGCAGACTCCTCCAAGATACCAGCAGCAGCTGGTGGCAACCCTCTTTCTAAGCTCTGAGTGCCCCAGAACCCTCACTCAGAGCTCTTAGGTCCTAATTTCTCCACATCTTTTCTTTTGTTCCTCTAGCCCTCACCTCAGAGTGGTACCTGCTTCCTGCAGTTATCATTTCTGATCTCTGAGTTTCCTTCTTGTTCTACCAGCTCCCCAACCTCTATGTAGCCAATTGCCTGTATTAAATTCCCTCTGTTTGAAGTACCTTGTGGGGTATCTGATGTCCTAACTGGATCCTGGCTAATATTTATTCCATTTCACATCCATCAGATGGGGGAAAATTATAAATGTAACAGTACCACAGGTTACTCAGGATTTAAAGAAACAGGAAATTTTACACATTGTTGATGGTATTGTAGATTTGTATAACTGTTTTAGAGAGCAATTTGGCAGGCGATATCTAGTAAAGTTAAAGGAATGTTCACCCTTCAACCCTGCAATTTTGATTTGGGATATGAATGCTAAAGAAACTCCTACAAATTTCACAAGAACATAGCACCATTCTTTATCTTTATTATCAGTAGAAAATGGATGTCCATTGACAGATGAATGAATAAAGAAGCTGTGGTACATATATACAATGGAATATTATTCAGCCATAATAAGGAAGGCATTTGAGTCAGTTTTAATGAGGCAGAAGAACCTAGAGTCCATTATACAGAGTGAGGTAAGTCAGAAAGAGAAAAACAAATATCAGATATCAATGCATATATATATATATATATATGGAATCTGGAAAGATGGTCCTGATGAACCTACTTTCAGGGCAACAGTGGAGACACAGGCACAGAGAACAGACTTATGGACATGGTGGGAAGGGAGAAAGAGTGGGGTGGGACAAACAGAGAGAGTGGCATAGAAACATACACACGACTGTATGTAAAACAGATAGCCAATGGGAATTTGCTGTATGACTCACAGAACTCAACAGGGCTCTGCAACAACCTAGAGGGGTGAGAAGGGGGGCAAGTGGGAGGGAGGTTCAAAAGGGAGGGGGAAAGAAAGGAAAATGGATAAGTCAATTGTAGTATACTGATAATGGGATACTAGACCGCAGTTAATGGAGAAGGCAATGGCACCCCACTCCAGTGCTCTTGCCTGGAAAATCCCATGGAGGGAGGAGCCTGGTAGGCGGCAGTCCATGGGGTCGCTAAGAGTCGGACACGATTGAGCGACTTCACTTTCACTTTTCACTTTCATACATTGGAGAAGGAAATGGCAACCCACTCCTGGGTTCTTGCTTGGAGAATCCCAGGGACGGCAGAGCCTGGTGGGCTGCCGTCTATGGGGTCACACAGAGTCGGACACGACTGACGTGACTTAGCAGCAGCAGCAGCAGCAGACCGCAGTTAAAATGAATAAATGAAAGTTACATATAGCAACGTGAATAAAATTTAGAAGCACCATTTTGAGTGAAGAAAGGAGTCTGAAAAGGGATGTATATAGTAGGATATCACTACATATATAAAGTTTTAAAGCCTACAAAGCAATACTATATATTATTGATAGTATATCTGCATACAGTAATGGGGATATTTTTATGCATGAGAAGTGAGAAGTACTAGTTCTAGAATAATGGTTACTCATGCAGAAAAGAAAATGGAATCAGGAAAAGAAACACAGAGTCCTTTGGCTTTATTTCTTAAACCATGGTGGTGGGTACAAACAAAATAGGGGTCCAGAAGACAGAAATTAAAGAGGGGGGTAGAGTCTGTGTTTAGAAGGAGGGAGGAAATGGGAGCCAGTCAGCATATCAAGCACCAACACCCATTAAAATGATTATTCAAAAATATAACATATCAACATGAAGAGCTGTTAAGGACATAATAACTAAAAATAGAGTACAAAACAGGATGTATTCATTAACCATTTTTTATAAAATACAATCATGAGAAATGCTGGACTGGAAGAAGCACAAGCTGGAATCAAGATTGCCGGGAGAAATATCAATAACCTCAGATATACAGATGATACCACCCTTATGGCAGAAAGTGAAGAGGAACTCAAGAGCCTCTTGATGAAAGTGAAAGTGGAGAGTGAAAAAGTTGGCTTAAAGCTCAACATTAAGAAAACGAAGATCATGGCATCCGGTCCCATCACTTCATGGGAAATAGATGGGGAAACAGTGTCAGACTTTATTTTTCTGGGCTCCAAAATCACTACAGATGGTGACTGCAGCCATGAAATTAAAAGACGCTTACTCCTTGGAAGGAAAGTTATGACCAACCTAGATAGCATATTCAAAAGCAGAGACATTACTTTGCCAACAAAGGTCCATCTAGTCAAGGCTATGGTTTTTCCTGTGGTCATGTATGGATGTGAGAGTTGGACTGTGAAGAAGGCTGAACGCCGAAGAATTGATGCTTTTGAACTGTGGTGTTGGAGAAGACTCTTTTTTTTTTTTTTTTTAACTTTACAAAATTGTATTAGTTTTGCCAAATATCAAAATGAATCCGCCACAGGTATACATGTGTTCCCCATCCTGAACCCTCCTCCCTCCTCCCTCCCCATACCATCCCTCTGGGTCATCCCAGTGCACTAGCCCCAAGCATCCAGTATCGTGCATCGAACCTGGACTGGCAACTCGTTTCATACATGATATTATATATGTTTCAATGCCATTCTCCCAAATCTTCCCACCCTCTCCCTCTCCCACAGAGTCCATAAGACTGTTCTATACATCAGTGTCTCTTTTGCTGTCTCGTACACAGGGTTATTGTTGAGAGTCCCTTGGACTGCAAGGAGATCCAACCAGTCCATTCTGAAGGAGATCAGCCCTGGGATTTCTTTGGAAGGAATGATGCTAAAGCTGAAACTCCAGTACTTTGGCCACCTCATGCGAAGAGTTGACTCATTGGAAAAGACTCTGAAGCTGGGAGGGATTGGGGGCAGGAGGAGAAGGGGACAACAGAGGATGAGATGGCTGGATGGCATCACTGACTCAATGGACGTGAGTCTCAGTGAACTCCGGGAGTTGGTGTTGGACAGGGAGGCCTGGCGTGCTGCGATTCATGGGGTCGAAAAGAGTCGGACACGACTGAGCAACTGATCTGATCTGATCTGATCTGATATGTATATACACTGAGGGGAAATAGCTGGGAAAAAATACACCAAAATGGTAAGGTGCCTCCTCCTGGGTAGGAAGATTATAGATGACTTTTATTTATCTGTATCTTCTATTGTTTCTAAAACAAATAGGAACTTCTTATATAATAAATTCTTAAAGATTGTGTTTAACTTACTCCTACAGAAAAACCCTCTCTTATTCCACTGCTGTGATTGCAACATCCCACTGTAGCATTGCCTAAAGCGTGGAATGTAAAATGCTTTTAGGTGATTCAATGCAGATTAAGCACTTCTTATTTTCATAAGTATATGTTTATTTTAACATAAACTACAAAAATAAATTAGTTCCAACAAATGGAGCTGAAACAACTGGACACCCACATACAAAAATAAATAAATGTAGACACAGACTTTATAGCCTTCACAAAAATTAACTCAAAATGAATCACAAACCTAAACCTGAAATGCAAAACTATGAAACTCTTAGAAGATAACATAGGAGAAAAATAAATTAGCACATCAAACCCACGATTCAGTTGATACTCAGATTTTTAAAAATGGGATTCCTGCAGTGCATGGGGACAAGGATTATCTTTTCAACAAATGGTGCTGGATCTGCAGGTTAGCTATATGGAGAAAATGTAATTTAGACCCCTACCTTGCTATACAAAAATCAATTCCAGGTATCCTAAATGTTAAAGATAAAATAAAGCTTCTATGTCAAACATGGGAGAATTTCTTGGTGACTTTGGGGTGCAAAGACTTCTTAAACAGAATAAAAAAATTACCAACCACATAGGAAAAGACTGAAAATTCAAACTGCTTTAAAATCCGGAACTTCTGTTTATCAAAGGACACCACTGAGAGAAAGAAAAAAACAAAACAAAGAGTAGAAGATGGTTGTAATATTTATAATCAACAACAGACTTGCTTCTAGAAGATATAATGAAGCCCTACAACCAACCATTAAAAGACAGACCACACAATTGAAAAATGAGCCAAAGATTTAAACAGGCACTTCACAGAAGATGCCCAATTATCTCCCAAACATAAGACACATGAGCAGTTCTTGTGGAGAACTGTCAGAGCTCTCTCTCTTTTTTTTTTTTTTAATATTTAAATGATTTCTTTTTTTTTTAATTCTCTTCCTTAATCTGAGAGGTGATTAGATGGGTCCATTTACTTATAGAGTTTCCTGATTTTCAATGCATGATGCTGTACATTTAAGATTTGTGTACTCTTCTGTACATACATTATACATCAATAAAAAGATGACTTTAAAAAAGAAATTTGGGTAAAAAAATTTTTTAAGCCCTTTTGTTGATCTAAAGAAAGTTTGTGTTAATTGCCCAGTCATGTCTGACTCTGCAACTCCATGGGCTGTAGCCCCCCAGGCTCCTCTGTCCATGGAATTCTCCAGGCAAGAATACTGGAGTGGGTTGCCACTCCCTTCTCCAGGGGATCT
Organism: Bubalus bubalis; assembly: GCF_019923935.1. Lineage (NCBI taxonomy): Eukaryota > Metazoa > Chordata > Mammalia > Artiodactyla > Bovidae > Bubalus > Bubalus bubalis. Next base: position 110,634,590 of record NC_059162.1, on the reverse strand, counting down.
TCCCGAGTTTAAGAACAATATAATGCAGCACATACCTTTCAAATAGAAACAATAGAAAGATAAGCCAAAAGCAAATAAAATTGATTACCTTTGGCGGGAAAGGTGAGAACAAGAAGGAAATAGGAATAGAAATTATATTTCTCTGCAATGAAGCTGTTCATTTTTTAACAATCTTTATTCATAATCATGTAAATAGGAAATGCAGTGAAAGTGAAAGTGTTGGTCACTTAGTCATGTCTGACTCTTTGTGAACCCATGAACTGTAGCCCACCAAACTCCTCTGTCCATGGGATTTTCCAGTCAAGAATACTGGAGTGGGTTGCCATTTCCTCCTCCAGGAGATCTACCAGACCCAGGGGTCAAACCCATGTCTCCTGTGTCTCCTGCACGGCAGGCAGATTATTTACCCACTGAGCCACCAGGGAAGCCCCAAATAGGCAATATAATTTTAAAATTCAGGTTGACACTTTCATAATTTTTTGCTACATCTATGTGTTATCTTCATTATTATTAAACTGACTAATAGGTCTTAAAAATTAATTTATTTAAATAGGCAATATAATGTTAAACTAAATTAATTTTTTAAAACTATTAATCAATTTAATAAAGAAGGCAACATGTAGACCAGCAAAAATTCTAAAAGTGTCAACCTGAATTACTGGATTCATGTTGTATGAAAGTAAGATTTCCATACGAGTGGTTGTGTTGCCACGTCCCATGACACAACCAGGCAGACATTGCTAATGCATCAGAGACCTTTCCCACTGATCCTAGATTTCATCTCAGACTTCAACTCAGCACAGCACTCTAGGAACAAGTGGGGAGAAGGAAGCAAGGGGCAAGACAAGGGTAGGGGATTAAGAGGTACAAACTACTATGCATAAAATTTAAAAGCTAGGGAATTCCCTGGCAGTTCAGTGGTTAGGACTCCATGCTTTCCCTGCAAGGGAGCATGGGTTCGATCCCTGGTCAGGGAACTAGATCCAGTATGCCACATGGTGCAAGTAAATAAATAAATAAATAATCTACATGGATATATTGTACAACACAGGGAATACAGCCAGTTCAGTTCAGTTCAGTCACTCAGTCATATCCTACTCTTTGCGACCCCATGGACTGCAGCACTCCAGGACTCCCTGTCCAACACCAGCTCCCGGAGAACTCACGTCCACGGAGTCGGTGATGCCATCCAACCATCTCATCCTCTGTCATCTCCTCCCGCCTTCAATCTTTCCCAGCATTAGGGTCTTTTCCAGTGAGTCAGTTCTTCACATCAGGTGGCCAAAGTATTGCAGTTTCAGCTTCAACATCAGTCCTTCCAGTGAATATTCAGGATTGATTTCCTTTAGGATGGACTGGTTGGATCTCCTTGCTGTCCAAGGGACTCTCAAGAGTCTTCTCCAACACCACAGTTCTTCAGTGCTTATCTTTCTTTACAGTCCAACTCTCGCATCCATACATGACTACTGGAAAAACCATAGCTTTGACTAGACAGACCTTTGTTGGCAAAGCAATGTCTCTGCTTTTTAATATGCTGTCTAGGTTAATCATAGCTTTTCTTCCAAGGAGCAAGCGTCTTTTAATTTCATGGCTGCAGTCACTATCTGCAGTGATTTTGGAGCCCCCCAAAATAAAGTCTGTCACTGTTTCCACTGTTTCCCCATCTATTTGCCATGAAATGATGGGACTGGATGCCATGATCTTAGTTTTCTGAATGTTGAGTTTTAAACCAACTTTTTCACTCTCCTCTTTCATGTTCATCAAGAGGCTCTTTAGTTCTTCACTTTCTGCCATAAGGGTGGTGTCATCTGTGTATCTGAGGTTATTGATATTTCTCCTGGCAATCTTGATTCCAGCTTGTGCTTAATGCAGTCCAGCATTTCTCATGATATACTCTGCATATAAGTTAAATAAGCAGGGTGACAATAAACAGCCTTGACATACTCCTTTCCCAATTTGGAACCAGTCTGTTTTTCCATGTCCAGTTCTAACTGTTGCTTATATAAATAATTATAAATGGAGTATAGCTTTAAAAAATTGCAAATCACTAAGTTGTATGTCTGAAACTTTATAACATTGTACTTAAACTATACCTTTAAAAAAAAAAAAGCCAGTACTCAGGCAGCACCAACACAGGAATTAAAACATGTTTGCCATCCCCATCCTAGGAGAGCAGGTCTCAAAGAGTCAGGTAGAAATGGTTACAAACTCACCCAGGTCTCCTAACTCCTCATTTCATCCACAGGAAAACTGAAGCTTTCCTAAGGACACACCAGGAGTTTAATTTCCCCCCGCTACACCCTGCTGGCCTTCACATTCCAGCCTAAACCATGGGCCCCCGCACACCTGGGTGGAGAAGGCAGACAGAGCAGTCAGCTGGGATGATCTCTTCGAGGACTCCCAGGTAGGAACATCACAGTTGCTCCTCACAACGAGCCTGCTTCTGCATCCAGAGTTCCCTTCCCTAAACAACTGGGCCACTCTCTTCCCTAACCGCCATCACTGAGACTAAGACTCCTTTAAAGTCGTCCTTCCAGGCTCTGGAATGAAGTCGACCCATAGGGTGTGGTCAAGAGGCTCCAGCCAAAAGGATGGAGGGCTCCTGGTGAGGTGGAAGATAGACGGGCCACTGAGTTGGACCAGCTGTTATTTGCCAAGTGGAGTATTAACTGAAGCTTTGTTTTCCCCCAGACATTCCAAGGACAAAGCTAGTGGCAAAAGTTGAGTTCTGCTGGAGTAAAGAGGTATGACAACCACTCCTGAGGTCAAGGAAACTTCCCCTACTGCACAAATGCAAGAATATTCCTTGGAATTGAAAAGGGAGTGGGCACCACCCCATAATAAGTGTGGCCATACCCCCACAGGCCTCTGCAGTGGAATTTATCTTAGGAAAAAGTTTTGCACGCATCTTGGGGAGGCTTCTAGGGCAGGGCGGGTGTGAAGAAAGAAACAAGATAATGGTCAAAGGTAAACAAAGACCCAAAAGAACTGCCCTGCATAAGTGATTTATCCTCCTCTTCAATGTGCTCCTCCTCATTAGAGTGGACACCCATACCCTTTCTCTCTGGATTTTGCCTCCTTGAAACAGTCTTGCTTTCAAAGAGGGGCAAAAGTCAGGGCCACTCTGCTTCTAGCCTCTATCCTATGGTGGTCTAGTGGCTAGGATTCCTGGTTTTCATGCAGGTTCAATTCCTGGGCAGGGAACTGAGATCTCTCTTCAGGACTGCTCACCGCTGTCTCTTTGAGATCACTGGGGCTGGACCCAGGTCAAAGGGCCAACACATGCTCTCGAGCTGTCTCAACCTTCTTTAGACAAAGGACCCTTTGAGAATTTGAATAAAACTATGGACCCTCTCCTGAGTTAAATACATCAAAACACAACATTTTTCACTTAATGTCGAAGGGCAAGGAGAAGAACTTAAGAATTCTACTGCATGATGCTGTGATGACAGTAACCATTTCCTCTGCGTTTATCACGTGGCAGGATGGTGCTAAGTACTACAGAGCTTAACCCTATTTAACTCCCTCAACACCAGCATGAAGTAGGGACCGTGATCGCCTCCACTTTACAGATGAAGTAAGGCATAGGGAGATGATAGCCACAGGTTCAAAATTCAAATTCAAGTCTCTCATTCTTAAATGACTCATCCAAGTTTTTGATCTGGTACCACTTATGTCAGAATTTCCTGGATCACTCATTTGAAAATGCACATTCCCCAGTCTGGGGTTCAGGAATCTGTATCCGTTTTTAAAAACTATTTATTTATGTATTTGGCTGTGCCAGGTCTTCGCTGCAGCATATGGGACACGTGATCCTCCTTTCAACATGTGGGATCTTTCATTGCAGCATGAGGACTCTTAGTTGCAGCATGGGATCTAGTCCCCTGACCAAAGATGGAACAAGGGCCCCCTGCCCTGGGAGCATGGAGTCTTAGCCACCAGTCCACCAGGGAAGTGCCAGGAATCTGCATTCTTCTTTTTCTAATTTCTCTCTTTGGCTATGCTGCGTTTTCGTTGCTGCCCCCAGCCTTTCTCTAGTTGCAGCGAGCGGGGGCTCCTCTCTAGTCGCAGTCCATGGGGCTCTAGAGCATGGGATCCGCAGTTGTGGCGCACAGGCTTAGTCGCCCTGCAGCATGAGGAATCTTCCCGGGCCAGGAATCAAACCTGTGGCCCCTGCATTGGCAGGCAGATTCCTAACTACTAGACCACCAGAAAAGCCAGGAATCTGCATTCTTAAGGAGAGTCCCAGTTGATTCCCAGGTACCCAAGTTTGAAAATTGCTGCACTGTACCCAATAAGCAGTGGCCACACGGTCCAGTTTCAATGGCTGTATAACAAATCACCCAAGAATTTAGAGATGTAAAACAGCCACCATTTTATTCTGCTCCCAAATTTGTGGTTCAGAAGTTCAGGCGGGGTGTCATTTCTACCAGACCCCATTGACCAAAGTACCGAGCTGGCCCAGATTCAAGAGGAAAGGAATCAGCCTCCACCTCCCGGTGGGGTGTGACCTAGTCCCACCGTGCACAAGCTTCTGCAATGGGCGCTCCTGTCTCCGCCATCTCTGCAATGAGCAATCTGCCCTTCGAAGCCCTGTTCACATGCAAAATCGGGTCAAAACAACCAGGCTGCTTCCATGAGAAGCCTGGAGAGAACAAAGCTCAACATTCATCAAAGTCGCTTTCTAACAGGCTTGCTCATGCTCCGTGGTTCGCCCTTTCAGCTTGGGGAAGCGCCGCGGCAGCTGCACCACACACCTCAACAGCCACCCTCAGGAAGTGCCCCAGTGACCACCTTTTCCGGGCAGCTCATGATCTCATGGACTAATCAAAAAAATATGTGTTCACCCAGCTTTCTTCTTCGGTCAGATGGCCTCACCTGGGGCATAGGGTAATCTGATGAGCAACCGAGAGTTCAAATGAAAAAGGTTCAAAAAGGGACGTCGTTGAGAGGGAAGATGTAAATTGGTACAACCTTTCCAAAGGGCAGCTTGGCCATATGTATCAAAATGTAAAATGTGTGGTCCTCTTTGACCCAGCACTCTCACCTCTAGAATTTAGCCCAAGGAGATAACACCCCAAATGCAAGAAAACATATGCATAAGCACTACGTGGGCAGGAATACACAGTGTTGTTTATAGCACAGAAAAATTAGAAACAACCTCCACGCCCCCCCTGGCAGTGATAGATTAGGCAAATAAACTGCCTAGTATTAATTTTCAAAGAGTGAAGTAGCTCTGTATGGAGTGATATGGAAAAATCTCTAAGACACACAGTTAAGTTGGGAGGGGGGTGAGTATTTGAACCATACATATCATAAATCATATTTATATAAAACTATATATGCTTCAGCACAAAAAGAGATGACTGGAGGAAGGTCCCCTGGAATGTAGCATTTGGTGTGAATTTTGGTTTCTTCTGTATTGTTAAACTGTTTAATAATGAGGAGGCTTATACTTACTATGGCTGGAGCTGTTGTAATCCCCTTACGTATGTTAACTCACCTTATCCTGACAACAATGCTATGAAGTGAACACTGTTATCATCTCCATCGGAGAGGACATGCGTACGGAGGCACATAGAGACCGACAGTGCACCCCCAGCCAGTAAACGGCAAAGACGGGAGCCAAACCAGGGAGTCAGGCTCTACAATCCATGCCCTTATCCATTAAGCTACCCTGCCTCTACCCAGCAATTTCATGAAGCATATTCACCAAAACATTAAAGCCTTTTTTTAAAAGTCACCAAATGGGCCCTAACAATTTATTACGTTTCAAGAAAGAGTCTCCACGGGTCTCTGCAGGGGATTTTCCTGCCCTTTTATCCACTGGGTGTACAGACAGAATTCCTCCTGGGAGAAGTCCAAGGGATGCCACACAGTCTCCCCCAGGGAGCCCTGTGGTGCAAACAAGAAATGAAGGAGACCCAGTGGGAGGCTTGTTCCCTTGTGTCAGAGTGTGGGGTCCTTCAGGCCCGTGGCTGATCAAAGTTCAAGAAAGGGACCCCTGGAGCCTGCATCCCGCAAGCTGCAGCTCCTGACCTGAGGCTAGAAAAATGTGTTACGATAAATGTCTGTTTCAAATGAGACCCCAGTGGCTAGACCATGAGATTAGCAGATGGTGGTATCAAAGGATGATCACCAGAAGGGGTGATGGGTGGGGCCAAAGGATGCAGGGATCCATCCAGAGTCTGTCTGTGGACTCAGGCGTGCCTGCAGGAGGGCGCGAGGCCTCACACCAGCAGCTGTGGTATGAGGATGGAAGAAGAATAGGGGGGAAAACTCATCCTAAAGGAAGGGAGAATTGCAGCCCAGATCTTGGTCCAAAGACAAAGGTGGAGGTAATTCTGAGCACAGCTCCACTGTGTCACCTGGTTCCCCAGCACATCCCAAGAGCCTCGGCCCTAGGACCTGATACAAGATGCCCCCATAAACACAAGCGGGAGTTTGAGGAACGTTTCTCTCCTACCTCCCTGGGTATCTGCCAGCAGCTGAATCAGCAACAGCCCCCCACCCCCACCCCAGGACCCTAGGCACAGTGACACAGGAGTTGCAGCCCTTTTGGCCCAGGAGACTTTGCACTTCTGCAGGGTTGGGAGGGAAACAGCAGACACTGGTGGCTGTTGAAGACACTTGAGGCACTCTCGGGATGCCAGGAAGAACCTGAGAAGGGATTTAAGGTATCAGGACTTGCCTCAGAGCAGTTAAGGGTTAAGCTACCCAAGGATGGGCTTCCCTGGGGGCTCAGCCAGTAAAGAATCCACCTGCAATGCAGGAGACCCAGGTTTTTTCCCTGGATTGGGAAGATGGGTCAGGGAGATCTCCTGGAGAAGGGAATGGCTACCCACTCCACTATTCTTGCCTGGAGAATTCCATGGGCAGAGGAGCCTGGAGGGCTACAGTCCATGGGGTCACAAAGAGCTGGACGTGACTGATTGACTAACACTTTCACTTACCCAAGGAAAGTGTGTAGTGTGAGAAGCAGAGTTTCAGGTACAAGTTCGCAGATGGACAGGAGAGAAACTGAGCGTGCAAGGAGATCAAAAGTGAGATCTTCTACGTGCTGGGGCTTCCATATCCTGGGGCTTCCCACCTCATCATCCCCAGGCCACCCCAGCCTGCTCCTCCTCCTCACACTCGAGAGCCCCCTCCCCAGCTAGCTTTCAGTGCCCCCTGCCCTGTCCACACCATCTCGACACCCTGGTCGGGGTCTTCCTCCCATTAGGAGTCCTCAAGAATCAGGTACTGCTGCCAGGCTGGAGGCAGAAGGGATCTTACTCTGGAAACTTTATTTTTAAAGCAGAGCAAGAAACAAATGGCTCTGCAGTCCACCCGGATCACCTAGGATTGGAAATTTATGCTTGGGGCTGGTGCACTGGGACGACCCAGAGGGATGGAATGGGGAGGGAGGAGGGAGGAGGGTTCAGGATGGGGAACACATGTATACCTGTGGCAGATTCATTTTGATATTTGGCAAAACTAATACAGTTATGTAAAGTTTAAAAATAAAATAAAATAAAAAAATAAATAAATAAAATGCATTAAGGTTGAGAGACCTATAAACATGTCATAACATGCTCTGCAAGCTGCTGCCTCTGGGACTTGCAGGCATGGGAACCCCAATGGGCACTGGCAGACACGTTCACAGTGAACACAGATGGGCACACATGCCCATCAAGCCTATCCCTGAACACACTCCTTCACACCTGTGCTCCTATGTGCATGCACATGACAGACACACACAGATCTGCACACATGGTCCCCCAAATAGAGGTGCACATACAGACCCTGCACGCACACTCCCATAGGAAGCAATGCACAGCTACATTCAGCCCCACCCCTGGGTCTATTCTCACCGGCTGCATTCACACATGCACACAAATTTGTACACTCATCACCCCACAACCTGCACACATCTTCACCCTGCATATAAACAGATGCACACACTCACACACACTCATCGCACCCACATTTAAGGACAGTGTTTACTTTGTTGCTGTTGTTGTTTAGTCTCTACGCGTCTGAGTTTTTCAGACCCTGTGGACTGTAGCCCTCAGGCTCCCCTGTCCATGAAATGTTTCAGGCAAGAATACTGGAGTGGGTTGCCGTTTCCATCTCCAGGGGATCTTCCTAACCCAGAGATTGAACCTGTGTCTCCTGCCTTGGCAGGCAGACTCTTTACCACTGAGCCACCAGGGAAGCCCACACATTCGCATACACTCATCCAAAATGTAGACATTAATATGCATACACAGTCATCCCACACCAAACGTATGCATTCACTTTACTCAAAGCAGAGATGTGCACAAACATGAATGCGTGCCCGCCCACATGGAGTGTGTATACAAACTCAGGCCACCAGGATGAAACATAATTACATAAACATTCAGCATTCCCGCCGACTCCAACAGCCATCTGGGTGACCATCCAACAGCCTGGACTCTTGAGTTTTTTTAATTGAAGCTTTCTTTTCTTTGGAAATGGTGCCACCATTTGCCCAGTGACTCTTCCTAGAGCCTGAGCATCACCCTTGATTCTGAAATCTTCCTCGCCCTCCACATCTAGACCAACTGTAAAGCCAATCATTTCTCTCATCTCTGAAGCCATCATTCTGCTCCATGGCACCATCCCCTATCAGCACCACTGCTGGACCCCACCTCAGAGTTCTTAATTCCACTGCGGCCACCTCCAATCCCTCCTCCACACGGCAGCACGGAGCACAAGACCCTTCAGTGGCTCCCCTCACACTCTAACTAAGTGGGCAAACTCCCTACCCAAGTCCACAAGTGATCAGACCTCTGTCCCTCCCACCCTTACCTCACTTCATACCCTCCTACCCATCCCCCCCCCCACTACACTGGTCTCCTTTCACAGACTCGAGCACCCAATCCCTTCCTCCTTCAGAACTTTTCATAAACATCTCCGTCCACCTAAGATGCTCCTCACCTCTTCCTATGGCCACACACACCCTCTAGGTCTCTACCAAAACGTCACCTCCTCCAAGAGGAACTCCCTTGATTTTCTAAACAGGATGTGTCTCATCATGTTTTTATTTTTTTAATTGAAGTATAGCTGATTTACAGCATTGTGACAGCCTCTGCTGTATAGCAAAGTGACTCAGTTTTACACATATATACATTTTTTTTAATATTTTTTTCCGTCATGATTTATCCCAGGAGATTGGATATAGCACAGTTCCCTGTGCTATACAGCAGGAGCTTGGTATTTATCCATTCTAAACTTAATAGTTTGTGTCAACCAACCCCAAACTCCCCGTCTATCCCTCTCCCCACTCCTTGGCAAACACAAGTCTGTTCTCCATGTCTGTGAGTCTCTGTTTTGTAGATAGGTTCATTTGTGCCATATTTTAGATTCCACATAAAAGTGATATCATATGGTATTGGTCTTCTTCTTTTTGACTGACTTCACTTGGTATGATAATCTTGAGTTGCATCCATGTTGCTGCAAATGGAATTATTTTGTTCTTTTTTATGGCTGAGTAGTATTCCATTGTTTATATGTAACACATCCTTATCCATTCATCTGTCAATGGACATTTAGGTGATGCTGGGAGGGATTGGGGGCAGGAGGAGAAGGGGACGACAAAGGATGAGATGGCTGGATGGCATCACTGACTCGATGGACGTGAGTCAGAGTGAACTCTGGGAGTTGGTCTTGAACAGGGAGGCCTGGCGTGCTGCGATTCATGGGGTCGCAAAGAGTCGGACACACTGAGCAACTGAACTGAACTGAACTGATGTCTTGGCTATTGTAACTAGTGCTGCTATGAACAAAGGGGTGCATGTATCTCTGTGAATTACAGTTTTACCAGGGTATATGCCCAGAAGGGGGCTTGCAGGATCATACTCCCCATCATTTTGAGCCCATGCATCTCGTCTCCAGAACAGCACTTCCCCCATAAGCAGCTTATGTTCACGTCTGCCTCCCCTAAGCCTGCACTACCCAGTAGAGCAGCCACAAGTGGCTGATTCAACAAAATCAAATACAATCACAATTTTAGCTCCTTAAGCTAGCCACATTTCAAGTGCTCAGGAGCCACATGCAGCTAGTGGCTACTGCACTGCACAGCATGAACATTTCCATCATCACAGAAAGTTCTAGACTGCAGCTTGGAGAGCAGGGCAACGTCTCCTCTACTCACCAACAGGTACTGTGTGATCACCGTGGTGTCTGGCACATAGTAGGGGCTCAAGGGATACATATTGAATGAATTCACGCACGTGTACTCAGCCCTAAATGGAGAGTCCCTCTTCCTGTCAAAGACCCCTTTCAAATGCCACCTCTTTCTTGAAGTCGTCTCAACATCCTTCCCTTCCCCTTCCTCCCAGCCAGAACGCTTATATCTCTGTCACAGACAGACAGGTCCTATGGGGCACCGTCCAGCGTTCGCTGCAAGCACTTTTACCCGACACCGGCTATGAGATAAGACAAGAGGAGGAATGGGCCAGGCTGTATCCTCAAGACGCCCTTCCATCCATCTCTCTGGAGGCAGCAGAACAACTGCATTAAAAGCACAGGCACTGGACGCAGCAACCCCGGCTCACACCCAGCTCGGCCTCTTCCTAGCAGTGACTTTGGGGAGCTGGTTAAACCTCTTTGAGCCTCCACTTCCTCATCTGTAAAATGTGGGTACTAATGCAAGCTTCACTGCTATTAAAAGTGAAAGAACCCTAGTCAGAAGTGTTGCAGTGTTCCCTTGAGGGCGTTGCCTACCTTAGCAGAAAGAGGATTCATTTACATCCCACCAGCTGTATACGCAGCCTTATGTGAAAACCCCAGCTTGTTCCCAACTTATTCCAAAGATGTCTGCAATTCTTGATAGATAGGTGCTTCAGGTCACTGCCCAGATGGCCTAATGATTAACAAGGCTCTGATGCTAGCCCCATGGCTGCAAGTCAGGAGCAAAACAGCTGATGGCTGTATCTCAGTAATTAGTTTAGATGATACTAAAAAACTAGTACTCATACCAAAATTTCGCTAAAAGCAAGCTATGTTTACCTCTGAGCCCCAGGCAAGGCTTCAAAGGTTGTATCACCCAAGATGGGGTGGGAGCCACATCTGACCCTACTTGGTCCTCCTGGCTTGAGTCTCTCCAGGTAGGATGAGGGGGGAAAAGGCCCTGGCCAAAATGAATGATCAGAAAGGGAGGAGCAGTCCCCATGAGGATGCTCAGGAAGATATAGGAGGGGAGATTATAGGGAGTTTAACCCTCGAGAAAAATACAGCATGTGCAGTGCTAAAGTCATGGAATTTGATGCCAAACTGCCTTGGTTCAATCCCAGGCTGATCCTCACTGGCTGGGTGACCTTGACCAAGTAATTTGTCCTCTCTATGCCCTTCTCTGTGTAAGCAGGGGAAATGGTAGTACCTACTTCAGTGGTTCTTTGGGGGAGTGAATTAGTTAATATTATATAACGCTTAGAATAAAGCCTGGAACCCGTTAAGTTCTGTACATGTTTGTTACATAAATTGGGAAAGAGAGTGGAGGAGGGCTAAGAACTGGGTCTGGAGAATCTCCCTCCCCCTTTGCCCTTTCCTCTTTCCTATGTCACCTTACAAAACCTCCTTCCCACTTTCTCCAAAGCCCTTTGCACCTAGCCATCCCACCCCCCAATTCTAGGCAGATTCCATCAGACCCCAAGTGGCTCTGAAGGAAATACAGGGGATTGAAACATGGGGATAGAGGCTCATCATCAGCCAGAGTGTGGGAATTAAAACTGCAGTGAGGGTTCTGGAAGGCCTCACAGAGGCCAAGAAGTGCTCGGAATGCTTTCTGAATGAATGCAGCTTTGTTCAATTGGAAATCTTAATGCAGCATATAATTCTCTGGGTAGGTCTCACATGGCCATAATTTGGCTTTTTTAAAATACTGAAATAACACTGGTACATTAGCAAAAATCACCTACATTTCAGTACAACAATACACAGTACCAGAACACTGGCATATTAAATCTTAAGAAGTCTTAGAATCCCCTTATCACTCTCAGATTTCATGGTCAAGAGCTGCTTGGGAAGAGAATTCATGGCATATCCACTGAGGCAGCCTCTCAGTTGTGAAGCCTGGGACTGGGATGGAAGTCAGAGAGAAAGGAGAAAGAGAAGAAATCATTGAAATAGACAGATGAGCATCAGGCCTAAGGAAGGCAGCATAAGAGCCCCCAAGTTCAGTTCAGTCACTCAGTCATGTCCAACTCTTTGCGACCCCATGAATCACAGCACACCAGGCCTCCCTGTCCATCACCAACTCCTGGAGCTCACTCAGACTCACATCCACGTCCATCGAGTCAGTGATGCCACCCAGCCATCTCATCCTCTGTCGTCCCCTTCTCCTCCTGCCCCCAATCCCTCCCAGCATCAGAGTCTTTTCCAATGAGTCAACTCTTCGAATGAGGTGGCCAAAGTACTGGAGTTTTAGCTTTAGCATCATTCCTTCCAAAGAAATCCCAGGGCTGATCTCCTTCAGAATGGACTGGTTGGATCTCCTTGCAGTCCAAGGGACTCTCAAGAGTCTTCTCCAACACCACAGTTCAAGAGCATCAAGTCTTCGGCGCTCAGCTTTCTTCACAGTCCAACTCTCACATCCATACATGACCACTGGAAAAACCATAGCCTTGACTAGACTACTTTGTTGGCAAAGTAATATTTCTGCTTTTGAATATGCTATCTAGGTTGGTCATAACTTTCCTTCCAAGGAGTAAGTGTCTTTTAATTTCATGGCTGCAGTCACCATCTGCAGTGATTTTGGAGCCCCCCAAAATAAAGTCTGACACTGTTTCCACTGTTTCCCATGAAGTGATGGGACCAGATGCCATGATCTTCATTTTCTGAATGTTGAGCTTTAAGCCAGCTTTTTCACTCTCCTCCTTCACTTTCATCCCCCAAAGATGCCCACATTTTAGTCCTCAGGATGTGTGAACGTAACCTTGCAAGGCAAGAGACTTGCAGGTGTGATTCCATTAAGGCTTCTTTCCAGATTATCCTGGGTCTTCTGTGTGGGCCCAGTGATATCCTTATATCAGGATTCTGCAGGATCCTTATAAGAAGGGGGCAGGAGAATCAGAGTCAGGGAAAAAGAGATGACAGTGATGACAGAAGCAGAAATTGAAGTGACGCAAGGCCATGAGCCAAGGAATGAGCGAGGCCTGGAGAAGCCAGAAAAGGCAAGAAGACAGATTCCTGCCCCCTCACAGAAGTGACACAACCCACTACCCATGTTCTACTTCTGAACTCTAGAACTGCAAGGCCATACATTTGTTGTTGTCTTCAGCCACAAAGTTTGTGATAATTCATCACAACAAGGATAGGAAATTCATACAGAATCCAGGGACTTCTCTGGTGGTCCAGTGGTAAGACTCCACACTCCCAATGCAGGGGGCCCAGGTTCAATCCTTGGCCAGGTAACTAGATCTCACATGCCGTAACCAAGAGTTCACATACCGCAACAAAGATTGACACTCCCACATGCTGCAGTTAAGACCCAGTGCAGCCAAATAAGTAATTTTTTAAAAAATACAGAATCCATAACCGATAGGAGGGTGATTGATTTAACAAAGATTTACTGAAGTCCTACCCCGTGCCAGGCACTGCCCTGGGCACTGGAGAGATGGACAAAGTCACTCTCCAAAGCTTCTCATTCTAGTGAAAAGAGACAGATAAATAAATGAATAAAAAGTACATAGGGAAAATAAGAAAGGGTGACTTGAACGCTACTAGTTACAGAAAGGGGCTCCTGTAGATTGCGTGGTCAGGGAAAACTGTCATAGGAAGTGGCCAGAATGATGACGAGCCAGCCATGTACAGATCCAGGAGGAGAGCATCTCAGACAATATGGTTAGCCTTTGCTCTGTAACAAACTACCCCAGAACTCAATAGTATAAAACTACCCTGTATTTGCTCCCAATTTTGCAATTTTGGCAGAGTTCAGTGACAACAGCTTATCTCTGCTCCACGTCGCATCAGTTGAGATGATCCAACTGGGGCTGGAGAGGGTACTTCCAATATGGCTCACCCAGATGTCCCAGCAAGTTGGGAGCCAGACGCTGTGCTAGGCACTTCCACATCCACTAGCCTCCCTCTATCTTCCCAACAGCAGCGTGATTAAGAATTGGGGGCTTCAAATGCCAGGCAGAATCATTTATACAGGCACCCAAAGAGCTGCATGATGTGGTCCCTGGTGTGTCACAGACACACAGTCGCCAGTTGTCACCCCTGCTGCTTCTAGAACTCAGAGCGGAGGAGCCACTTCCTGCATGCCAGGCACACATTCTAAACTTTCCAGATGTGCTACCTCATTATATCCTCACAGTAGCCTTATGAAATAAGTCCCCACATGACAGATGCGAGCACTGAGACCCAGAGTCACACAGTTAGAAATTGGCAGATTTAGAATTTGAGCCCAGGAAGGTTAACTCCAGGGACCATAACCTATACTGCCACACAGCCAGCATCTGGAATACCCAGATCTAAGGATGGCTTCCCTCTTATGGGGGGAGGCACAGGAGATACCACAGACTTTGCTGGAGAGGGGCACGGACCAAGGCAGCATGATGCTTCAGGAGGAGAACCTGCTTGGAGTAACATACACACACTTACTATATATAAAATAGACAAGCAACAGGACATACTGTATGGCACAAGGAACTACACTCAATATTTTGCAATAACCTCTATGGGAAAAGAATCTGAAAGAGAGCTCAGATACATATGTGTAAAACTGAATCACTTTGCTGTGTACCTGAAACTAACACAACACTGTAAATCAACTATACTTCAATTTAAAAAAAAAAAAAAAAAAAAGGAACCAGCTTGAGAATAAGATCAATGTGAGGCCAAGGTCTGACTGCCACTTCTTAAACCACATCGAAAAACCTTATATTCACTGAGCCTCCACTTCCTTTCAATAACAGGGAGATCCTCATTTATCCACTCATGCATTCATTCAACCAATAGATATTGCTGCTGTTGCTGCTGCTGCTAAATCGCTTCAGTCTTGTCCAACTCTGTGCGACCCCATAGACGGCAGCCCACCAGGCTCCTCCATCCCTGGGATTCTCCAAGCAAGAACACTGGAGTGGGTTGCCATTTCCTCCTTCAATGCATGCATGCATGCTAAGTCGCTTCAATCATGTCTGACCTTGTGCGACCCTATGGACAACAGCCCACCAGGCTCCTCTGTCCATGGGATCCTCTAGGCAAGAATACTGGAGTGAGTTGCCCTTTCCTTCTCCTGCAATAGATACTGAGAGTCTTATATGCCAGGAGCTATGCCACGAATGCCACACATACACTCTCCCCTATCCTCGTGAATCTGACATTCTAGCTGGGAAGACAAATGGGAAAACAGGTGAACACACAAAACAGAGTTAAGCCCTAATGAGCACCATGAAGGAAATCAGCAAGGAACGGAGGGGAAAGAGCAGGAAGGGGATCTCCTTTGGATGAGAATGGTCACGGTAAGCATGAGAAGGAGCTGGCCACGCAGAGAGGAGAAGCGAGAACACCCAGGCTGGGGAAAGGGCAGGTGCCAGAACCCCAAAGAAGTTTGAGAACAGCCTAGCAAAGCTGGCGTGCAATGAAGGGATCATCGAGGAAGACGCTCATCACTCTTCCCGGCTTGTCATGAGCTTGAAAAGGGATCCTGCTTGGAAGGCAAGCAGCATGACAACACCTGATACGCGGTAGACACTTAATAAATGTAAGCTCTCTTTTCTCCCTCCGCGAGCCGGGCGCTCTGGGTCCAGAGAGAAAGGCTCCTTCTCGGGGAGGGGGTGGGGGCAAAACTTCTGGGCATCTTCAGCCACGAAGCCCCGATGGCTCCTAGAGGTCCCCGAGCTCCAAGCCTGTTTGCCACCATCCAAGTGCGCACTTTCTCCCTTTGTCTAATTATTCCTAATTGGGAGAAAAATTGTTTGGCAAATCAGCTGGCATCTCCTCCGCTCCGGTGTCCTAGCAACCCAGCTCTCAGGGGTGACACGGGAGAGGAGAAGCTTTGCCGCCTCCGCAACCGCAGGGAGCGCCAAGGCAGGGCGGGTGCCTCCGCGACGCCCCCAGACTGGCGGCTCCCCCGCCCCTGCGTCCCTATCCGCTGCACCCCGTCCCCTCCCGCGTGCGCACACACCCGCGCACAGACGCGCGCACACTCCCTCCGCCGAGGCCACCCGCTCCGGCCCTCCCCGAAACGTCACCTCAGCCTTTCCGGAAAGCAGAAGGTGTCTCAGAAATAGATTTCTAATTTTCCAGCCACCTGCTCGGCTGAAAGATATTCTGGAGTTTATAATTACTTTTTAGGCACTTACTAGAGTCTAGTTTCTAGGGCAACTCGGTGCACCTCTTAGTACGTGTATGGATAAATCGCAGCTTCCGGCTTAGCTGGGGTGGCCTGAAGGGCCCCAGCCAGGCCGGGGGAGGAGACTGCCTTCCAGCTTCGTTCAGGCTGTTTAAGAAAAGCAACACTGACCTCGAGGGGTGCGGGAAGGCGTGAATGAGATGATGCGGGTACAGCTCCTGGAACAGGCCCCAGGAAGTTCGCCGAGATTATTTAGCAGCTGTAGTAACGGTTTTAATGAAAACAGATGGCGTGGCCTCCACCTTCTGGAAGCATGCAGACTCGGGGGCCAGGCCTCCGAGGCAGAAACGCCTTTGGAAGCCAGAGAGTGTGGTGGCGGGACCAGAGTTCAAATCCCCACCGCACCATTAGCTGGCCATGTGATCATGGCGAGTTATTCACCGCGTCTGTGCCTCAGCCTCCCCTCCCGGGAGGTAGAGATAATAAGGGCTTCCACCTCAGAGGGCTGTGAAGGGGCTTAAAACAGTTAATTCATGGAAAGCGCTTAGCGTGGTACCTAGCTTATGGTGAGCACCAAGTATTCTATTACTGTTACTATTTAAAAAAAAAAAAAAAATCACAGAACAGCTCCCCAGGGCCAAGAAAGCCCTTTGTGGGTAACAAGAAACACCAGTGGCTTCAGGGAGCTTACAAACCAGAGCAGAGGTCTCCCAGGGGAGGAAAAATACCCACATATTGTAATTTCCTCTTATATTTTTATCTCATCCTTTTTCATTTATATTTCTTGTATGTCTTACAATGAGTATATTATGTATAAATAGCCTCATTTAAGCATGTTTCAAGGACAGGGAAACATGATTTTAAAAAGGTAGGAGAGAGGGTGAGTAAAACAAATTATTTCAAATGGAAGGGGCCCTAGGAGTCATTCAGTCAACCCACAGACACTTTTCACACGTGGAGACACTGAAGGCCAGCAAGGGAACCACACTCAACTCAAAGTCTCACCAGAAACAAGGAGCCAAAGCCCTGAGAAATCCACAGAGAGCCAAAGAAGCTGGAGCCACAGGACTCCTGGGAGACAAGGGCGCCCATGGGCAGTGCAGTCAGGAAGGCTTCCTGGAGGAGGGCATGGGAACCAAACTTGGAGTGAAAGAGCAGGGTCACATCTGGGCAAACCCAAAACAGAGAGGAGGAGCCATTGCTTACAAAGGCCCCTACAGGGGCTCCCCAAGGGTCATGATGTGGGTGGGCACTCCCCCAGGTCCTGGTCCACTGACCGTGGCACACACTCACTCTCAGTTGCCACCTCCTCCCCTCCTCCCCTTAGTCTGCCTGTCTTCTTTGGGTCAGTCTCTGTCTTTTCTGAGGTCTGTTGTCTCATTCTCTGACCTGGGGCAAGGGGCCAGGGGGGCGAGGGGGTGGGGGTCTCCTCCCTGGATCTGTGCTGTGGGTCCTGTCTCTCTGGGTCTCTCGACCTCCTCAGTCTCTCTGCCTCAGAGCAGAGCAGGCCTATGGGTTGACTGGACTGTCTGTCAGCTCCTGGGCCTGTTTCTCCAAGTCTCTCTCTCTGCTTCTGAGTATGTATGAATGGGGGCGATACACACCTGGGTTTCTTCATCTCAGAGTCTGTCTGTCCATCAGTCTGTCTGCCTGAGTTCTTTCTGGGCCTCTCTTTAAGCTGGTGATTCTCAGTCGGGAGACCAGTAGCATTTCTTGGGAATTTGATAGAAATATATATTCTCGGCCCCTCCTCCCCACAAAGATTCTTTCTTTGACCAAACTCTATTCACACTCCTTTGAGCTTGTACAACTGAGCTCTTTCCCAGTGGTTTCCACGTTCATCTCTGCATTGTCTGATTTTAGCAAGAATCCTGCTAAGTCTGTGTAACCAGAAGCCCCTACTCTCTCGATAGATATCTGATCAATTTCCTCATCCTCCACCATCCCTCACGGGATGTCTGATCACCCTGATCTGCCACCAGCAAGAGTCCTGCAAAGTTGATTTAGCCAAAATCTCCCTTCACCCATGATGTTTCCACTTAGCAGTTTTTCATCCACTGACCCTGCCCACTCTGCTCTTTGGCTGTAAATTCCCACTAGCCCAGTCTTTCTCCCTCGATGCAAAATCCCATGGCAGCACACTTGGTACCTATCTGGGTATCACCCCCACACCACACCCCAAATAAAGTCTTCCTTACTGTGCTCTAAGAAGCAGCATTGAATGTTTTTTTGCCTTTAACACCCCAGACAGACTGAATCTGAACACTGGAGATGGGCCCAAGCAATCTCTGTTTCTATAAGCTCCCCCACCCCCACCCCCGGGTAGCTGGGGGTGTCAGATAAGTTTAAGCATCAAGTCAATCTTTCTGGTCTGTTCAGAGTGGGGGATGGAGGAGGGCTCCTTACTCTCGGCCTTCTCTGTCACCGTGTCACTGTCCCTCTAGGTCTGTGTCTGTCACATCAGAGGCCACGAGACAGGAAGCATCTGCATCCCCAGGGTGTCCCTCCCTTGCTGCCCGCTGTCCCCAGTGGCTCAGATGCAGACAAAGAGTAGACAGCTGAGAAAAGGAGAGCTGCCCAGTTAGAAGCGCTCAGCAGCTTGTTGACTGACCACAAAGGCTGGGAAGTCTGCTCTGGATTAACTGGGAGAAACATCCACTGCTCCTTCTGCTGGAGAGGGTCACACGGCTCTGGTCAGATCACCTATTCCAGCTGCAGCACACAGTCACCTGGAGCTTTAGAAAAAGCTGCCAGTGCAGCAACATGGACGGACCTAGAGACTGTCGTACTGAGCAAAGTAAATCCGCCAGAGAAGGAGAAATAGCTTATGACATCCCTTATATGTGGACGCAAGAGAAACGATACAAATGAACTTCTTTACAAAACAGAAACTGGCTCACAGACTTAGTTGCCAGAGGGGAAGAGACAGTTAGGGAGTCTGAGATCAACATGTACACACTGCTGTATTTAAAAATGAGTAACCAACGAGGTCCCACTGTACGGCACAGGGAATTCTGCTCAATGGTAAGTGGCAGCCTGGATGGGAAGGGAGTTTGGTGGAGAAGGGGACCATATATATGTATGGCTGAGTCCCTTTGCTGTCCACCTGAAACTTTCACAAAATTGTTAATCAGGTATACTCCAATATAAAATAAAATTTTAAAAATAAATAAAGCTGCCAGGAAAGACTGCTGGAAATTCTGATACATTTGGTCTGGGTGAAAGCCTGGGCATCAGCATTTTTAAGCACTACCTGGGTGATTCTAATGTGCAGAAAGCAAAGTCGGAATGTAACCCTCGTTACATTCCCCTTAGAGATGGAGATTGAGATCCCCCTTTTACAGATGGAGAAACTGAGGCTCACAGAGGGAAAGGGCTTGAGCAAAGTCAGGTAACCACAGTGGCATAGCTGAAGTCTGAACCCAGAGCTGGTCCTCGGTCTTTATCCCCCTGGGTGCTTGCATTTGGCGTGTAACACTGTCATTCCATGCGACTCGCTCACTTTCAGTCTCCCAGAGTGGTGTATGCTTCTCTTTCCAGCCAAGACAATGGCAGCCCCCACACACGACCACAGTCCTCTGCCCTGGCCCTGGACCACCAGCTCTGCATCTCGGAAACAGCTGACCCCTCCCAGCAAGTGAACTCTCCTCCCTGGGCTGCTTGCAAGATTATTATTTCCCCACCACGGAGATTTCCTTCCTGATAACCCCTGGAGTGCCTTCCTACATCCCTACTCCAAGTAAACACTCTTCCCCAGGCCCAAGCCCCAGAATCTGGCTGGCAGATTTCACCTGATAAAAGGCTGGTGTTTGCTTTCTCTTGGAGTCCAGCACCCCATGCTTTGCAGCTAATAGCAGCGTGATTGCCTGACAAGGGTATCTTAGACCTACCGCAGAAATGCCCCAATCCACAGGAGCGACCCCAGACCTGCGCGCGGGTTGGACCACAGGCCCTCTTAAGCTCAAAATGTCTTTGAAGCCTCATATTTTCTCTTTAAAGCCTTGTCAACTTTGCATTCTACTCCATCATGCATCACAGTTTGTTTCAATATAAAAATCATGCCGACTGATTGAATGCTGACAAGGACCATGTATTACTTTTGTAATGTAAAATATTCAATTAGTAAGTAAATAAAAGGCTTCTAATTCCTTACCATCAAGTAAAGCTGATGATCCAGTGAGATACCAGATTTACTCTGTGGCTTTATGAATTCCCGACACACCTGGGGACATCCCATAATGTATTTATTCTTTCTTTTACTGACTCATTCAACAAATATTCTTAGTAACTACAGAGTCCCAGGCATGGGGCTCAAGTCTGAGGATATGATGGTGCCTAAAACAGAAATGCTCCCTGCCTCCAGGGAGCTTCCAGTCCACTCAGGGAACCAAGATGTTACAACACACACGTACACACACAAATAAAAGTGTAATTAATAACATAATAAATGCACTGTAGAAAAAGCAAAGGATGCACTGAGCAAGATTAATGGAGGGAACTAAACTTAATTCCAAAGGAGTGACATATAAAAGATTGACATGATTTAGGCAGGTAAAAGGGAGCAGTGGGAGAATGTTCCAGACATAGGTAATAGCCCAGGGGAAGAAGGAAAAAGAGATAAACCCAAACCTTTCAAGAGGCTCAGAGATGACTCCTTCATCCTCTGCAGCCAGAGCTCCCAGGCTGGAAGTAGGAGCAGGCCCCTTCACGAGCCCTGGGAGACAGCCAGGCACTCTGCCAGCCACAATCCAGCTGCAGTCTCTGGGCACAAGGCCACCTGTGATCACACAGCCAGCTTCCAGCTCCACACCGGCCCTGAAGGAGAACCTAGAGCCAGGTGGGGTGAGGTCTGCTGAGACCCACGGATTAAGCCCTTGATGGCAAAGCACAGGACTGTGTCAACTCTAGATCAGGGCCAAACCCAAAGAATCCTCTGGGCTTCCCCACATCTTCTCTGAAGTCTGACAACAGTATCTGCAGGGCACATGGATATAGGTGAACAGCCTTTAGGCACCATAGGCCCAGCTGCCCTCTGAGCCCAGGTCTGGTCAGAGGTTCCATCTGTTGCCAAAGTCAGCACCTCACCTTGTGCTCCGAGTGTGGACCTTTGGCCCCCGGTCCTGATTTGCTCCCCTGATGAATGAGTGAAAGGCGCTTAGTCATGTCCCACTCTTTGCGACCCCATGGACTACACAGTCCACGGAATTCTCCAGGCCAGAATACTGGAGTGGGTAGCCTTTCCCTTCTCCAGAGGATCTTCGCAACCCAGGGATTGAACCCAAGTCTCCCACGGATGGATTACTTGCCAGAGAGAATCCTGGAGTGGGTAGCCTATCCCTTCTCCAATGGATCTTCCCAACCCAGGAATCGAACTGGGGTCTCCTGCATTGCAGATGGATTCTTTACCAACTGAGCTATCAGGAAAGCAGCTCTGATACTCTCCTGGCAAACCAGTCCAGGTACGATTGGGGACTGCCCCCGTCCTGTCGGGGCCAGACCTATGTCCTGAGCACTCAGAAACCACAGCAGTGATGGGTTTCTTCGGGGGACCTAACTGAGCCCAGTTCCTCCCCAGGGTGACTCCCACAGCTACCTAGAGGCCTGGCTGGTTCCCCTCCAGGACCCTCGCCTCCTCCCAGCTGGACTACTGCCCAGCTTCCTGTCTGGACTTTCAGTTTCCATCATCCTGCCTCCCGAAGCCAGAGTGACCTTTCTAAACACACACATCTGATAGTGTTACTTCCCTGCTTCAGATATTTCTGTGAGCTTTGTATCCTTAGAATAAAGTCCAAGCTCCTTGGTAAAACTCAGGCAAATTCTGCACCCCCAGCCCACCCTTCTTCTCCCATCTTCCAGAAGAAAAAAAAAAAAAGACTTGTAAAGGAGGAGGGGACATAGGAGAAGGCTGAGGGGAGTGTGTAGGAAAGCATTCAGAGGCAGGAGCACAGGCTGGAACGTCCCAAATCTTGGGCCTGAGCGCCCCTCCACCCACCCAGCTGGCGGCAGAGAATGGCTCCTCTGCGGGCTCTGATGGTGGCCAACCTGGCCCTCTGCTGCCACCCAGAGGCTGAACAGATCAGGACAGGCAGGTGAACTGGCCACAGCGACCCAGAGGGGAGCCCCTCTCCCCAGGACTCCTCAGTGGTGAACAAGGTCGGGTCAAGAAGGGGAGAGGACAAAAGCAATGGTCTCAGACAAGGGTGACAGTGTCAGGATCCAGTTTAAAGGGTCCTAAGCACAGTTCTATTATGCATCTGCCATAATGTTTTGTAATTTACCTATTCCCACATCAGGAAGAGAAAGGGAGGACAGAGGATGAGATAGTTGGATGGCATTACCGACTCAATGCACATGAGTTTGAGCAAGCTCCAGGGGTTGGTGATGGACAGGGAAGTCTGGCGTGCTGCAGTCCATGGGGTCGCAAAGAGTCAGACATAACTGAACGACTGAAC
Organism: Bubalus bubalis; assembly: GCF_019923935.1. NCBI lineage: Eukaryota > Metazoa > Chordata > Mammalia > Artiodactyla > Bovidae > Bubalus > Bubalus bubalis. The sequence goes on along the minus strand of NC_059162.1, from coordinate 110,611,835 downwards.
TGTTCCCACATCTGACTCCCCCACTAGATCCTATAATTTAAGGTCTCTACTCACAAAATAATCCCCTCCCCTCTGGTCAGCCAGCCTCCCCAGCCTCTCCTGCCCTTACCACTCTGCCTTTTTCTCTCCAAATCCGTGCATCCTGGGGAACCGTCTCAGGACAACTAACTCCAGTCTAGCTTCAGCCTGTCCACACACCACCCCACCACCACCACCCGCCTGCCTGAAGTGGTTCCTGCCTCTCTCACCACCACCTGTGGTCCTGTAATTTATTCATTCATGAAATACGGAGAGCCTCCTAGGAACCTGACTACACACTAGACCCTGGAGTGACCATGGTGAGCAGACAGACAAGGCTTCCCCTCTCATGGAGCTTACCTTCCAGCTGGGGCAGACAAATGAAAAAGGTACTTTCCGGTGGTGATACACTGAGTGATGATCAGAGTACTAGGAGTGGCACTGAGGAGATAAACTGTGGTTGGGAAGACCTCCCTGAAGCCAGGTGTAATTTTTTTTGGTGGGGGGATGTATAATTGCTTTGTAATGTTGTGTTAGTTCAACTGTACAACAAAGTGAATCAGCTATATGTAAATATATATCCCCTCCCTCTTGGACCTCTCTTCGAATCCCCCATCACACCCTCTAGGTCTTCACAGAGCACCAGGCTGAGCTTCCTGTGCTTTATACAGGTTCCCACTAGCTATATACACATGGTGGTATAAATATGTCAGTCCTATCTCCCAATCAGTCCCACCCTCCCCTTCCTCCCCTAGGTATACATGTTCGTTCTCTATTCCTGCCCTGCAAATAGCTTCATTTGCACCATTTTTATAGATAAATATCATATGTTAACACATATATGTGGAATCCAGGTGTCATGGTTTTACAGTATGTCCACAAAGCCTATGAAATATTTCCACCCCTTTCAAAAAGTAGAATCTCTTTGGTGACTCATTTCTAACACGAAGAATAAGGCAGAAGAATGTGTTGACCAGGTATGACTTCCAAGATTAAAAGGCACTGTGGATTCCTCCTGACATGACTCTGTCTTGCTCTTGTTTTCATCCTAGGGGACCAGCCAGTCATGAAGATGCTCAGGGAGCCCCGTGGAGAGGCCCAGATGGCTGGGACCTGGGGCCTCCTGCCAGCAACCGTGTGAGCACATCATCTTGGAAGCGTATCCTTCGGGTTCAGTCAAGCCTTTGGATGGCTGAAGCCAGTGCCAATATCCTCTGTGCGGCCACATGAGAGACCCTGAGCCAGAACTACCTGGCTAAGCCACCCTGGGCCAATTCTGCCACTAGACACACAGGCCCAGTGCCCAGGGCCCACAGGACTTTCTAGGACCCACAAAAATGTTTTCATTTCCATTCAAGTTAGGAGAAAGAAAGAAATTTTAGGCCAAAAAAAAAAATGCTTTAATATATAATATGAAGGTAACTATCTTTATACCAACACAGTCATAAAATAAAATTTTTAATATTCTTTGAAGAAGGACATGGTCAGCAAAGACAAACATCATAACGTGGTGCTGAAGCTGCCCTCAAATTCCTGACCACAGAAACTTTGAGATAACAAATATTTGCGATTTTAGGCTACTAATTGGGAGGGTAATTTGTTACGTGTCAAGAGAGCACTAATGTACTAGCCTCAGGAAGAGCACTGCAGACAGGAAAGAGCAAACATGAAGGCCCCCGGGGTAGATGTAATCTTGCTCAAAGATCAGATCAGATCAGTCACTCAGTCGTGTCCAACTCTTTGCGACCCCATGAATCACAGCACGCCAGGCCTCCCTGTCCATCACCAACTCCCGGAGCTCACTCAGACTCACGTCCATAGAGTCAGTGATGCCATCCAGCCATCTCATCCTCTGTCGTCCCCTTCTCCTCCTGCCCCCAGTCCCTCCCAGCATCACAGTCTTTTCCAGTGAGTCAACTCTTAGCATGAGGTGGCCAAAGTACTGGAGTTTTAGCTTTAGCATCATTCCTTCCAAAGAAATCCCAGGGCTGATCTCCTTCAGAATGGACTGGTTGGATCTCCTTGCAGTCCAAGGGACTCTCAAGAGTCTTCTCCAACACCACAGTTCAAAAGCATCAATTCTTTGGCGCTCAGCCTTCTTCACAGTCCAATTCTCACATCCATACATGACCACAAGAAAAACCATAGCCTTGACTAGATGAACCTTTGTTGGCAAAGTAATGTCTCTGCTTTTGAATATGCTTATCTAGGTTGGTCATAACTTTCCTTCCAAGGAGTAAGCGTCTTTTAATTTCATGGCTGCAGTCACCATCTGCAGTGATTTTGGAGCCCAGAAAAATAAAGTCTGACACTGTTTCCACTGTTTCCCCATCTATTTCCCATGAAGTGATGGGACCGGATGCCATGATCTTCGTTTTCTGAATGTTGAGCTTTAAGCCAACTTTTTCACTCTCCACTTTCACTTTCATCAAGAGGCTCTTGAGTTCCTCTTCACTTTCTGCCATAAGGGTGGTGTCATCTGCATTATTGATATTTCTGAGGTTATTGATATTTCTCCTGGCAATCTTGATTCCAGTTTGTGTTTCTTCCAGTCCAGCGTTTCTCATGATGTACTCTGCATATAAGTTAAATAAACAGGGTGACAATATACAGCCTTGACAAACTCCTTTTCCTATTTGGAACCAGTCTGTTGTTCCATGTCCAGTTCTAACTGTTGCTTCCTGACCTGCATACAAATTTCTCAAGAGGCAGATCAGGTGGTCTGGTATTCCCATCTCTTTCAGGATTTTCCACAGTTTGTTGTGATCCACACAGTCAAAGGCTTTGGCATAGTCAATAAAGCAGAAATAGATGTTTTTCTGGAACTCTCTTGCTTTTTCCCTGATCCAGCGGATGTTGGCAATTTGATCTCTGGTTCCTCTGCCTTTTCTAAAACCAGCTTGAACATCTGGAAGTTCACGGTTCACATATTGCTGAAGCCTGGCTTGGAGAATTTTGAGCATTACTTTACTAGCGTGTGAGATGAGTGCAATTGTACGGTAGTTTGAACATTCTTTGGCATTGCCTTTCTTTGGGATTGGAATGAAAACTGACCTTTTCCAGTCCTGTGGCCACTGCTGAGTTTTCCACATTTGCTGGCGTATTGAGTGCAGCACTTTCACAGCATCATCTTTCAGGATTTGAAATAGCTCAACTGGAATTCTATCACCTTCACTAGCTTTGTTCGTAGTGATGCTTTCTAAGGCCCACTTGACTTCAAATTCCAGGATGTCTGGCTCTAGGTCAGTGATCACACCATCATGATTATCTGGGTCATGAAGATCTTTTTTGTACAGTTCTTCTGTGTATTCTTGCCATCTCTTCTTAATATCTTCTGCTTCTGTTAAGTCCATACCATTTCTGTCCTTTATCGAGCTCACCTTTGCATGAAATATTCCTTTGGTATCTCTGATTTTCTTGAAGAGATCCCTGTCTTTCCCATTCTGTTGTTTTCCTCTATTTCTTTGCATTGATCGCTGAAGAAGGCTTTCTTATCTCTTCTTGCTATTCTTTGGAACTCTGCATTCAGATGTTTATATCTTTCCTTTTCTCCTTTGCTTTTCACTTCTCTTCTTTTCACAGCTATTTGTAAGGCCTCCCCAGACAGCCATTTTGCTCTTTTGCATTTCTTTTCTATGGGAATGGTCTTGATCCCTGTCTCCTGTACAATGTCACAAACCTCATTCCATAGTTCATCAGGCACTCTATCAGATCTAGGCCCTTAAATCTATTTCTCACTTCCACTGTATAATCATAAGGGATTTGATTTAGGTCATACCTGAATGGTCTAGTGGTTTTCCCTACTTTCTTCAATTTAAGTCTGAATTTGGCAATAAGGAGTTCATGGTCTGAGCCACAGTCAGCTCCTGGTCTTGTTTTTGCTGACTGTATAGAGCTTCTCCATCTTTGGCTGCAAAGAATATAATCAGTCTGATTTCGGTGTTGACCATCTGGTGATGTCCATGTATAGAGTCTTCTCTTGTGTTGTTGGAAGAGGGTGTTTGTTATGACCAGTGCATTTTCTTGGCAAAACTCTATTAGTCTTTGCCCTGCTTCATTCTGTATTCCAAGGCCAAATTTGCCTGTTACTCCAGGTGTTTCTTGACTTCCTACTTTTGCATTCCAGTCCCCTATAATGAAAAGGACATCTTTTTTGGGTGTTAGTTCTAAAAGGCCTTGTAGGTCTTCACAGAACCGTTCAACTTCAGCTTCTTCAGCATTATTGGTTGGGGCATAGACTTGGATTACTGTGATATTGAATGGTTTGCCTTGGAAACGAACAGAGATCATTCTGTCGTTTTTGAGATTGCATCCAAGTACTGCATTTCAGACTCTTTTGTTGACCATGATGGCCACTCCATTTCTTCTGAGGGATTCCTGCCCGCAGTAGTAGATATAATGGTCATCTGAGTTAAATTGCTCAAAATGACTTACTTAATCCCTTTTGGCCTCAGTTTTCTCATCTGTAAAATGGGGGTGATATCATCACAGCTCCCCATTAGGCTGTTTTTGGGGATTAAATGAACAGGATCTGGCACAGAGTAAGCCCTCTATGTTTGCTATTATTATTCAGCGTCCTCCTGACCTCTTTTTCTCTTTTCATGTCCTGCTGGCCCCTGATATCTGAAGGCCTGAGCCATCCTCTCACCTCTCACCCAGCCTTCTCCCATCCTGATCTCCACCAACAAACACATCCAACAAAAAGGTTTCCAGATGGGATTTTGAGCTAGGCGAAGTAGCTGTTCCACAGATGGGGATGGGAGACGTTCAAGTTTTGCAGCTCAGTCCTTAAATCACCACCTTCTTTGCCCATTACCCGCTTCTTTGTTAACTTTATTAAAAGTAACTTTATAAAAAAATAAAATAAAAAAATAAAAGTAACTTTATGTGTTTACTTATGGCTGTGCTGGGTCTTCGTTGCTGTGACTGCTGGTCTCTAGTTGCCGTGAGCAGAGGCTGCTCTGGTTGCGGCGCACAGGCCTCTCGCTGCAGCGGCTTCCCTTGTCGCAGAGCACGGCCCTCGCTCGTGGGCTTCAGCAGGACCAGCTCCCAGGCTCCAGGGCACAGGCTCAGTAGTTGCGGTGCATGGGCTTAGTTGCTCCACAGCTTGTGGGATCTTCTGGATCAGGGATCGAACCCGTGTCTCCTGCATGGTAGGCAGATTCTTTACCACTGAGCCATCAGGGAAGACCCCACTGGCTAACTTCCCCAGATCCACTGAAAGTCTCCTACAACCCTAGAAAATTCCTGATTCTCAGGCAAAGCCCCTGCTTTCTACTAAAACCCCACTGTTCTCCCATGCATCCCCCTGTGCTCTTCCACCACTGTGACAGTGTAAAGGCCAAAGCAGGGCCACAGCCCAGGGTCCCAGACGCAGGGTGGAGAGTGGGTCAAAGTTAACTTATAGGGACTTCCCTGGTGGTCCAGTGGTTAAGACTCCACGCTCCCAGTGCAGAGGACCTGGGATCAATCCCTGGTCAGGGAACTAGATTCCACACACCGCAACTAAAGGTGCAGCCAAATAAATTTTTTTTTAAAAATCAGATCAGTTCAGCCACTCAGTTGTGTCCGACTCTTTGTGACCCCATGAATCGCAGCACGCCAGGCCTCCCTGTCCATCACCAAAAAAAATAGAATTGCATAAAAACAAACAAAAAAAAGCAAACAAACCAAAAAAGATTAGATATATTCACATACATTCCTGTAACCAGAAAGAAGGCTGAACTGTCCCTTTGCTTAGGACGAGTCCTTCCCACAGGATCACAAACAGGTGAGATGGGAGGTCATTGTCCGTGGTGGACTGGCTGGGTGTGGCAGACATGTCAGTGAGGTTTGCCCCGCTTACTCCCCCTGCTCAGTAAACACACTGTATTCCATCACGGTAATAACAACAGCAATAATACTGATCAGTAGTCAGAGTGCTTCTTCTACACCAGGCACCATCGTACGGCATTTACATGCACTCTGTCCTCACAGCAACCCCATGGGGACTGGACCATTATTACCTCCAGTGATAAACTGAGAGTACAGAAAGGTGAAGTAAGTTGCCCAAAGTCACACAGGGGTCAAGTAGGAATTCAAAGCCAAGCACCCCATCAGCAGAGTGCAGCCTGAGCCATACCGGCCTGCATGCCCCGCCCATCTAGTCCTCAGTGGCTTGGAGCCCAGGGTGGCCAGTCCACAGGAGGAGGAGCCGAGTCCATCAGTCGCTCTGTTAGCTCACCTGGCAGCAGGGGGCACAGAGGTCACAGGAGAAGCTGAGCCTCCAGGATGTAGCGGGGACAGATGACCTTTGGGGCCCGGTGTCAGAGAGGACCAAGCAGCAGGGCAGACAAGAGCCAGGATGGGATGATGTGGGAGCTAGCGGGAGAGGAGCCTGGGACAACCTCAGTTCTGCAGCTCCCAAGTTCCAGGCTGCTGGAGGCCTGGTGGTCGAGTGCTTCTGCACTCGGAGACCTAGAAACCCTGCTGCATCTGAAACAGGAGGGAAGGAGACAGGGCACAACTTCTGAAAGAATGGCACAGCCCACGGACACAGCATAAACCTATTGGAATCAAATGGTTCCAAGATGGCAGACAGGCCAACTTCAACTAGACCTTGATCCTCAATCAGCAAGCTAAGTGACACATCCAGAGACAGTTCCAAGGCACCCTCAGAAGACCAAAAAATAGGCTGTGGCCCAATTCCTGGAAACCTCACCACCTCTCCAAAACAGTTGGAATAATCCTCCCACTCATTAGCCTATGAAATTACTTCAGTTCAGTTCAGTTGCTCAGTCGTGTCCGATTCTTTGCAACTCCATGAACTGCAGCACACCAGGCCTCCCTGTCCATCACCAACTCCTGGAATTCACCCAAACCCATGTCCATTGAGTCGGTGATGCCATCCAACCATATCATCCTCTGTCGTCCCCTTCTCCTCCCGCCTTCGATCTTTCCCAGCATCAGGGTCTTTTCAAATTGAAATTACTTAGCCCATTAGAAGTAACTACCCCACATTTTGGGGCTGCCGCACCCGCCCTCTGCAATGGCCCACACTCTGTCTGCGGAGTATGTTTGTCCCTAAATAAATCCGCTTCTTACCTATCACTTTGTCTCTCACTGAATTCTTTCTGCAATAAGACATCAAGAACCTGAGCTTCATTAGGTCCTGAAACCAGGTACTGTGAGTTTTGGCTGGGTTTGAGTCCCAGCACATGGATTCAAGTCCCAACCTGAGGTAAACAGTTTCACATCTTTAGGAAATCCCCTTCGTGAGGCGAGCTAGGGAAAGTCTCCCATCCTGGCTCTCAGAAGAGCGCTGAACGTACTATGTGACCTTGGGCAAGTTACCTAAACTGTCTGAGCCTCAGACTACTGCGTGGGATGGAATTTTTTGAGAATTCAGATACTGTGTGTGGAGCAATTTATCGCCGCCGGCACGCAATAGGTGTGAAGTAAATGGTAGAGACTTTCAGAAGATTTCGGTGTTTCTCCCCCACCTACTCTCTTTTAGGTCTTCCCTGGTGGTTCAGACAGTAAAGAATCTGTCTGCAATGCGTGAGACTCAGGTTCGATCCCTGGGTTGGGAAGATCCCCTGGAGGAAGGCATGGCAACCCACTCCAGTATTCTTGCCTGCAGAATCCTATGGACAGAGGAGCCAGGTGGGCTACAATCCCTTTTGGTGAACTGAATCCTGGGTGGGCCCAGTTCAGACTTGGGCTGGGGCCCTGGTGACACTCGGCCAATGGGACCCTAAGTGAGCTGTGTGGCCTGACTGTGGTACCCTAGGTGCCACCTCCCATGCCCTGTCTGGGTGAGAACATTGCTGTGGGACACCTGGGTCAACTGTCCACAGCCCAGCTCCTCTCTGGGGCCCTGACCTCTGCCCAGCCATCATCAACTCCCTTCCCTGCCCCAACAGCTGGAATCTGTCCCCATTATTTTCCTTTAATAAACTCGTTTGGAGATGATGTAAAAATTCACACGCAGTTCAGAGAGCTGTTGTATACCCTTTGTGCTTGCGTGCTCAGTCATGTCCATCCCTTTGCAACCCTTTGGGTGCAGCCGACCAGGCTCCTCTGTCCATAGGATTTTTCAGGCAAGAATACTGGAATAGGTTGCCATTTCCTTCTCCAGGGGATCTTCCCGACCCAGGGATCAAACCCACATCCCTTGCATTGCAGGCGGATTCTTTATCCCCGAGCCATCGGGGGAGGCTGCCGTATACCCTTCACCTAGTTTCTTTCCTGTTAACTTCTTACACAACGTGGTGGTATGCTTATCAAAACCCAGCTATTAACATTCACACGGTCTGTATCCCGAACTTCAGATGTATTCAGACTCCAATGTCACTGTCTCTTTTCCACGCAGTGTTTAACTTTACTGAGTGTCCTGTACCAGGATAGAAATGTTCCCAGCCCAGCTCTGCCCTCAAGGAGCGCACAGGCTGGGAAGGTGTGGGCAGGGCAGGGACCAGATATGGAAAAAAGTTGCTGATTAACGGTGGGAGGAAGCGTGCCTTGCCCTTAGCTCCCTCGGACGATGGTCTCAGTCTGAGCCAAGGTTTGAGAGACAAGTAATACCAGCCCCCTTTTCTTTCTTCACTGTCTCCAGAAACCAAAAGCTCTTCCCCAGGTAGTGGCCTGGGGGTTCCTGCAGACCCATTTCCCAGTTACTTCCCAGTGAAGACAAAGGCTTGAACCACAGAGCGATGGAAGACTAGGAGCTCTGGAAGCAGACAGACCGGCCAAAGCCCAGCTCTACCTCACTGCTGTGTGACTGAGCAGGTGACTTAACCTCTCTGAACTTCAGTTTCCTTGCTCTTTCCTTCCCTCTCTCTCTCCATCTCTCTTTCTGACCCTACTTTTGCAGACACTTTCAGACTCAGCGGCTTCCTGTCTCTAGTTCATCTCCCCTCAGTCACCCCCAGCCTTGGCCCTCCCCCATCTCAAACCCCTTGGAGTCCCATTAATTCTGAGAGGCTGTGTGTATGGATTGCCGCCTGGCCCAGTCCTGGGGCTCAGAGAACTGTGTAATTATCCACTTGGAGCCGAGGGGAAGCGATAACCAGTTCTTCCTCCCTCCTTCCCCGCCTGCCTTACGCTCATCCATTTCCCACAAACATCCCCAGGGAAGCTGATTACAGAGAAGCCGGAAGCTGATTACGGGAGAAGCCCGCTGGGCCGGGCGGGGTGGGGTCCTCATTAGGTTGCAGAAGGTCAGAGAAAGTGAGCAGGGGCATCCCTCCCACCTCTACCAGGACTACGGCCCTGTGTCCCTCACCCCTCCACCCCACCCACTCCACCCCCTGCCCTACCCCATCCCCCCTAACCCCCACCACACCACACCCCACTGCCCCCCAAAACCCCAGACTGGGCCATTTGTCTGCTTGTTCATCACAGCTTAATCTTTAGACCATTACCTCCAGCCTGGAGCTTGCCTGTGTTCCAGCCTCACTCAGCCAGCTCTCCCTGGAACATCTCCGCATGTACATTCATTCCACTGGCCCTTAACTCTCCAAATCTGGACACACTGTCTGCCCCTGCTCCTCCTGATGTCCCGAAGCACCAGCCACCCAGGTTCTCAGTAACACATCCGACATCATTCTTGCCTCCCTCCTCTCAGCGAATCCTCAATAACCACCCATTTCTCTGTTTACCACAGACACCAGCACCAGCTTCCATGTCCTAAAAGTCCCCTGGGAACAGACCCCTTTGTCTTGGACAGCCTGGGGTCCCTTCAAATTGGCAATGCTCAGGTCTGACTAGATCATCTTCCCCCTCCCCGCCTCTCCGATCTCTCAGCTTCTATCCATGGCACCCGTTCTTCCCAGTCACTGATCCCAAACCTCTCTGCCTCCTCCTCCTCTCTACCTGCAGCCAAACATCCCCTGTGTTTTGACAGAAGAATGAACTTCGGGGTCAGTAAGAATTGACCTACCATCCCAGCTTCATCATTTCTTAACTGTGTGATCTGGAGCAGATAGTTTCACCTCTGAACCTCCATTTGCTCGTAAAATGGGGCTAAGGGTACCCACCTTGCAAAACTGTTGGGAAGATGAGTTGTAAATGTCCAAAATTACCATCTCAAATGACTGTAGAGCCAGGCAAGTCCCGTACAGGAGTGTAGAGGCCTGGAGGGGTCAGTTCAAACTGGAGCGCAGAGGCCTTGTCAGAGGGGGGCTGTGCTGTGCTTAGTTGCTCGGCTGTGTCTGCCTCTTTGGACCCTATGGACTGCAGCCCACCAGGCTCCTCTGTCCGTGGAATTCTCCAGGCAAGAATACTGGAGCGGGTTGCCATGCCCTCCTCCAGGACATTAAACCTAGGCACAATGAAAATACCGTGCTTAATGTTAATGACTCTTAGACATGTCTATATTAGATTAGCAAACAGACATTAATACTAGATTTTTAATATTGAATATTTCCCAGTTCACGTGAACCTGAAATTCATTTAAGCTAATTTCTCTTGTATTTAGAATACAGAAGCGGGCAGCCATTCGTAACTCCAGCTATTGATGCCACAGGGAATATGGGCCCCATGTTGCTAAACTTCTAGTTTTTCAAGAGCATCCCCCAACCATCTTTTCATGTGGAATCTCCAGATTTGTGTACATTGGCAATTAGTGAAATGTTTCTTTAAGGTCTAGGAAGGCCAAACAAAACATTTGCCTCCAGGTCACCAGTTGGTATTCTCTGATGTGTGCAAGGAGTTAGACCCAGTGCACATTCATAAGTAAGAGTCAATAAACATTAATTTCCTTCCCTGCCCTGCTTATTGATTCTCTCAAAAGGAAGAAAAAAAAAAATAGTAATTCCCAGCTTCTCTTCCCACTCTACTCACATCATCATCATTACCTCCATGCAGTTCTTACTGGCCAGCAGGCCTGTCCAGTCACAGACCCAGCAGGACTCTGCACCCTCACCCAAGATGCCTCCCGTCACCAGCTCTTCCCTCCTAACCCTCACCACCCCTACCCCACCACCCCTACTCCATCCCTGCCAGTCTTCTGGGCAGAAGGGAGCTCTTTGCTTCTTTGCTTAGGTCTGATCCTTCAAAGCCCTCTCCGTTTCATTGTCTCAGTTATCCTTTCAACAATCTATAAAGTAATTATTATTGACCCCAATATGCAAATGAGGAAAATAGGTTCCGGAGAGTGTCTGTCAGTCAGCAAACGCTTTTCCAACACCTGATATCCACCAAACTCTGTTAAATGGCAAACCCAAGGTCACACAGAGTACTCTTGGTTGCAAATGTTGTTATTGTTCGGTTGCTAAGTTAGGTCCAACTCTCTGCAACCCCTATGGACTACAGCACGCCAGGCTCCTCTGTCCTCCACTATCTTTCAAAGTTTGTTCAAACTCATGTCCATTGAGTCAGTGATGCTATCTAATCATCTCATCATCTGCTGCCCTCTTCTCCTTTTGCCTTCAATCTTTCCCAGCATCAGAGTCTTTTCCAATGAGTTAGCTTTTTACATCAGGTGGCCAAAGTATTGGAGCTTCAGCTTCAGCATTTCCTTTAGGACTGACTGGTTTGACTTTTGGACTCCTTGCAGTCCAAGAGTCTCAAGAGTCTTCTCCAGCACCACAGTTCGAAACATCAATTCTTTGGCATTCAGCCTTCTTTATGGTCCAGTTCTCACATCCATTCATGACTACTGGAAAAACGGAACTCTAAACTAAACAGACTTGGGCAAAGGAACCATGTAGTAGGGAACAGGAGAAGGCAATGGCACCCCACTCCAGTACTCTTGCCTGGAAAATCCCATGGATGGAGGAGCCTGGTGGGCCACAGTCCATGGGGTCACTAAGAGTCAGACAAGACTCAGCGACTTCACTTTCACTTTTCACTTTCCTGCATTGGACAAGGAAATGGCAACCCACTCCAGTGTTCTTGCCTGGAGAATCCCAGGGACGGGGGAGCCTGGTGGGCTGCCGTCTATGGGGTCGCACAGAGTCGGACACGACTGAAGCGACTTAGCAGCAGCAGTAGGGAACAACACTGGGTTCCAAAGACAAATGGAGCCAGGGACACAAGTGTCTCCCAAGCATTCACTTGCTCTACTTTTGTTTCTGCTTTCCTCTCTGTCTGTGGATTATCGTCTCACCCAGCAGAGCAGCATTTCCAAACAGCAGGCTGCCAGCTGGTCCAGAGCCTCACTTCTCACAGTGTTCATCCCTGCCCATGTTCAAAAGCCTCAGGGAAGGACCCTTGGTAGATCAGCGTGGGTGACATTGTCACATTGGGCTGACCTACTGAGCAAGGTAAGTGTGACTCATGAGCTCAGTTTCAGGTCAGTTTCACCCTGGGCCAGTCAACAGTCCATAGAAGAGCAAGCTTATGAGGCTTGCTGGTGAGTGTAAGGATGGCAGAATCGAATCGGGCAGGAATGAGGCTGCTGCTTGTTCAACAACAGATGTCTTAGTTTGAGCCCCTCCAAAAGGCAAGTCTGAGATGCAGATTTGCAAGCCAGTTGCTTTTTGGGGAGGTGATCCCAGGAAACATGACCATGGGAATGGGGGGTAAGGCCGAGAATGGAAGGAAAATGGTGAAGGGTATGTAATTGAGTGAGTTTCTGTGAGCAACTGGGCTCGGTCATGCTGGGGATTGAACTCAGTCTGGGGAAGATTAGGATGTGGTTGAGATAGCTATCTCAACCCACCGGGGAGGAGGCTAGAGGAATCATGCCCTGACTTCCACCCATCAATATTTGAGGGCTGCCCCTGGGAAGGCATCAACCCCCTGGTACTTCCAGGCTGCCCCATACACAGACAGAGGGGTCCCAGAAGCCAAGAGAGCCTCAGCCAAGAGGCGGGTGCTGGCCACTGGGCGCTGGGGGCCCTCCTGCTATAAATCACCAGGCTTTACAAAAGTCCCCTCAACCATCAAAACAAAGCGGGTAAAGGAGAAATGGCCTGGTTTCTGACAGCACTCACTACCTGTACTGACCACCGGATGGAACAAAACTTAAATTCAGATCTGTCCAATTGTTTGCAATAAGCCATATGGTCCCCACACTAGGCTATGACTGCACAGAGGTGCTGAGCATCCAGGCCAGAGCCCAGAGGGAGGTCCTTGGCCCTGGGATGCCAGCCCTGGAGAATGTGGTGACCAGTGGCCAAAACGGCAAGAACTGTACATCGGCCTCCCCACCCTCTGCAAAGGAGGTCACACAAGCTGCTCAAAGACAGCAGGACACCCGGTGACTGGGGCATCAGTTCAGTCTTACTGTGGGCCTGGCTGGAGGGATGCAGAGCCGTGGAAGCCTTTGGGCCCCAGCTTCAGCTATTGTGGGTCACACTGCTGCCAAGATCCAGTCTGCCCAGAGTCACAGAAATAGTAGAGAGGCCAAGGGGCAAAACCAGCTCCAGCCCCCTTGGCTGAGAATTGGAGCTTAGGGAGAACTGGCAGAGGGGGGCTTCCCCCTGCACTCCAGTGGTTAGGAGTCTGCACTTCCAATGGAAGGAGTGCAGGTTCAATCCCTGGCCTGGAAACTAAGATCCCCCATGCTGTGCAGTGTGGCCAAAAAGTCAAAGTTTGTTTGTTTGTTTGTTTCTAATAAAGAAGATGAAGAACCAACTGGCAATGGGTCTAGGGCCCCAAAGGAAGAGCATGGCTATGTGCCCACCTGGGGCCAGCAGAAAATAAGAATGTCCACCCAACCAACCAGATAGCCAGAGTCTACAGAACGGGAAGTAAGAAGGATTGCTGGGCTGGGAATTAAGGCAGCTGAGTTCCATAGCCTGAGCTCTCAAAACTGTATCACTTCAGCACCCTCGTGCCCAAGGATTTGGCAGTGTTGTGGCTTTTTTACTTTTGACAACCAGAATCATTCCTCCATTCATCTTCAAATATCCATAAAGCACTTACTATGTGCCAGGTGCCATGCCTGGTGGTGGAGATGCAGCAACGAGCATGGTTCCCATGGCCCAGCCTCTGGGCCTGGTCCTTGTGAAGATCATAGTCTAAAGGAGAAAAGGACATGAAACACACAAGCACACCGATAACTCTAGGGATGCAGCTGTGATAGGGACACAAGGGAGAAGCACATGCAAAGAGAATAAAAAGCAAAGAACCTGACCTAGTTACAAGGGTTGAGGATGGCTTTTCTGAGAGTGACGTTTATGTCTGGAACTTGATGCTAGCTAGCTTGTTCTGCCACTCAGTCATTTCTGATTCTTTGCAACCCCGTGGACTGCAGCACGCCAGGCTTCCCTATCCTCCACTGTCTCCCAGAGTTTGCTCAAACTCATGTCCATTGAGTCCGTAATGCCATCCAACCACGTCATCCCCTCTCCTGCCTTCATCTTTCCCAGCCGTCAGGGTCTTTTCCAATTGGTTGGCTCTTCACATCAGGTGGCCAAAGTATTGCAGCTTCAGCTTCAGTATCAGTCCTTCCAGTGAATATTCAGGGTTCATTTCCTTTAAGATTGACTGGTTTGATCTCCTTGCTCTGCTAGGGACACTCAAGAATCAAGCACCACAATTCAAAAGCATCAGTTCTTCAGCACTCAGCCTTCTTTATGGTCCAACTCTCACATCTGAACATGACTACTGGAAAAACCATAGTTTTGACTATATGGACTTCCCTGGTGGCTCAGACGGTTAAGCGTCTGTCTACAATGTGGGAGACCCAAGTTTGATCCCTGGCTCGGGAAGATCCCCTGGAGAAGGAAATGGCAATGCACTCCAGTACTATTGCCTGGAAAATCCCATGGACAGAGGAGCCTGGTAGGCTACAGTCCACGGGGTCGCAAAGAGTCGGACGCGACTGAGCAACTTCACTTTCACTTTGCCTATATGGACCTTTGTCAGCAAAGTGATGATGTTTCTGCTTTTTAAGATAGTGTCTAGGTTTGACATGGCTTTTCTTCTAAGGAGCAAGCGTCTTTTAATTTCGGGGCTGCAGTCACCATCCCCAGTGATTTTGGAGCCCAAGAAAATAAAAATCTGTCATTCTTTCCACATTTCCCCCATCTATTTGCCATGAAGTGATGGGATCAGATGCTATGATCTTAGTTTTTTGAATGTTGAGTTTTAAGCCAGCTTTTTCACTCTCCTCTTTCACTTTCATCAAGAGACTCTTTAGTTCCTCTTCACATTCTACCATTAGAATGATTTCCTTGTATATCTGAAGTTGTTGGTATTTCTCCCAGCAATCTTGATTTCAGCTTGGGGTCCATCCAGCCTAGCATTTCACATGATGTACTCCACATAGAAGTTAAATAAGCAGGGGGGCAGTATACAGCCTTGATGTACCCCTTTCCCAATATTGAACCAGTCCGTTGTTCCATGTCTGGTTCTAACTGTTGCTTTTTGACCTGCATGCAGGCCCCTCAGGAGGCAGCTCAGGTGGTGTGGCATGTTGTGACCCACACAGTCAAAGGCTTTAGCATAGTTGAAATTAAGCAGAAGTAGACGTTTTTCTGGAACTCTCTTGCTTTCTCTATGATTCAACAGATGTTGGTAATTTGATCTCTGGTTCCTTTGCCTTTCCTAAAACCAGCTTGTACATCTGGAACTTCTCAGTTCACGTACTGCTGAAGCCCAGATTGAAGGATTTTGAGCATTACCTTGCCAGCATGTGAAATGAGCACAATTGTGCAGTAGTTTGACATTCTTTGACATTGCCTTTCTTTGGGATTGGAATGAAAGCTGACTTTTCCAGTCCAAAATTTGCTGAGTTTTCCAAATTTGCTGACATATTGAGTCCAGCACTTTAACAGCATGATCGTTTAGGATTTGAAATAGGTCAACTGGCATTCCATCACCTCCACTAGCTTTGTTCTTAGTAATGCTTCCTAAGGCCCACTTGACTTCACACTCCAGGATGTCTGGCTCTAGTTGAGTGCCCACACCATCATCATTATCTGGGTCATTAAAACCTTTTTTGTATAGTTGTTCTGTGTATTCTTACCACCTCTTCTTAATCTCATCTGCTTTTGTTAGGTCTTTGCCGTTTCTCCCTTTTATTGTGCCCATCTTTTTGCATGACGTGTTCCCTTGGTATCTCCAATTTTCTTGAAGAGATCTCTAGTCTTTCCCATTCTATTGTTTTCCTCTATTTCTTTGCATTGTTCTCTTAAGAAGTCTTTCTTATCTCCTTGCTATTCTTTGGAACTCTGCATTCTGTTGGGTATGTCTTTTTCCTTTGCCTTTCACGTCTCTTCTTTTCTCAGCTATTTTAAAGTCTCCTCAGACAATCTTTACCCACTCCAGTGTTCTTGCCTGGAGAATCCCAGGGACAGGGGAGCCTGGTGGGCTGCCGTCTGTGGGGTCGCACAGAGTCGGACATGACTGAAGTGACTTAGCAGCAGCATCAGACAATCATTTTGCCTTCTTGCATTTTTTTTTTCTTTGGAATGGTTTTGGTCACTGCCTCCTGTACAATGTTATGAACCTCCATCCATAGTTCTTCAGGCACTCTGTCTACTAGATCTGATCCCTTAAATCTATTGGTCACTTCCACTGTATAATCAAAAGGGAATTTGATTTAGGTCATGCCTGAATGCTCCTGTGGTTTTCCCTACTTTCTTCAATTTAAGTCTGAATTTTTCAATGAGGGGTTCGTGTTCTGAGCCACAGTCAGCTCCAGGTCTTGTTTTTGCTGACTATATAGAGCTTCTCCATCTTTAGCTGCAAAGAATATAATCAGTCTGATTTTGGTGTTGACCATCTGGAGATGTCCATGTGTAGAGTCATCTCTTGTGTTGTTGGAAGAGGGTGTTTGCTATGACCAGTGTGTTCTCTTGGCAAAACTGTTATCCTTTGCCCTGCTTCATTTTGTACTCCAAAACCAAACTTGCCTGTTACTCCAGGTATCTCTTGATTTCCTACTTTTACATTCCAGTCCTCTATGGTGAAAAGGACAACTTTTTTGTGTGTTCTATAAATTCTTATAGGTCTTCATAGAACCATTCAACTTCAGCTTCTTCAGCATTAGTGGTTGAGGCATAGACTTGGATTACTGTGATACTGAATGATTTACCTTGAAAACGAAAAGAGATCATTCGATCTTTTTTGAGATCGCACCCAAGTACTGCATTTCAGACTCTTTTGTTAACTATGAGGGCTACTCTATTTCTTCCAAGGGATTCTTGCCCACAGTAGTAGATAAAAGGGTCATGTGAATTAAATTTACCCATTCCCCTTCCATTTTAGTTCACTGTTTCATAAAATGTAAATGTGCAAAATGTAACACATTCATAAAATGTCAGTGTTCACTCTTACCATCTCCTGCTTGACCACGTCCAATTTACCTTGATTCATGGATCTAACTTTCCAGGTTCCTAAGCAACATTGTTCTTTACAATATCCGGCTCGGCTCTTGAGGTACAGCCTGCTCTGTTCCCCTTTGCCTGGCAAAGTAATAAAGCCAGTCTTACTTCTCCTCCATTACTCTGTTTCTGTGTTTCTGTTTGACATGGATGCACAGAAAGCCAAGATTTTGGCAACAAACCTGGGGGCTCGTCCTGGATCTGATCACTGGCAGGCAGCCCCTCAGGGCCACTCAGCTTGATTGGATGCTTGGGGATTTCTCTCTGCACCAGCTTCCTCCAGGGGAGTAGAAGGTTGGAGGATTTCTCTGAGGTCAGATGGTCAGGGTTCCCCTGCTGTAGGGTTGGGCCTTGGTCACACCCCGTCCACCACCTTGGCTGTGGAACTCGAGGCTGCCGTGGAGAACAGGGCAGAGGTTGCCCTAGCAGCTGCCCGGGCTTTCTTTGTCTTGAGGATACTTTCGTTTTCCCTTCTCTGCATTGCCCCAGACTTCCACTCCTAGAAGACGTTACTTCTGGAGGATCAGAAAGAGGGCATTTGGTACCTCGCAACACACCTGCCAGCAATTTGGTAAGTCTCCTGGAGTGCACACCAGGGCTTCCTTGACCTTGCCTGTTTGGGGAAACTTTGATTCCAATTTGGGGAGCTCTCCCTGTGAAAGGCAACTCCATTTGTAAGGTGTGCGTTGGACAAGGTCACATGTCTAGTGGGACTGGGAAGTCACATTTGAGGGCATTTGTGCCATTTGGCTTTTGACTTCTGGGCATCTCTTTGCCATCCATTTTATTTCTAGTGTGACTTCCAGCTGGCGAGGTTCTGCTTCAGTTTGGTTGGCTTGGTTTGGCTCTTTTGGTTTGAGCACACTGACATCTGGTATAAATTGCCTGAGCTGAAACGGGGAGCACTTCCTCTAAGCTCCCACTCACAGCATGAGAAGCCCTTTGGAAACATTTTAAGTGACAGGTGGACATACAGCTATGATCCAATGCCCAAAAAAGAGGCCTAAAAATGACCCTCTTACAATTAGATTTTTATTGCCACAAGATGAGAAAATAGACTGAAGTTCCCTAAGGTTCAGGATTCTTCTATAATTAACAGTCTGGGGCTGATCATACCAAGACCCCACCTCCCCAGAGGAAAAATCCCTGCTGGGACAAGTCTGCTCTTGTTATCAGGGCCAATTTGACCACTGGTCTAAATTTGGGCTGTGAAACTATGACCACAGAAAAAGATGATTTTTTTTTTTTTTTTTTACTGTATTGCCACAATATTCTTTAGACTCCAGAGAAAACTGGTTAAAATTTTTATGAAATTGTCCTACTAGGAGAAGATGCTTTTCTTTCCTTGTGCCTTGAGACCATGGATCTCAGGGACATTTATCTGAACCATCTTTAATTCCTAAAAATGAAAAGAAAAAAAGAAAAAAAACAGGAAAAGAAGCCTTAAAATTTTTTTCTTATTCCAACTGTTATTTTTAAACTAGTGTTTTATATTATGATATCTGATTCATGACTAAGTTTGGAAAACAAAGTTATGAGATCTCTTGTTGTGTCTGTTTGGATATATGTATATCTCAGTATGTATCTTTGTCTCTTTTTATTGCTTCTGAGATTAATTTGTAAGTGAGCTCTATTTAATTGGCTTAAAGAAAAGTACGTGCATGTTTAGGTGTTCAGTTGTGTCCAATTATATGGGACCCCACGGGCTGTAGCCCACCAGGCTCCTCTGTCCATGGAGCTCTCCAGGCAAGAATACTGGAGTGGGCTGCCATTCCCTTTTCCGGGGGATCTTCCTGACCCAGGGATCCAACCTGTATCTCTTGAGTTTCCTGCATTGGCAGGCAGATTCTTTACCACTGGGAGGTAGGCACTTAAAAATCAAACAATTCTAAGTGCAAGAGAAATTAAGCTAAAGGATTTCAGGTTCATGTGAACTGGGAAATATTCAGTATCAGATTACTACTTGATATTAATGTTTGTTTGTTGATCTATATGTCAGTACTCGTAATGACTGTGGTAAATATTGGTAACAAGACAGGGCTCACACGTGGCAACAGCAGGAAACCCTTCCCCGTTGCTTCAGGCTCTGCCTGTGGCAAAAGAGTGGTTGGGATTTTCCCTCTTTGACCAGCCTTGTTATGGGTAAGATTTGTTCCATCTTGAAGCCACCACCCCTTCAGGGTATTTTTACAAGACTAGGAGATCTTCAACTATGCCCCCATGAAAAACAACTGGTATTTCTCTCCCTGTGCCCAGGCCCTCGGGAGAAAAAAATAGAGTGGGGAATGGGGAAAAGCCTTTTGAACTCAAGAGGAAAAAATTGAGATTTCTCATTCAGTCTTTATGTAAAAGTTAACTTGTAAATGGACTATTTTAATTGACTTGAAAGTAAGCACTTAAAATTAAATCTATAGAAAATTGGCCAAGATAAATTTTAGGACCCATGATCTGGGAAAGATTCAGTACTGAATTGATATCTACTATTGAAAGTGGCTTAAACTTGTTGGTTTGATTAATATAGAAATGTCCTTAGAGTTATCAATGTTAAGTATAGTATTATTGTTGTACCCAGGTGTATTAGAGGTCAAATAAGACCTTATTCCATCTTTTACAGATTTGTCAACAAGAAAAGTAACTCAACGTAAAAAAAAAAAAAACAAAAAGAAGAACTTCTAAGAAAAGTAAGATATGTGTTTTTCAGTAGAAGATGTAAGAAATCAGATATTGAATTATGTATGATTAGGATTCTCTGAGATTGGACCCAGTTTAGTTGGATAAATGGATTTTTTGTTAGAAAGGGACTAGAACAAGACTGGATTTGGTTTCTCCCTCAAGTATTCTTGAAACACTGCTTTTGATGAAGGATCATGTGAGTTTCTGTGCCTTTAAGTGATCTGTATGATTTACTTTTGATGACAGATCATGTGAGTTTCTGTGCCTTTAAGTGATCTGTATGATTTACTTTTGATGACAGATCATGTGAGTTTCTGTGCCTTTAAGTGATCTGTATGATTTACCTTTGACATCTGTGGTCACTTTAAGGAAGTATATTGTCTCACACTGACTGATGATCTTAATCAAGTGTTTTAAAACTTTTTGACAAGCTTCCTAATATCAAATTTTAATTAAAGTTCTTTTGATTTCCAGCTAGCTTTGGGACACATGAGATGGCCCCCAAGTTGTCTTAAAGAGAAACATTTCGCTAGCATTATTTTGTATGTTAAATATGATCATTCATACTTCTGGCTCCTGTAACCCAGTTTCTTTATCAATTAATCAGATGTTTAACCATACCTTTTTGTACTCTGATGCTGTTACAAAAAGTGTTTCATTATCAAGGAAAATGAAAGTGTTAATCACTCAGTCGTGTTTGACTGTGATCTCATGGCCTGTAGCTTGCTTGTCTGTCCATGGAATTCTCCGGTCAAGAATACTGGAGTGGGTTGCCATTCCTTTCTCCAGGGGATTTTCCCAACCCAGGTATCAAACCCAGGTCTCTAGCATCATGGGCAGATTCTTTACCATCTGAGCCACCAGAGAAGCCCTTCATTATCAACACGATTCATAGGAAGGCATAGAAGCAGTTACAATAGCTCCTCATTAAGGTGATGGTTATGCAAGGATTCCAGCCCAAACTGACTAAAATCAGAAACCGCCCCGCCCCTGGGGCCCCCACATCGCAGTCCAGAGATTTTCACTCCCTGACAGGCAGAGTGGACACCCCTGCTCAGCCTTGAAGCAGTTACATAAGATGGACATCACCCTTCTGCTTCCAATAAGAGTATGGGAGTAAAATCTGGGGGTGGGGCATGGGGGATAAAATAGGAGGGAAGGGGCAGGGCACAAACTTTGAAGGAATGAGGTAGCCTGAGGACATGAAATGGATTAATTAGAAGCAAATCAGTCCAAGATAGTGGACTAGTACTTGAGCTTCAGTATACATTCTTTATAACACATCAGCAAGCTAAGTGAAGGAGGTCACTTGGTTTTTGAAGGGGGTCGCCATTATCTTCCTTACCTCCACCATAGTTTGGCCTCAGGTCAAACAACAGGGAGGGAACACAGCCCCACCCATCAACAGAAAATTGGATTAAAGATGTACTGAGTGTGGCCCTGCCTATCAGAACCAGACCCAATCTCCCCCTCAGTCTATCTCTCCCATCAGAAAGCTTCCATAAGCCTCTTATCCTTATCCATCAGAGGACAGACAGACTGAAAACCACAATCACAGAGAACTAACCAAACTGATCACATGGACCACAGCCTTGTCTAACTCAATGAAACTATGAGCCATGCAGTGTAGGGCCACCCGAGATGGACAGGTCATGGTGGAGAGTTCTGACAAAATGTGGTCCACTGGAGAAGGGAATGCTAAACCACTTCAGTATTCTTGCCTTGAGAACTCCATGAACAGTATGAAAGGGCAAAAAGATAGGACACTGAAAGAGGAACTCTCCAGGTCGGTAGGTGCCCAATATGCTATTTGAGATCAGTGGAGAAATAACTCTAGAAAGAATGAAGAGACAAAGCCAAAGCAAAAACAACACCCAGTTGTGGATGTGACTGGTGATAGAAGCAAGGTCTGATGCTGTAAAGAGCAATATTGCATAGGAACCTGGAATGTTAGGTCCATGAATCAAGGCAAATTGGAAATGGTCAAACAGGAGATGGCAAGAGTGAACATCGACATTTTAGGAATCAGTGAAACTAACATCCAAAAAACGATGTCCTTTTCATTATAGGAGACTAGAATGCAAAAGTAGGGAGTCAAGTGATACTGGGAATAACAGGCAAACTTGGCCTAGGAGTACAAAATGAAGCAGGGCAAAGGCTAACAGAGTTTTGCCAAGAGAACACACTGGTCATAGCAAACACCCTCTTCCAACAATACAAGAGAAGACTCTACACATGGACATCACCAGATGGTGATAATTAGATTGATTATATTCTTTGCAGCTAAAGATGGAGAAGCTCTATACAGTCAGCAAAAACACGACCTGGAGCTGACTGTGGCTCAGAACATGAACTCCTTATTGCCAAATTCAGACTTAAATTGAAGAAAGTTGGCAAAACCACTAGACCACTCAGATATGACCTAAATCAAATACCTTTTGATTATACAGTGGAAGTGACAAATAGATTCAAGGGATTAGATCTGATACACAGAGTCCCTGAAGAACTATGGACAGAGGTTCATGACATTGTACAGGAGGCAGTGATCAAGATCATCCCCAAGAAAAAGAACTGCAAAAAAGGCAAAATGGTTGTCTGAAGTTGCCTTAAAAATAGCTCAGAAAAGAAGAGAAGCTAAAGGCAAAGGAGAAAAGGAGAGATATACTGATTTGAATGCAGAGTTCCAAAGAATAGCAAGGAGAGGTAAGAAAGCCTTCCTCAGTGATCAATGCAAAGAAATAGAGGAAAACAATATAATGGGAAAGACTAGAGATCTCTTCAAGAAAATTAGAGATATTAAGGGAACATTTCATGCAAAGATGGGCACAATAAAGGACAGAAATGGTATGGACCTAAGAGAAGCAGAAGATATTAAGAAGAGGTGGCAAGAATACACAGAAGAATGATACAACAAAGATCTTCATGACCCAGACAATCACGATAGTGTGGTCACTCACCTAGAGCCAGACATCCTGGAATGTGAAGTCAAATGAGCCTTAGAAAGCATCACTATGAACAAAGCTAGTGGAGGTGATGGAATTCCAGTTGAGCTATTTCAAATCCTGAAAGATGATGCTGTGAAAGTGCTGCACTCAATATGCCAGCAAATCTGGAAAACTCAGCAGTGGCCACAGGACTGGAAAAGGTCAGTTTTCACTCCAATCCCAAAGAAAGGCAATGCCAAAGAATGTTCAAACTACCGCACAATTGCACTCATCTCACATGCTAGCAAAGTAATGCTCAAAATTCTCCAAGCCAGACTTCAATAGTATGTGAACCATGAACTTCCTGATGTTCAAGCTGGATTTAGAAAAGGCAGGGGAACCAGAGATCAAATTGCCAACATCTGCTCGATCGTCGAAAAAGCAAGAAAGTTCCAGAGAAACATCTGCTGCTACTGCTAAGTCACTTCAGTCATGTCCGACTCTGTGCGACCCCATAGACAGTAGCCCACCAGGCTCCCCCATCCCTGGGATTCTCCAGGCAAGAATACTGGAGTGGGTTGCCATTTCCTTCTCCAATGCATGAAAGTGGAAAGTGAAAGTGAAAGTGAAGTCGCTCGGTCGTGTCTGACCCTCAGCAACCAAATGGACTGCAGCCTTCCAGGCTCCTCCTTCCACGGGATTTTCCAGGCAAGAGTACTGCAGTGGGGTGCCATTGCCTTCTCCAAGAAAAAACACCTACTTTTGCTTTAGTGACTATGCCAAAGCCTTTGACTGTATGCATCACAACTGTGGAAAATTCAAGAGACGGGAATACCAGACCACCTGACCTGCCTCCTGAGAAATCTGTGTGCAGGTCAAGAAGCAACAGTTAGAGTTGGACATGGAACATCGGACTTGTTCCAAATAGGGAAAGGAGTACATCAAGGCTGTATATTGTCACCCTGCTTATTTAACTTATATGCAGAGTACATCATGCGAAATGCCAAGCTGGATGAAGCACAAGCTGGAATTAAGATTGCTGGGAGAAATATCAATAACTTCAGATATGCAGATGACATCACCCTTATGGCAGAAAGCAAAGAACTAAAGAGCCTCTTGATGAAACTGAAAGAGGAGAGTGAAAAAATTGGCTTAAAACTCAGCATTCAGAAAACTAAGATCATGGCATCTGGTCCCACCACTTCATGGCAAATAGATGGAGAAACAATGGAAACAGTGACAGACTTTATTTTTCTGGGCTCTAAAATCCTTGCAGATGGTGACTGCAGCCATGAAATTAAAAGACACTTGCTCCTTGGAAGAAAAGCTATGACCAACCTAGACAGCATATGAAAAAGCAGAGATATTACTTTGCCAAAGAAGGTCCATCTAGTCAAGGCTATGGTTTTTCCAGTAGTCATGTATGGATGTGAGAGTTGGACTATAAAGAAAGCTGAGCACTGAAGAATGGATGCTTTTGAACTGTGGTGTTGGAGAAGACTCTTGAGAGTCCCTTGGACTGCAAAGAGATCCAACCAGTCTATCCTAAAGGAAATGAATCCTGAATATTCATTGGAAGGACTGATGCTGAAGCTGAAACTCCAATACTTTGGCCACCTGATGGGAAGAACTGACTCATTTGAAAAGACCCTGATGCTGGGAAAGATTGAAGGCGGGAGGAGAAGGAGATGACAGAGGATGAGATGGTTGGATGTTATCACTGACTCAACGGACATGAGTTTGAGTAAGCTCCAGGATTTGGTGATGGACAGGGAAGCCTGGCGTGCTGCAGTTCATGGGGTCGCAAAGACTTGGACATGACTGAGTGACTGAACTGACTGAAACTGAAAGCTAAATGACACTCCCACCAGTGGGTGGTGGCCCAATTCCATATAAAGAAACTTTTAAGGAAAGAAAATGTAAATGAGGAAGCTTTCAGATAAGCTGTTTAGAATGATTATGCTTTAGAAATATGTCTAAAATATTCTCTCCAGATTTTTGTAACTTGAAATTCTAGAGTTATACTAAATTAAGTGAGGAAAGTTTATTGAATAGCTGGGTCATTCCCAAATAAGATACCAAAACATTAATTACTGAATATTGGCTTCCTCTTACAGAGAAACTAAAGGTATTTGGGCATGCCTGTTGGTTCAGTGGTAAGGAATCTGGCTACAATGCAGGAACCACAGGAGAGGCAATTTCAATCCCTAGATCAGGAAGATCCCCCAGAGGAAGGCATGGAAACCCACTCCAGTATTCTTGCCTGGAGAATCTCATGGACAGAGGAGCCTGATGGGCTACAGTTCATCGATCGCAGAGTTGGACACCACTGAAGCGACTTAGCACACGTGCAACATTGTTCTTTACATCATCAGACTTTCCTTTCACCACCAGGCACATCCCTTGTGCTTTGACCCAGCCCCTTCATTCTTTCTGGAGTTATTTCTCTGTTCTTCCCCAGGAGCATATTGGATACCTACCAACCTGGGGTGCTCATCTTCCAATGTCATATCTTTTTGCCTTTTCATTCTGTTCATGGGACTCTCAAGGCAAGAATACTGGAGTGGTTTGCCATCCCTTCTCCAGAGAACTCTCCATTATGACCCGTCCATCTATGGCATGGCTCATAGCTTCATGGGGTTGCACAGGCTGTGATCCACGTGATCATTTTGGTTAGCTTTCTGTGATTATAGTTTTCATTCTGGAGTCTGTGGATTGTAGTTCTTGCTTCTTCTGTCTCATAGATGAGGATAAGAGGCTTGTGCAAGCTTCCTGATGGGAGGGACAGACTAAGGGGAAAACTGGATCTTGCTCTGGTGCTCTGGGCCATGCTCAGTAAATTTTTAATCCAGTTGTCTGCTGTGCTCCCTCCCTGTTCGTTGTTTGGCCTGAGGCAACCCAATCCTAGGGTCTACAAGCTCTTGTTGTTTTGTTGTTGTTTAGACTCTTTTCGACCCCATGGACTGCAGCACACCAGGATTCCCTGTCCTTCTCTATCTTCCAGAGTTTGCTCAGATTCATGACTACAGGCTCTATGGGAGGGCTGTTGGCAACCTCTAAGAGGACTTATGCCAACCTCCCAAGACTGCTGCTGCTGGTGCCCTTGGCCCTGCAGCAGGCGACAGCTGACCCATGCCTCCACAGGAGACCCTCAAACACTCACAGGCAGGTCGGCCTCAGTCTGTTGTGGGTCACTGAACCTTTCCTCAGAGAAAATGAAGAAAGAGCATTAAGGTATGTGCAAAGGCCCTGAGATAACAAAGAGATTCCTCCATTCTAAGAACTAAAAGAAGGCCACGGTGCTAAAGCACAAACACGGAAGGAAACAAAGGGTGGCAGAGGCCAGATGGCTCAAGACTTTACAGGCCATATTAGCCAACAGGAGATTTTTCATTTATTTTGGGTTGGGCTTCGTTGCTGCACGGGCTTCTCATCTCGGTGGCCTCTCTCTTTGCGGAGCACAGGCTCTAGAGTATTTGGGCTTCAGTAGTTACAGAACATAGATTTGGTTGCCCCACCACGTGTGTGATCTCCCCAGACCAGGCTTGAACCCATGTCCCCTGTATTGGCAGGCATATTCGTAACCACTGGACCACCAGGGAAGTCCAACAATAAGACATTTTTTATTTCAAGACAATGGGGGGAGACTCTGAAAAACCTGGAACATTTTAAGGCCTGTTTTACCATGTTTTGCATTTTCCAAAGATGACTGCTACAAGTGGGCAACATCTTAGAGAGGGGTGAGGTAGTTCTCTCTCTTAGAGAGAGAAGAGTGGGCAGTGTTACACGCCTGATGCATTTAGAGGGTTTGGCCCAGTTTCTGGCACAGAGGAGGCATCCAGTGATGAAACTGACATTATTACCCAATCACCCAACCTCCCCACCTCCCGAGTGGGAAGTGAAAAGACACCACCTTGGCCCCACAGGCAGACCTAGCTTGTTACTGCAGGACCCAAAGTATGCTCGCTGTTAGGAATAGCAGTTTTAATAGGTAACTGGTAGGGTATCAGGTCCTGGTGCCTGTGCATTCAGAAGGGAGCCTGGGGGGATAACTGGTCGCTGGAAAAGACTCCTGCTCTCACCTACCCTACACCCATTAACTGGGAGAACAGGTAGGGGTCAGTCCAAGCCAGAACATGTCAGAGGTGATGACAAGAGTCGGGAATGCCTGGGCTAAGGACTGGGGGAACACAGAGGGCAGAGAAGGAGCCAGGGAACAAGAAAGAGCAGAGTGCGGAGGGGAGAGGATGGCAGGTCTATTTGCAGGTCAAATGGCTCTGCAGCAGCTCCTTTGACACGTCTGTTCCCATCTCCCCAGAAGGAGCAAGCCCTTCTCCAGCCCTGATTCCCACTGCCTATCTCCCTCACTTGCCGGCTTCCTGAACACGTGCAGTCTGCACTTTCCCCACCCACTGCTCTCTGGCTTCCGTCCCCATCACTCTGCAGAAATCCCTCTAGCAAAAGTCCCCAGGGACCTGACAGCCTCTCTGACACTAGGTCTCCTCCTCTCCGCCCTGTCTTTGCTTTCTCCTCCAACAGCATCTTTCTGATCTGCTTCCTAAAACGTCAGTGCTCCTGAGAGCTCTGCCTGGACCATCATCTCTTCTCACTCCACACACTCTCCCAAAGCCACCCGGTCCACTCCAGTGGCTCCCACCACCTCCTTGGGACTGGGAAGCCCCAAAGTACCTCCCCAGCTATTGCTGCCAACTGCTGGCTATGAACAGTCCACGTGACCGCCCTCCACACCCTCTCATCCAGCACGTGGAACACTGAACCCACTAACTCCCGAACATCCGGGAAGAACCTCCCATCATCTTCCCCTCCCCACCTCCAACAACTTGCTCTCCTCCTGTAAACTGTTTTTTTAAACTCGTCTCACATGCCTCTTCTCTTGCACAGAGGGAGCTTTCTACACATACAAGCATCATTTTTACAGATATTTACAAGCATCATGTTTACAGATTCCATATGGGTGAGTTCATCGAGTCACTAAAATTTACTTGTTTAACCCCGAAATCAATGCCTTCGCTGTCACCTGTGGACAGGCACAGGGCAGTGGAATGCTTGAGTTGCCTGATGTGCAAGGTCCCAGCTGAGGTTGAACAAGCAGATGCTTTGCCTTCCACTTTCAGCTGATACTGTAAACAAATGTCCCATGGGAGGTCAATTGGTTGCTATTTTTTTCACATTTTTGGGCTTGTGGAGGTGATTCTGCTGTTTAAACTGGCCTCCAAGTATGGCACTGAAATTGTCTGGTATTCCCAAGCACAGAAAGGTTGTGGCGGGCCTTGGGGAGAAAATACCAGTGTTAGATGAGTTTTTTGGGGGGATATTTGGGTCCAGTGGTTAAGACACTGTGCTTCTGCTGCAAGGGGGCACAGGTTCAATCCCTGGTTGGGGAACTAAGACCCTGCATGCCAAGGCCAAAAATAAAAAAAGGATAGAAGGATGAGCTTTGTTCAGGAGTGAGTTATAGTGCTGTTGGCTGTGAGTTCAACATTAATAATTCCACACTGTATATAAGTAAGGTATGTTTCAAGAGAAACACACATAAAACATGGTTATATATTGATCAGTTGATGAAAATGTCATGGTCAGAGGCTCGTAGGAACCATCCCCTATATTTCCCCTGCTGAAGTCTCTGGATTTGCTAATTCAGTGTTTGTGGTGACTTACAGAACATCACTACCACAGAGAATGAGAACTGACCATACTCATCTGATCACGTAGCCTCCTTCCTTCCCTGAGGCCTCCCTCTGCACAGGAGATAATCCAGACCACTTAGCAGAGTGTTCCAGATCTTTCTTGGTCCAGAACATCCTTGCTTTTTAGCGCCACCACTGATAGGGCCCACATGGGGTCTTATTGATAAGATGGCTCGTTATGTCGACTTCGCAAGCCAGCAAGCAAAGAATAAATCACAGTGATCTGTGAGACTGACCAAATTGCCCAAATGGCATCCTGTTATCTCACTGGCGCCTGTCTTCTCAAAGCTGCGAGATCACCAGATTCTAGACCTCTGGCTACGTGACATCCTTCCAGAGAGCTTTTCATGGGTGGAGTCTAAGGACTCTGTCAGAAAGGGAGGACACTGGTTCTCCTAAGAGCCAGTCACCCTCTCTCTTCCCTCTAATAAATTTCCTTTTCTTATCTGACTGCCCTGCTCACTCTCTTTTTCTCTGCACTCGCCTTACACCCACCACTCCCTCCTTCAACCCACTCTCCAAAGCTTTTCCATCATCTTTCACTGCAGGCTCTAAGCTCTCTGCCTCAAAGGCCTTTCCTCCTTGTTGCCTCTTGATGAATTCCTACACGTCCTTCAAGACCCAGCTTACATGTCACCTTGTCTGGGTCTTCCTCTGGCAGAACTTGACACTCCCTCTCTGTTCCATGTCTCTTTGGCTCTGATCACAGTGTCATATCCAATCTAGTCACGTGTCTCCTCTCTCCTGTACTCGGTGATAGCGTGGAGGAAGAATGCAGAGGGGGTAGTTGTGTGTGTCTCTCTCTTTGCAGAGTGCATGCGCTTCACACATCATTCATTCCATAAACGTAAACGGAGGCCTAACATGGTACCTAACAGGCCCCATCCTAGGCGTCCAGGGTCCAGCGCTGCCCCACACGTGTGTAGCACTGGGCCAAAGTGTGGCCTGTGTGTAAGAGCGTGTGCGTGTGGGATGTGCCACGCTTGCTGTGGACCTGCAGTGTTTGTGGCTCTCGGACACATCGTCCATTGAATTCAGGCCCAAGTGACCTGCTGATAAAGAACATCTTAGAAGCTAACCCAACAGGCTGCATCCAGGCACTAACGAGAAGCCCTCCAGGGTATGCCCTGCCTACCCTCCCCACTCCCCAACAGGCACTGCCTGACCCAGGTTCTGTCTTTTTGTCCCAAAGACATCATCCATCCCGTGAGATTTTCTCTGGTGAGCTGTCTGTCTCCCATCCTTTCTCTGCCTTCCTTCATCTCAGGGAAGAGGAGGTGAGGAGTAGGGAAAGAGAGGGGAAGCCGTATGGGGACCCACCACATGCCAGACGTGTGCAGGCAGCTCACACGCCAGAGGCAGTGGCAGGAAAGGCCTCCTCTGTGCCAGGCACTGTCTGGCACTGTGCCTCTGTTGGCTGGGCTAATCCTTGTGCCAACCCTCTGAGGTAGGTGGTGCTACCGTCGCACTGCACAGACAGGGAACTGATGCCCAGCAGGGAGAGGCAGCGGCCAGGCCGGATTCAGGCCACAAAGCCACCGCCCTGCACTGCACATGTTGTCCTTACAGGGCACACCTCACGGGCGCAATATGCCTCATTGTGCACCCGAGAGACAGGCCTGAACGCACCAGAGGTGAGGTTCAAGTCCAGGGTTGTGAGGTTCCAGATCCAGGGCTGGACCCATATGTAGCGGTGCTTGAGCTCCAGCTGTAGGGGAGTGATACCCAGATGCAGATGTCCCCTGCCGTCAGGCAATTCCTTCATCTGCCTGCCCCATTAGACAGGGAGGCACCTGCTCTGGACAGGACTTGCCCACCCCAAGTCCCTTCTACTGGAGCTCCCCCTCAAGGACATCTTTATACCTGTGTGTCTCTGGGCCCATCTGTGTGCCAGGGGGTGCTAGTGGTAAAGAACCCGCCTGCCAATGCAGGAGACACAAGACGTTAGTTCAGTCCCTGGGTAGGGAAGATCCCCTGGAGGAGGAGGGCGTGGCAACCCACTCCAGTGTTCTTGCCTGGAGAGTCCCATGGACAGAAGAGCCTGGCGGGCTGCAGTCCATGGGGTCACAAAGAGTCAGACACGACTGAAGAGACTGAGCCCACACCCAAGTAGGGAGACCCTGTCAACCGCTCCTGATCCTCTCTTTATCCGTGTAACCTAGCGCCAAACACAGTACCTGGCTCAGAGCCAAATCTCAGGAATGATTCTTGAATTTAAAGAATGGGGTAGAGAGTAGCTCCTCAGGGCCAGGGGTGGAGGGTGAAGGACAGGCACCTGCACAGGGGTTGGGGAGGGGCTCGGTGTACATATTTTGGGGAGAGATGGGGCTGTGTATGTAGAGGAGAGGTTGACTTTCTGTGTAAGCCCTTATGCGCTCAGTGTCAGGGTGCAAAGACTGAACTAGATTCCAGCAGCAGTGGGAGCCTGGGCCTTGCGACTGTCCCCTGACATCTGTGCAGTCGTAAGAGGCTGTGCAGCTGGTGCTGGACTTATCAGCTGGTAATTAAGACCAAGTGGGTGAGTTCCTGAGGGTCTGGGGCTGATCTGTGTTGCATCTTGCTGAGGACAAGCCCCTAAAAAATGTCCATTGGTGAGGACTGATTTGCTCATTCAACAGGTGAGTCCCACCTGGAGCAAGTTCAACTATTTCAATGCCATCCGATGATAATGTGAAAGCTCAGGGCCGTGGAAGCCCTGAGATGAGGCCCTAAGCCATCTGGGGCTGCACAATCAGGGAAAGCTTCTTGGAAGAGTAGGCCAGGCAAGGAGAAAGGTGAGGGAAAGGCATCCAGGTGGGGGCTATAAATAGGCAAAAGCATGTGGGCTGGAGACAGAATTTGGGACTCAGTTCCACAGGTCACTGAAGCCGTGAGAACAAAAGGCCCTGAGGAGTAACTGGAGAGGGAGGAGAGTCTGGAGCAGCCCACAGAGTTCCAGGAAGAATCAGAAGGAATTTCTGGAGAGGACAGGCCTTGGCTCCTCCCACACAAGGCCAGGGATAGGAAGACAAGCCGGGGGTCAGAGTGGACCTGTGGTTGTCCCCAAGAGGATGCCAGGATTTTTAGGCTCAGCGCCCTGAAAGGAGGGCAACCATAAGTCTCCTGGGCCTCAGGAGAGGCAGTCCTGGGAGGCTGGGGCCCAGCCAATGGCAGTTCCCGGCCCAGCTGCTCCTCCTCCTGGCCCGCGGCACACCCAGGCTGCCTGCCGAAATCTGCGGGCTCTGTCCTAGGTTTTCCCAAACAGCCTCCCTGGTTCTGACATGAGTGCCGGCTGCCCGCCGAGTTGGAGTGCTGGCGGCCAGGACTCGGTGCCCAGAGAGCCCTGAGGAGTAGCTGCTCAGGTAAGGCCAAAGGCCATCTGTGTCCAGAGGTGCCCTCGGTACACCTGGCACACCCAGATGCGGGAAGACTTCGCTGACTGCGAGTCAGGGGAGTGGCCGGGGCACATGGCCATCCTGACGGTGGAGAAGGGAAGGGCGCCTCCCGCTCCTGCTCTGGGTTCTCCCCCTTCCTCCTCAGCTGTGAGCAGAGGTGGGAGCCAGGGACTGAGGGGGAGAGGGGCTCACAGAGGGGCCAGGAGCTGAGCAGGTGGGGCATCCCTGCCTGGGCCTGCGAAACCCCGCCCCCGCTCTGGGTTGGGCTGGGCAGGGAGCCCCTGGGCTGGAGCCTCCTCAGATGCTCCCTGAGAAGCTGCCAGGGGTTCCGCCCACCTCAGGCAGGACTGAGCAGAGACCGGCGGGTAATTCAGAGCAGGGGCCCCACATTCAAGTTGTAGGTGGTATAGACAGGACAGCAGAGAGACAGGGTAGAGGGCAGAGTCACTCCAGCCTCCCTCCCTGGGGATCTGTGGGGCTGGGGCAGGGACTGTGCACAGCAGGCAGCTTCCCAAAATCTGAGGAAAGGGGCCCAGACCCAGAGCATGGGCCATGAAGCTAGCCTGCCTGGGTTCAAATCCCAGCTCTGCTGCTTACCATCTCTGTCACTGTGGGCAAATGAACTAACCTCTTTGTGCTCCACTTTCCGCATCTGTAAACAGGGAATAAAACCTGTACCCTTTTGCACAGTTGCTGTACTGATTCATGCCAAGTGCTCAGATAATCTGGGGGGCAGGACGTGAAGGGGAGAACAGCATGGTGACCTCCGATATGGAGCAGACTTGGAAATGGCAGCAGGAACCCCTTAAAGCAGGAGGCTGTGCAGACAGGCTCCCTGAGGTTCTGGGGAGCCCAGGGGGCTAAGACCATGCTGCATGCATCAGTGGACCCCCCAGGAACCTGACAGAGTTTCCAAGAGCACACACAGGCACTCCTCACTCTGAACCATTGTCACGTTGCCTAATTGGAGGTAAATTGGATTCCTGTGTGTTCACAAACTCACCAGTAGAACTGACCAAAATGGCATTTCTCATTTTGGTGTCTTGACAAGGCTGTCCCACAAGATGACAAAAAAAAAAGTTTCTGTGATCAGAAGAGTTGGTGCAGTGCTACCTATTCTGACCCCTTATTCATAATGTGAATGTATTCACAGGGTCAAGCAAAGGGACCTGTTTAACTTTGCACTGAACACAGTGCTTGCCTACCTCTCTTAAACATGGAATCCTTCTCTTTGCTTCTGTTGCCAGGCCACTGAGCAGGGTTCCAAGGAATGCCAGTTTGGGAAGCACAAGAACACGAGGCTCCTCTATGAAGCCTAACATACAAAGAGAATCAATGTTCCCTCCTTTTTTTAGCTGGTTTGCCATTGGCCTTGCTTCAGATGAGTCACACATGAGCAGGACAACTGTCTGGATATTTCTAATGTTAGACCAGATGGGAGTTTGGGGACAAAGTTCCAACCTTCTCTTTAGCCCCATCTCCCAAGCCGAGTAAAAGGCACAGAACAGGCTCCCCTTGGGAGGAGGCTGCCTAAGGGGAGAGAACCGTGCTCAGAAAGGAAAAAAAAGTCATTCCAAAATCTGGACCACTGAGGAGGGGGAGGGGTCAAGATTAGGACAGAGAGGGAAGGTGGCATTAGCCACCCCCTTAAGCCCTGGGAGGAGCAGGTGGCTTTGCTTACTTTTATGGGGGAGAGTTGGTTCTGGGCTGAATTACCTGTGCTCCAGGCCCACCTCTGCACCTGATCAGGTGACCCTGCATAACCCCTCTGAACCTGAGTTCCCCCATCTGTAAAGGGGACGAGGATAGAGCCCAGCTCTTCCATGGCCATGAGGATCAAAGCTGATGACCCGGTTCTATAAAGCAGGAGAGGGAGTGCTCTCTAAACGTGGGAAATGACCATCATCCTCTCTCCGCAGCAGCTGCGAACACCAGGGGTCACCATGAACTGGGGGATCTTCGAGGGGCTCCTGAGCGGGGCCAACAAGTACTCCACGGCCTTCGGGCGTATCTGGCTGTCCCTGGTCTTCATCTTCCGTGTGCTGGTGTACCTGGTGACAGCCGAGCGAGTGTGGAGCGACGACCACAAGGACTTCGACTGCGACACTCGCCAGCCGGGCTGCTCCAACGTGTGCTTCGACGAGTTCTTCCCTGTGTCCCACGTGCGCCTCTGGGCCCTGCAGCTCATCCTGGTCACGTGCCCCTCACTGCTCGTGGTCATGCACGTGGCCTACCGCCAGGCCCGGGAGAAGAAGCACCAAGAGGCCATTGGGAAGGACGGAGGGCGCCTCTACCTGGACCCCGGCAAGAAGCGGGGAGGGCTCTGGTGGACATACGTCTGCAGCCTGGTGTTCAAGGCCGGCGTGGATGCCACCTTCCTCTATGTGTTCCACTCCATCTACCCCAGATACACCCTCCCCCGTGTGGTCAAGTGCCACGCGGCCCCGTGTCCCAACGTGGTGGACTGCTTCATCTCCAAGCCCGAGGAAAAGAACATCTTCACTCTCTTCATGGTGATCACGGCCCTCATCTGCATCATCCTCAATCTGGTGGAGCTGGCCTACCTGGTGAGCAAGAGATGCCGGGAGTGCCTGGCAGCCAGGAAAGCCCGGTCTGAGAACATGGACCACCGCCTGGACTGGGTCACCTCTTCTTCCAAACAGGGCGATCTCCTCTCAGGCGACCTCATCTTTCTGGGCTCAGATGTTCCCCCTCCACTCTTACCAGACCACCCTCAAGACCACGTGAAGAAAACCATGCTGTGAGGGGCTGCCTGATCAGGCCTGGGTTGGAAGGAACCGGAAGCCAAGGTGCAGCCTTGGGGATGGGGGTGCTGAGCTGAGAGTAGGGGCAGACAAGAGGGAGAGTCAGGTAGCCTGGGTTCAAATCCTTTCTCCCCAGGTTCCTGCCACCTGCACCAGCTGTGTGACCTTACGCAAGTTACCACCCGGAGCTGAACCTCGGTTTCCTTTTGTATACAACGGAGATGATGAGCCCAGCTGAACAAGGCCGGCGCTGTGAGGAGGGCTTTAATGAGAGAATATACGTGCACATGCCTCCAAAGTGTGGGGTCCACGGTCAGGGCTTAATAAAATTCAATTCATTCACTGATTCAAGGTGACCTTTGCTCCTTCAACCTTGGTGAGCTTTATTGACTCCTTTCATCAACTTTTTGGCCCCTGCACAGGCTGCACGTGATCTAGCCAGGTAAGGACTGATGTGACTTAGCAGCAGCAGCAGCAGCAAGAGGACCCCCAGCACTCCTGGGGGGTCATGCTCCTTGCTCTGGGTCAAGTCTAGCCTTTATCCCCAGTTGCAGTTTTAGGCCCGTGGATTGTCTGCAA
The DNA here is from genome assembly GCF_019923935.1 of Bubalus bubalis. Lineage (NCBI taxonomy): Eukaryota > Metazoa > Chordata > Mammalia > Artiodactyla > Bovidae > Bubalus > Bubalus bubalis. The sequence goes on along the minus strand of NC_059162.1, from coordinate 110,576,533 downwards.
AGAGAATGAAGCTTAGTGAATAAGCAGTTGTGTGTCTCAGGGGAAAGTTCATGGACTTCTAGTCAGAACACTTGACTTTGAACCCAAGTTCCACTGGGACTCTGGGAGAGCAAGTGCAGCTCCTCTCCAAAGTGGGTTAATAACATCGAGCCGGTGGGATGGCTGTGAGGTGGGATGAGCTCCCGGCTTCAGACGAGGTTAACCGGCTGTAAAAGGCCACATAAACGTTAATCACTGGTATTAGGAAGTGCTCTATAAATGCTTGTGGGAAATGAGACAGAGGAGCCCCTCCCTGGCTGCACATTAACCTTCCCTATCCCAGGGTCAAGGCCTGTCTGCAGCCCCCGCCGGGTCAGGCTTTTACTTCCCCGAAGCCCAGGCCCATGAAGGGTGGACCGGGAGGCCGTGCCTGGCCCCATGCCAGCTGGAGAATCTCATGCTGCAACCTGCATTCCTTGTCTCCACCTGGGCAGCGGTGCCTTACCGAGAGGAACAGAGGGTGGGTGGATGGGTAGGCCCCCCCCGCCCACATGTCTCACCACCACTCAGATACGTCCTGCCAGAAGCAGGGAGCAGGAGGAGGGGCAGTGCAATCCTGGGCTGAATCAAGATTGCCCCTTTCCATAGATGTGAGCTGCTGAGGGTCTCACCACCAGGCTTCCAGAGAAATGGGTAGGAGAGAGGCCTAGGGACAAGAGGATAGGGATATTTAGGCAATGGCGTGGGAGGCAGGGGCAGGAAAAATGCCATTTGGTGCTAACCTGGGCCCGAGCATGAACATACCAGGCTCTGGTGCCTGCTCAGGCAGTTTCACCCATATACCTGTCAGCATGGCGAGCCAGACCCAGCCATACCCACTGAGCTGCAGAGAAGGCGTGGGCCTGCGGAGAAGAGCCACAGGTGTTTACCCTGAACGCGTGCCCGGGAAGTCCGCCCACCTGTCTGCCTGCCCACCCAGTCACTCCCGTTTGGCTCACTAGTTTGGAAAGCCCCACCCAGCAGGGGAGTGAGGAACAAAACCTGCCTCCTGGAGGTCCCCAGGCAGGCGGGCAGACACGCCAGCCCAGGGCCAGGAGAGCGGCTGCTAGAACCAAGCAAGGTGAGGACCAAATCGGGCAGGAGACTGAGCTGGGAGGCAGAGACCAGGTGGGCTGAGGATCCCAGGGGACCGAGGGCGGTGGGTTGGGCTTTGGGAGATGTAGGGGCAGACAGGATCTCTGGAGAAACTCCAGGGAAGCCTGAAGGAAGGGGAAGGACTGTCCTGCCAGACCAGAGGGAAGACAGGAGACTGGAGATGAGATAAAGTAAGAGGTGGGATAAGGAAGTAGTGGGGTTTCAATTGGGTTGAGGACACATAGAACACACAAACGTCTACTGTGTGTTCACTAGTCCAGGCTCGGTACTGAGTCCTAGGGAATCAGAGATGAATGAGATATAGAGGCTGCCCTCCAGAAGCTGCCAGTCTGGCATGCAAAACAGGTAAATAGACCATTTACGTACCCATGAGGCAGTCTGCCAGGACAGATGGAGGGGGTGCTCAGAAAATGTCCCAAAGGCACCAGGTCTGAAGATGGCTGATTCCTGAGTTGGGCAGGGCAGGGGCCAGAGGCAGAGTAGGACAAGATGGCACTCCAGCTAAGGGGTGTGGAGGATGGAGCACGCAGGACATGGCCTGAATGACACAATGGCCCACATGGGCAGCAAACAGCCAGCAAGCCGACGGAGAAGGAAGGTGTCTCTGAAAGCAAAGGTAGATGGTGGGGGGAGGACCATGCCAGAATCTTGCCTCTGTCCCTTCCCCAGTGCCTCCCAAAGGCTGGAATGGTTAGAATTCCAGAGAACCCACTGGGGTGAGGACAGTCAGCCCTCAGGCCCAGCACCGAAACAGGAGGTGGCAGGATGATACCAAGCCACCGTGATTCCAAAGAGTCTGTTTGCTTTGGAAGGGAATGTCAGTTGGGGGATGTCCTGGAGCCAGAAAGAAGATGAGGGTAGATATTATCTGAGGTCTGCACAGGGCCTGGCTCAGGCCGGTGCTCACTTGGAGAAAGTTGAAAAGTAAAGATACATTTTCCTCAGACTTCCCCAGTGGTCCAGAGGTTAGGACTCCAGGCTTCCACTGCAGGGGGCATGGGTTCAGTCCCTGACTGGAGAAGTTCTGCATGCTGTATGGTGTATGGTGTGGCAAAAAAAAGAAAAAAAACAGATACACATCCCTCCCCTCCTGCCCGGTCCAGCCCGGCAGCTGACCAAACAGTGGATCATCCAATCCACACTTTTTTACTGTTTCTTTAGAAGTTGTGTGACACATAGACACATAGAGCTGAAGGCTGGAGTCAGCAAGGTTGGAGGCACATCATTACAGGATGATTATCCTTCACATGCACCTATTACTTTATAGAATGAAATACGTCCTGATTTTGGAACTGGAAGATGGAAGCTCAAGACCAGCTCTGCCACTTCCAGCCATCCACCTTGGGTGGGTGCCTCTCGGGGCTTGAGCTCCCTCCCTCTGAATCTAGGACAATGGCAATCCCTACCCCACCAAGTCATGGCCAGTGTGGACATGATAACACGATGGTTGTGAAATCATGTGCCCATCACGCCCTTAATGAAGGTGCCCATTTCCAGGTTCTTCCAGCCCTGTGACGCCAGGGGCCAAGATCGTCCACTCAGGGAAGCCAGGCCGGGGTCAGCATGAATTGGGCATTCCTGAGGGATGTGCTGAGCGGGGTCAACAAGTACTCCACGGCGCTGGGCCGCATCTGGCTGTCCGTGGTCTTCATCTTCCGCGTGCTGGTCTACGTGGTGGCGGCCGAGGAGGTGTGGGATGACGAGCAGAAGGACTTCATCTGCAACACCAAGCAGCCGGGCTGCCCCAATGTCTGCTATGACCAGTTCTTCCCCGTGTCCCACGTGCGCCTCTGGGCCCTGCAGCTTATCCTGGTCACGTGCCCCTCACTCCTCGTGGTCATGCACGTGGCCTACCGCCAGGAGCAGGAGCGGAAGCACCGCCGGAAGCACGGGCCCCATGCCCCGTCCCTGTACGACAATCCGGACAAGAAGCGGGGTGGGCTCTGGTGGACCTACCTGCTGAGCCTCCTCTTCAAGGCGGCCGTCGACGTGAGCTTCCTCTACATCTTCCATCGCCTCTACAAGGACTATGACATGCCGCGGGTGGTGGCCTGCTCCGAGTCGCCCTGCCCCAACACCGTGGACTGCTACATCTCCCGGCCCACCGAGAAGAAGATCTTCACCTACTTCATGGTGGCCACGGCCATCCTCTGCATCCTCCTCAACCTCGGTGAGGTCTCCTACCTGGTGGGCAAGAGGTGCCTGGAGATCCTTGGCCCCAGACCCCGGGGGTCTCGGCACCAGGCTCGCCTGCTGGAGGCGTGTCCACCATATGCCCTCTCCCCGGGGGAGCACCCCCAAGATGGGAACTCTGTCCTAATGAAGGCTGAAATGACCACAGTTGATGCAGCTGGGTTTCCATAACTGGTGAGGTCAGCAGTTGAGACCACCAGAGCCTCTGCCTGCTCCAGAAAGCCACCACAGGGCAGGTGGGGAAGGCAGGTGTGGAGCTCCAGACGCCCACCCAGGGACCAATGCTAGGAAGCAGTTTGGTTTCTGGGTTCTGAGCCCCGGGGGAGGCAGGTTGATAGCTGATGGGGACTTTTGTATATGGAAATAGGGTATGTCAAGTCCTTAATAAATATGATTTTCTCAGTACTTTGCAGATCGGGGACAGGGAGGGATGGGAAGGAAAGCGGAGGGGTGGGGTCATGATGGACCTTGGAGAGGCAGCCAAGACCATTCAGTGGGCATCTGAGTCCTGGAACCTCAGATCCAGGTTTACCCATCTCACACACACACACACACACACACACACACACACACACACACTCCCACCACACACCCCACAGAGCATGCTTCCACAAGGTGGTGGGAAGCCCAGAGGTTGATCCAGTGGTCTCTGGACTCTGCAACCAGCTGGTCAAAGAAGGAGGAGAGATCCTAGGAGACCCTGTGCCAGTAAGAGTTGGTGCCCCTCAGCTAAGTGCCAATGGCTCCCCCATCCAGGCCTCCCTAACCCTGCCCAGCACAGGTACCCAGGGGTGAGTCCTTCGAAGGATGAGGGGGAAGGCCTGGTGTGGGTGGGACAGCGCTGACAGGGAGTCTGGGATGGAGCGTCTGCCTGCATGTTTAAGAGGCCCATCCCCACGGGCCAGGACCCATGGAGCGCCTCCAAGCTGACAGGTTCTTCACAGATCCTTAAGGCTGAGGGACTTCTCTTTACTGAACACACAATCCTTCCACCCTACACATACCACTCAGACCTCAACAGCTCCTGCGATGACCTGGACTAGCTAGAGTCCCAGCACCCACACCAGTCTGACTCATGGGACAACCCTCTGGGAGACCCCCAGGCACCTCCCATTCAGGAACCCCTAAGCTTACAATGTCATCTTTCCCCAAACCTGCTCTCCTCAAGCATCACCGCCCACCCACCCCCTAACACCCCACCATAAACAACACTGCCACCCACCCAGTTGTCCGAGCCAGGAACGGGTCTGGCATCCTGTGCCCCTCCCCACCTCCCAGCCCCTCATGGCCCACATCTCAGTGTGGCACCAAATCCCACTAATTTCAGCCCCTGAAAGTTTCCCGAGTCTGCCTCTCCTCTCCCACCCCATAGCCATATCCCTCCCACTGGGCCTCTCCCCCTGCCCTCCTTTACAAGGACAGAGTGGTTGTGTACAAATCTGACAACACTCCTCCGGCTGTGAAAGTCCCTCCACTACGACCACCATCCCCATTGCCCTCCACCAGGCCCTGTTGACCTCCCCAGCCTCACAACACCCCCTCCTCTCTCCTGAAAAGTCAAAGTCTTACTCACTCAGTTGTGTCCAACTCTTTGTGATCCCATGAACTGTAGCCCACCAAGCTCCTCTCTCCATGGAATTCTCCAGGCAAGAATACTGGAGTGAGTAGCGATTCCCTTCTCCAGGGGATCTTCCTGACACAGGGATCAAACCCAGGTCTCCAGCATAGCAGGCAGATTCTTCACCGTCTGAGCCACCAGGGAAGCCCCCTTTCTCCTGGTACCACCAATAACATACCAAAGGGCTTGAGGATCCTCAACCAGACACGTCATGCTGGGCCGTGCCTCCAGCCTTCAGACATGCTGTTCCCTTGGCCTGGAATGCGCTTCCTCCCTCCTCTGGGACGCTTCCTCAAACCCCAGAGACAGCCTTGACCTCCTCCGTGTGCCAGCCACTCTACCCAAACTGGAGGGGTCTGTTCTCCCCATCCTTCTGTGAGCCCTTTACACATAGGACGCTGAGTCGTCCAGCTCCCCAGCTGCCTTCAATAAATGTTTGTTAAATGACTAAATGGTCTATGAGCTGCTTGACACAAGGGACCGTGTCTCGTTTATCTGAATCTGAACCCTCCACCACACCTAGCCCAGGGAGTTCAGCAAAGTGTTTCCTTGTTTGTGTGTTTTGTTGCTGGTGTTTTAATTAATCCAGCCTACAACATATTTTGGCCACCTGATGTGAAGAACTGACTCATTGGAAAAGACCCTGATGCTAGGAAAGATCGAAGGCAGGAGAAGGGGACAACAGAGGATGAGATGGTTGGATGGCATCACCGACTCCAAGGACATGAGTTTGACCAAGCTTCGGGAGTTGGTGATGGACAGGGGACCCTGGCGTCCTGCAGTCCATGGGGTTTCAAAGAGTCGAAAACAATTGAGCAACTAAATTGAACTGAAAGTTTGCTGTTGTTGTTTTTAAGTGTAACTCTTTTTGAGAACATATTTTAAAAGCAGTCTAGGAACATTTAGGACAAAGAAATAATAAGGATACCATAATTAAATGAATTCAAGACATCCTTAGGGGTATAGTTTATTCAGCCATCCCTTGATATCCATGGAAGATTGGTTCCATATCCTTTTTCTTTAATTAATTTTTATTGGAGTATAGTTGCTTTACAATGCTGTGTTAGTTTCTACTGTAGAGCAAAGTAAATCAGTTATATGTATACATATTAATACATCCCCTCTTTTTGGATTTCCTTCCCATTTAGATCACCACAGCAGTGAGTTTCCTGTGATATATAGTAGATTCTCATTAGATAGTAGTGTATATTTCAGAGAAGGCAATGGCACCCCACTCCAGTACTCTTGCCTGGAAAATCCCATGGACGGAGGAGCCTGGTAGGCTGCAGTCCATGGGGTCACTGAGAGTCGGACACCACTGAGCAACTTCACTTTCACTTTTCCCTTTCATGCATTGGAGAAGGAAATGGCAACCCACTCCAGTGTTCTTGCCTGGAGAATCCCAGGGACGGGGAAGCCTGGTGGGCTGCTGTCTATGGGGTCGCACAGAGTCGGACACGACTGAAGTGACTTAGCAGCAGCAGCAGCAGTATATATTTGCCAGTCTCCCAGTTCAGCCTACCCCATCCCTTCCCCCAGCCTAAAGGTTTTTATAGGTGAGGAAACTTTGGCCTGGAGAGGAGACAGGAACTTCCAAGTCCAAAAGGATGAGCTGAATCTGTGGGGGGCTAGGTCCCCCATGACCCTTGGAGAGCCTCCACGCCCACCCCTGATTATGGGACAAGATCAGAGAGTTACCCCCATCTTAGGTCAGGGTCCCTGGAAGCAGGGCCAGTGGCAGGAGTTTGTGTGCGGGTGAGGAAGAACAAAGGAAGCAGTAGAGTGAGAGGGCAGAGCTGTGCAGGGTATGTGTTCTGGGAAACTCAGCCTTGGCCTGAGCCCCATGGCATGAGGGGACCTTTGGATCGTAAATCCCATCACAGAATTGTCCCCCCAGAGTAAAGAGCATCTGATTTTGGAACTCCCATAGCTGTCAGTCATTGGTTTCAGGCTTCCCCAAGCAGGAGGGCTGGTGGGGAAGGGTTGATGGGTCCCACTTGGTCAAGGTCAGTTCTCTGGGGGCAGCTATAAGCCAAGAGTGGATGTCCCCCAGGAATGAGAGTGTGGGCGGGGCACCAAAACCATCCACTGACCACCCAACCCCAGGAAACAAGATGGCCCCCACCACCAAGCCAGACCAGAGCTGTGACCACCCAACTGCAGAGAACAGGGCGGCCGTCTCAACCAGTTCAAAACCAGACGGCCCCACACTGCTCAGCCCGAGGCAGGTCCCGCATGTAGACCTGCAGACCCGCCATAGACAACTCCCTCTGACACTCCAGGCTCCTTACTCCAGAAGCTTCCAGGTCCAACACAGGGCAAGAGCATCATAGAACCTTGACTAACCCCACACCAGGCCTTCTCATGGGCGCTCTTCCCAGAGGTCTTTAAGTCCCAAGCCACTGAGCCCAGTGGAGACGAAACACCACATGACCAGCCAGAAGCCATCATTCTCTGTGCTTCCAGCGCCATCTTCCTGAAAACTCTTCCCTCGCTTTGGTCCTGCCATCTTTCTCCTCCACCTTATGCCCACCCCCACAGCCGCACCTACTTCTCCTTCACTAAAGACGGGAGCACGTGACTGTGGCCTTCTGGTATTCTCTCACGGCCCACAGCCGCAGGGACCACTCGTGTGTCACTCTGCCCTCTTCATTCCATGCCAGCCTCATGGCCCGGGACCTCCTCCTCCGCTGCATTTAGCCAGCCGCTCACAGGACCGTAATGCGGTCCTGGCTTCCCCCAGAACTGCTTCAGCTCTAGAATCTCCCATCCAGTTCAGGTCGGTAACTCTTTACTGTTCACTTCAGTCAGGTGCACAGGATTTCTCTGGGAAGAATCAGGCAACAGTCCCTGACCTCATGGAGCTTACGTGCTATGAAGAGGATGGCTAATGAACTCCTGACATGCCCGGAAGCCGCGGGTAGGGGGCGGGGCCAGCAGTGGCTGGGGAAGAGGGAGGGGAGTTCAGGCACCCAGGAAAAGCTTCCCCGGGACTTCTTAAACTGACCTAGAGAAAGAGGAAGATTTTGCCAAACACAGAGAGGAAGGGATTCCAGGCAGAGGGGAGAGTATATGAAAAGCCTAGCACAGAGATCAAACCTCATGCCAAGGATCAGAAGGAACCCAGGTGGGCTGGATTCAGGCGAGCGGGCTCATAGTAGGCGTCAGGCTGAAGTAGACAGCGGCTGGACGTGCAGCGCTTTCTCTAGCAGTCTTTGTTAATGATTTCAAACTTTATCCTAAAAACAATGAAAAGTTACCAGGGAGACTTTGCACAGAGGCCATGTGATCTAATTTACAGGGTCTGGTCACAGTGCGGAGGAGCCAGGGCAGGGCTCTCTGTTTGAAGCCTGATGCAATAGTCCAAGTGAGAGAGAGCAGTGGCCTCAACCAGGGTGTGCACAGGGGTGATGGAAAGAAACAGCTGGATCAAAGAAATGCTTACGAGACCGAATCAAAACGATGTGGTGACTTGGTTGGGTGTGGGGATCAGGAAGAGAGAGGAATCAAAGTGACATCCAAGTTTCTGGTTCTGGGTGGTGCCACTTGCCGAGCGCAGGGGTAGGTGTGCGGACGATGCTGGTAACTTCTGTTTCAGATATGTCGAGTTTGAAATGCAAATAAGATGCCTGGTCACCCCCTCTCATTCACTGACCATATTACATCCTGGCTCGCTGCTAAGACACTTATTATTGTTCACACCCAAAACCTTGACCACTCACTTTCTGGACTTCCTTGTTTCCAATAATCTTTTTTCCTCCACCTGTCGAATCTCACCACATGCGTGCTCATAGCCTAGACCCCATTTGTAATGAGAACTGCACTGTCTCCTCTCTCTTGTCCCCCTCCAGCAATCTTTCTGCCACATCTACTGGTCAATAACCCCACTATCTCAATATCCATCACCCCCTTCACATCCCCACCTTCCCTCCTAACTCCAGTTAAATTCTCCAGCTGGCCCCTGTTCCAGAATATCTGGAGAATAATACCACTGGACTGGCTGGTTTCAGGCGCATCTTCTGGCCTCAAAACTCAAGTGGGCACTCCACATGTCTAAGAAATTCTGCATTTTCCTAAAACTTTAACCCTATTCTCCAAGATGACCTTATCATACCTCTCTTTCCCCAAACCTCGAGCCCCCATTCTCTTAATCCCCCATTTCAGCAGAGAGCCTGGCATCCTATGCCAATGGGCAATAGAAGCAGTAGGCAAGCACTGGCTCATCCCCGTCCACCAAGTCCACCTTCTCCCCTTAACATGGATGAAGCATCGTGCTCCTGGTAGCCCCTGCTGCACGTGGGCACTGTCCCCCGTCACCTATCACCCACCCCTACCCCCGACTGTGTTCTACAGCTATTGCTTCACTATTCCTTCTCTGTAAATATATCTTATAACATTTCCCTCTCTCTTTTTTTAAAATATCCTTCTCCAGCTACTACCCCACTTACAAAAAAACAAAATGCTCTAAAAGTTGTCTGCACTTGACATCTCCACTTCCTCATCACTTTAGCTATTTCTATGAGGACTGCTCTTATCAAGATCATGAATGGCCAACACTGTTGCCAAATCCACTGGTCATCCTGATCTTACTCCCTCAGCAACACTTGGCCATTGAGAGCTCCCTCCTTAAACACCATCTCCCCTTGGCTCCCAGGCAGCACCCTCTCCTGACCTCTTCCCAGCTCACTGATGGGTCTTTCTTGATTTCGCTAATTGTTCTTGCTGATCTCTAAACGCAAAATGCCCCAGGGCCCAGTTCTCCACCCTCTTTTCTCCTCTATCTACGCTGTGATCTTGTCCAGAAACATCCATAAAATCATCTCTAAACTGATGACTCTCACATTTATAGGTTCACACCTAACCACTCCCCTGAGTGCTAGACTCACGTTTCCAACTTCCTGTTGATCATCCAAAATGGAAGTCCTAACCTCCCAAAAGAGGATAGATTTATGTTCTGTCCTGGTCTTCCCCATCTTGGAAGATGACATTCCCATCCACCCAGCTGCTCGATTCAAAGACCTAGATGTTTCTTTCCTCATAATTGCGTCCCCACTGTTAGCGAGTCAAGCTGGATATAATTCCAAAATGTGTTCAAAGTCCATTCCCTTCCTACCACCTCTGAGAGCCACCTCATTGAACACTGGATACCTGAAGTGGCTCCCTGCCCCAACTCTTGCTCCTCCACACTTTCTCCTCCATATGGCAGCCTGAGAGATCTTTCTATCATGTAAATCAAACCAAGTCACTCCCTTCCTTGAAACCCTCCCAGTGACTTCCCATCGTGGTTGTAAAAATTATGATAAAATCTTTGCTATGGCCTGCAAGGCCCTACCTGGTTAGGTGCTGGCTTCCTCTCCAAATTCATCTCCCTAAGCCCTTTCCTTCTCGAATGCCACCTCCCCTCCCCCACACTCCAACCCCCCTCCCCCCACCCCAATCCCCCTCTCCCACACCCCAACCCCCTCCCCCACATACACCAGCCTTCTCCTACCACAATGGAGTCTTTTTGCACCAACTTCTGCCAACCCTCTTCCCCAGAGCTTCACACGACTGTCTCCTTGGCATTCTCATCTCAAATCAAACACCCTCTCCTCCAGGAGGCCCTTTCTGACCCACACCTCCCGCCATGAAACAAACACACAGGCCACACAGTCACCCTCTACCACACGACCGCATTTTATATCCTTCATGGTGGCTGCTAGTCTAGGACATTTTCTCATTTGTCCACATGTTTATTCTCTGTATCAGCCCACTAAGATGGACTCCTTGAGAACACCGACTCTGTCATGCTCACCCCTTTATCCACCCGCATCCAGGATGGTGCTTGACACACAGTAGGCACTCAACAAAAATGCTTCGACCCACTGAGTGAGTGGTACCCAGGTGAAGACATCTAGTAGGCTGTGGGTATAAGGCGGGAAGCCCCAGCCAGGAGATATAAATTTGGGAGTTGTCAGCAAAACATCTGAATGCTCTTAGACGCTCAGTCGCGTCTGACTCTTTGCAACCCCACGGACTATCGCCTGCCAGGCTCCTCTGTCCATGGGGATTCTCCAGGGAAGCATACTAGAGTGGGTAGCCTATCTCTTCTCCAGGGGATCTTCCCAACCCAGGAATCCAACCGGGGTCTCCTGCATTACAGGCAGATTCTTTACCAGCTGAGCTACCAGAGAATATATGAGATAAGATTTTGCTCCAAAATTATCTCTGAGGTAGCAAAGATCTGTCTCATATTCCAGTCCTTACAAAGTCTCCCACATTACAGGGCACGATCTCAATTAGCACATTTAGAACAACAAAATGCTCTTTGGGGAAAACTTGTTAGCCTGAAATAACCTCAATCAATGAAGTTTTGGATATGTATGGGGGTCACTTGGTAGAATCAGAAAATAGTGGAGGCAAAGACATTTCAATTAGATTCAAATATTATTTCTGGGGGAATGACCTTATAATTGCAAGTATTCATCTTTTTAAGCAAGCCATTCTTATAAAAAGTCACTTCAAGAACAATAAAGAAAGTGGCTGTGTTGTGGAGACAACAAATACACACCTACCAAATGTTTAGTGTATTTTAGTTCAGTTTATTTATGCAGCCTAGTATTATGCAATCAGGCTTTTATGGCAAAGAACAGAGTTTACAGCATCATACACTGATTCCAAAAGCACTATGACAAATAACTTGGGCAAAAATAAAGTTCATGTGTTCTATAAAAGGTTCATGATAACAAAGCTTTATTGATACTAACTCAGGTTTTAAAGAGAAATATTAAAAGTTTAAATAAAACTACTTCATAAAATAGGAGGAAAAAAAATAAAATGTCTTGCTACAATGTCTTATACGACATCTGATTTTTTAAATGTATAGTGAACTAAGTTAATAAAGGACATTATTTCAACCACACTAAAAGTTTACAAATTCAAGTTAGCCCCCCACTCTTTGGCAAGTCTCCTCACTGGGAATCTAGGGGATTGCTTTTAATTTGGTTTTTATCTTCTATCTGGACCGCTATGGTAGGTGGTTACTTAAGCTCTGAGACTGGATAATACTATACAGAGGCTATTTGGGGGACAGATAAGAAGAAGCCCTTGGATGGATGCTTAAAGACCAAATGGAGTGGGACTGTGGGGTAAACTGTTATCATAAAAGCCCAGGGGATACAATGTCACAGAGGAGGAAGTTAATGTCAGAAGCAGGGAGAAGATTCTAGGAAGAGTTTCTAAGAGAAGAAGGTGCCCACTGGGGCCGAACACTGTCATGGGTCAAATAAAGACCGCCAAGCGTTCATTAGATTAATAAAGATGGTCATAGGTACCCGTGGCAGGAGGATCATCCACAGAGAATGGGCTGCAGAAACCAGGCCCCAGTGAACTGAGGGGACAGTGTGAAGGCCAAGCAAGTGGGGACAGCAAGAGAGGACAACTGGATGGAAAATGGGGGCTCAAATAGAATGGAATAGAATAGAATAGAAAATGAAAGGATATTGACTCAAGAGAATGGGGGCAGTCAAGCAATTTATTTATACATATATATATAAAATGAGAGAAACTTGGGAATATTTAGAAGTGGTGAGATGAATACAGTAGAGGGGAAAGAAGGTCAGCATCCCCAGGAGAGTCAGAGGGGATGGGGAGAGCCCTTGGAGGCTCAGACTTCGACAGGAAAAGGACAGGTCAGCTATTGTAACAGGAAGGGAGGGAGGGAAGGGCGGGGCAGGGACGAGTCACCCCACTCTCTAAGGACAGCTTCCCTCAGCCTTCACTCTCCCACCACATCTGCCCGTGTGTGTTGACCTCACAGGCACCTCCAGACCTGACCCTGTGACCCCCTCTCTGTCTGCCAGCCCCTCCTACATTCCTGTCCATCTGTATCCAGCCTAGACTCCATAGAATCCCTCCCATCACCCTCATCTCACATGGGAGCTTCTAAATAGATGTTTGCCCAACCCCCCACCCCCGCTAAGCAGAGACATTACTTTGCCAACAAAGGTCCATCTAGTCAAGGCTATGGTTTTTCCAGTAGTCATGTATGGATGTGAGAGTTGGACTATAAAGAAAGCTGAGTGCCGAAGAATGGATGCTTTGAACTGTGGTGTAGGAGAAGACTCTTGAGAGTCCCTTGGACTGCAGGGAGATCCAACCAGTCCATCCTAAAGGAGATCAGTCCTGAGTGTTCATTGGAAGGACTGATGCTAAAGCTGAAACTCCAATACTTTGGCCACCTGATGCAAAAAACTGACTCATTTGAAAAGGCCTTGATGCTGGGAAAAATTGAAGACAGGAGGAGAAGGGGACAACAGAGGATGAGATGGTTGGATGGCATCGCCGACTCCACGGACATGAGTTTGGGTAAACTCCGGGAGTTGGTGATGGACAGGGAAGCCTGGTGTGCCGCAGTCCATGGGATTGCAAGGAGTCCGACACAACTGAGCGACTGAACCGCACTGAACTGAACCCCTGCTAGAGGCCAGCCTCTCTGAGGGCAGGAACACAATCTACCTGGTTTGCCGATGTGTCCTTAGGCCCCACACCATGCCTGGTGTATAGTCAGATGGTAAGAAATACTTGCTGAGATAAAACTGGAATGAACTGCTATCCCACCAATACCCTCATTGTCCCTCTGCCCCTCCTGCTTGGCCAATCCCCAGCCCAGATCCATCCAACCATGCCGTCCCACCTCCATACCCTGCGCTGGGCTCTACTGGTGAGAATCAGGCCACCAGCCCTAGGCTGCTGCAAATTCATGCTCTCCAGTCCATGTGAGTCTCCGTATTCCTCCCTGCTTCACTCTATCTGCTGCTCTTCTTGCTGGTTAGCCTTCTCAACTTTCTCCACTCTCCTTGCACCTTCTAGCCAGTTCCATCTTGTTTTCATCCGACCTCTCAGAGAAAGTAGAAGCTGTCTGAGAAGAACGCTTTCCTATACACAGTCACCAGAACTACAGACCTACCGTATCCATATAGGTCCTCCTCCTTCCCCCCAGCACAGAAAAGGGGGTGAGCCTGCTCCTGCCAACACTCTAATCTGCCCCCCACCCTGTGATCAGATGCCCTCCCTCCCCACCTCCTCACTCTTTCCTGTTTCTTCAACCTCTGCTTCTTTCCTGGCTCTCTCAGCATCCAAGCATGTTCACCTCTCTCCCATCCAAAAACCAAAAACAAAATCCTTCTTTGAACCCCTATCTCCTGCAACTTCCCCCTCATCTCTCTCCTGTCTCTACATGCTGACCTCCCTCTGATTCCCACCAGCTATGAGCCAGTCTCTGGCCCAGCACCCCACTCACACCTTCCCTTGCCAAGCACACCAAAGATTCCTTTGTGAGTAAGCCCAGTGGGTGCTCCCAGGCCTTGTCTTAAAGCATGAGTCATTTTAGAGATTAAGCAGCCCTTCCTTCTTGAGCCTCTTCCCCGATGTATCCTGTCCACTCAGGATTCTCCTCTCCCTCTAATCTGGCGTGCTAAAGTGACAGACAGATTCAAAGGATTAGATCTGATAGAGAGCCTGAAGAACTATGGATGGAGGTTCATGACATTGTACAGGAGGCAGGGATCAAAACCACTCCCAAGAAAAATAAACGCAAAAAGATAAAATGGTTGTCTGAGGAGGCCTTACAAATAGTTGAGAAGAGAAGTGAAAGGCAAAGGAGAAAAGGAAAGATATATGCATTTGAATGCAGAGTTCCAAAGAATAGCAAGGAGAGATAACAAAGTTTTCTTCAGTGATCAATGCAAAGAAATAGAGGCAAAAAATAAAATGGGAAAGACTAGAGAACATTTCAAGAAAATTAGAGATACCAAGGGAACATTTCATGCAAAGACGGGCTCGATAAAGGACAGAAATGGTATGGACCTAACAGAAGCAGAAGATATTAAGAAGAGGTGGCAAGAAGACACAGAAGAACTATACAAAAAAGATCTTCATGACCCAGACAATCACTGTGGTACGATCACTGACCTAGAGCCAGACATCCTGGAATGCAAAGTCAAGTGGGCCTTAGAAAGCATCGCTAGGAACAAAGCTAGTGGAGGTAATGGAATTCCAGTTGAGCTATTTCAAATCCTAAAAGATGATGCTGTGAAAGTGCTGCACTCAATATGCCAGCAAATCTGGAAAACTCAGTAGTGGCCACAGGACTGGAAAAGGTCACTTTTCATTCCAATCCCAAAGAAAGGCAATGCCAAAGAATGCCCAAACTAGCGCATAATTGCACTCATCTCACAAGCTAGCAAAGTAATGCTCAAAATTCTCCAAGCCAGGCTTCAACAGTACATGAGCTTCCAGATGTTCAAGCTGGATTTAGAAAAGGCAGAAGAACCAGAGATCAAATTGCCAAAATCCGCTGGATCATCAAAAAACCAAGAGAGTTCTAAAAAAAATCTACTTCTGCTTTATAGACTATGCCAAAGCCTTTAATTGTGTGGATCACAAAAAAACTCTGGAAAATTATTCAAGAGATAGGGATACCAGACCACCTGACTTGCCTCCTGAGAAATCTGAATTCAGGTCAGGAAGCAACAGTTAGAACAGGACATGGAACAACAAACTGGTTCCAAATCAGGAAAGGAATATGTCAAGGCTGTATATTGTCACCCTGCTTATTTAACTTATATGCAGAGTACATCATGAGAAATGCTGGGCTGGATGAAGCACAAGCTGGAATCAAGATTGCTGGGAGAAATATCAATAACCTCAGAAATGCAGATGACACCACCCTTATGGCAGAAAGCAAAGAAGAACTAAAGAGCCTCTTGTTGAAATTGAAAGAGGAGAGTGAAAAAGTTGGCTTAAAACTCAACATTCAGAAAACTAAGATTGTGGCATCTGGTCCCATCACTTCATGGCAAATAGATGGGGAAACAATGGAAACAGGGAGAAACTTTATTTTGGGAGGCTCTAAAATCCCTGCAGATGGTGACTGCAGCCATGAAATTAAAAGACGCTTGCTCCTTGGAGGAAAAGTTATGACTAACCTAGACATCATATTAAAAAGCAGAGATATTATTTTGCCAACAAAGGTCTATCTAGTCAAGGCTATGGTTTTTCCAGTAGTCATGTATGGATGTGAGAGTTGGACTATAAAGAAAGCTGAGCAGAGAAGAATTGATGTTTTTGAACTGTGGTGTTGGCCAAGACTGTTGAGAGTCCCTTGGACTGCAAGGAGATCCAACCAGTCCATCCTAAAGGAAATCAATCCTGAATATTCATTGGAAGGACTGATGCTGAAGCTGAAGCTCCAATACTTTGGCCACCTGATGGGAAGAACTGACTCATTTGAAAAGACCCTGATGCTGGGAAAGATTGAAGGCAGGAGGAGAAGGGGATGACAGAGGATGAGATGGTTGGATGGCATCACCAACTCAATGAATATGAGTTTGAGTAAGCTCCGGGAGTTGGTGATGGACAGGGAGGCCTGGCGTGCTGCAGTCCATGGGGTCGCAAAGAGTCAGACACGACTGAGCAACTGAACTGAACTGTACTGAAAGACAACTGCCCGTCATGCATCCTGGCCTGCTTACCTCAAGGTGGATATGTGCTCTAGGTGGGGCCACTCAGAGCTCTTCCCTGGGTTACTTGAATCCTTCCTGAGGGCGGTGTGTAGCAGCAAATCCTGGGGAGGTGTGCACTCAGAGCTGCTGCTGGCCATGAGCAAAAGCCTTTTGCAGAAGCCCATCCATACAAGGAGAGAGGAAGCTGGCAGCAGTCCCAGAGGAGCAGAGCTGATCCAGGCAGGAGCCAGGTCCTAGAAAACAGACCTGACTCTCACCAGGTGCTTGTGGGGCCCTCAGGTACCCCTGCCCGTCCCACATTTCTGCAAACCAATTAATTCCCCTTTGTGCCCAAACTAACTCAAGGTGGGTTTCTGTCATTTGCAATCCACGGCACTGACTAATACATCCAGGCTTCTAGAACACCATCATTCTTCCAGTTTTCTGCTGCTCCAATAACTCCCCCTCAATCTCCTTCTCCTGCCCTCTTCATGGGCAAGGTCCTCAGGGCTCTGTCCCAGGCTGTCCACCCACAATCTTCAGTGGGCTGCCCTCTTCCATGGCCTTCATCACCATCTGGACAGCGATTACTCCCAAACCCATATTTCTTTTCCCGTTTTCTTTTACCTTCATTTTTTTATTGTGAGAAAATACATATAACATGACATTGCCACTTTAATCACTTTTAAGTGTAAAATTCAATAGTGTTGAAAGTATACAACCATCACTTCTATTTCCAGAACTTTTCCACCACCTCTGCAAAAAGTCTCTACCCATCAAACAATAACCCCTATGCTCCCCTCCACCCAGTCCTGGTGACTGCTGACAACTTATTGTCTCTATGAATTCATCTTGTATTTTGTATAAATGAAATCATGTGATATTTGTCCTCTGTGTCTGGTGTATTTCACTTAGCATGTTTTCAAGATTCATCCATGTTGTAGCATGTCTCAGAACTTGATTCCATTTTATGGCCGTCATGTACGGATGTGAGAGTTGGATTACAGAGAAGGCTGAGTGCTGAAGAATTGATGCTTTTGAACTGTGGTGCTGGAGAAAACTCTTGAGAGTCCCTTAGACTGCCAGATCAAACCAGTCAATCCTAAAGGAAATCAACCCTGAGTATTCACTGGAAGGTCTGTTGCTGAAGCTCAAGCTCAAGTACTTTGGCCACCTGATATGAAGAGCCAGCTCATTGGAAAAGACCCTGATGCTGGGAAAGATTGAAGGCAAGAGGAGAAGGGGGCAGCAGAGGATGAGATGGTTAGACAGCATCACCAGCTCAATAGACACGAATCTGAGCAAACTCCAGGAAACAGTGGAGGACACAGGAACCTGGCATGTAACAGTCCAGTAGGTCACAAAGCGCTGGGCATGACTCGGTGACCAAGCAGCAACAATATTCTACTGTGTGGGGAACCACATTTTGTCCATCTGTTCTTCCTTTGATGGACACGCAGCTTGTTTCCAAACACTTGGCCATTATGAACAGTGCTATTGTGAACGTTCATGCCAGGTATTTGTCTGAGTCTCTGTTCCAGGATCTTTCAGGTATACACCTGGGCGGGGACTCGCTGGGTCAAGTGGTAATTCTATGCTTAACTATTTGAGGACACACCAAGCTGCTTTTGGCGGAGGCTGTGCCATTTTGCATTTGCACAAGCAAGCCAGGAGCGTTCCCAGTGTTCTTCTCTTTCCCGAGGCCCAGGCCCACGCATCCGGCTGCCTCCAGAGGCCCATGCACGTGTGTCTCCTGGGGAACTCAGACCACCCGGTAGGGCATTTGGCTGTAGAGGACAGCCTGGCTGTGTCGAAGCAACCAGTTCTGAGCACACCCCAGCTCTGAGGGTCCAGAACAGGCCAAGTGTTGCAAGTTCAGTGAGGTTTATGGATGGAATAAGGGATTCGGGCAAAACTGCCTTCTACGGGCTTCCATCATAACAAAGAGTTTCTACAGCCCATATCAGAATGTTCCAACAGCCCCTATCAAAAGGTATGCATCGGAATACCATCACAAACAAATACCATTCAGCAAATTCCAGGTGCAAGGTCACCGCCGCTGTCCCCTCCCCTCCTGGCCTGCTCCTCTTCTGCTCCCAGCTCGGCTAACGGCCAGCCACCCATCTAGGCACCTAGCTCACGTCCTCCTCAGTATGCAGGAACAGTGAGTTCAGGAAGCACAGCCCTGCAACCCAGACCCATCCTAGGCTCTAGTCCCTGGCGCCCAATGCCCATCACCTCCTTGGCCCAGGATCATGGTTCCCAAAGCTCTCACCCTGCAGGAGACTGGCTGACTTCAGGCAGACTGCACATGTCTCACCCCAACTGGCTTCACCCGGTCCCCAAGAAAGGGCCCACCTGACCCTTGAGGACCAAGTGTTTGGGCCTGGTGGCAAGAAGAGAGAGAGACAGACAAGGCTCAGTCAGTAAAAGCTTCCTGGAGGAGGGTGCACGGTCAGACAGAGACTTCTGGAGGGCCAGAGGTTGGGACCATAAGCTAGAAGGGGCTCATTAAACAGTGGCCGCGTGCTGGCCCAGGACTGGGGCTTATTGTGCTTTGGTCTACAAAGTGCCCGACCCTGTTTCAGACACTGGGAATACACCAGTGGACACAAGACAAAAATGACTGTAGATTGTAGTGATGGGGAGACAACTAACAAGAAGAATAAGCAAAATATGCTACATGATTATAGTGCTAGGGAGAAAAATAAAGCAGGAGAGGAAGGAGCAGGGCTGTAGGAGTTGGGTTGCAACATGAACGGGGAGGCCAGGGAAGGCAAGGGAGCAAGCCAGGCAGAGGTTTGTGGGGAAAGTGTGTCAGCTAGAAGGAAGGGTGAGTTAACAGGTGCCGAGGCTGGGGAAGATCCAGCGTGCACCCAGGACAGCAAAGAAGTCAATGAGGAAGGGCAGGGGAGAGCCAAGAGGTGTGGGGAATGAGGCCAGACGGTTCCAGTGAGGCCTGAATAGGACCAGCTCACATAGGCTAAAAGCCACCCTGAAGCCTTTGGCTGTCACTCTGAGTGATCAAGAAGACAGTGGACCATTTTGAACAAAAATCACTAGCTGTGTTCGCAGTAGATGCATGGGGCAATGGATAAAACAGGGTGGCCAGCTGTAAGACTATTGTAATAACGCAGGAAAGAAATAACTCATGGCTTCACTGTTGACAGAATAACACTAATGGAGTCAGTGAGAAGTTTCTCAATTCTAAAAATAATCTGAAAGTAACAACAAAATAATTCACGGACATCAAGAGTTCAGGCTTTTTGAGCATGAGCCACCTGTTCTCCTTGCTCAGCCCTTGCAATAAACCTTTCTTGGGTCCAAACTCAAAAAAAGAAAGGAAAGAAAGAAGAGGGGGAAAAAAAGATTCATCAACATTGAATGCGCGGTATGAGAAAAATGAGTCACCGTGAGGCCATCTGAGGCCTGAACAGGTAGGAGAGTAAAATTGCTGTTTACTCCAAGAGTCCATGAGTAGAGAAGGCTGGAGAGGAATCCAAGGAATAGGTTGCCAAATAGAATACAGGACACCCAATGAAGTTTCAGTTTCAGATAAACAACTAATTTTTTTTTTTACTTTAAGTATGTTTCATGGACTATCTGAAATTCAAATTGAACTGAGTGTCCTGAGTTTGGGGTTTTGTTTTTACTTTTCTTTTGCTTTGTTTCTAAACCTGGCAGTTCTATTAAGAAGCAGCTGAATTTGGGAGGTGATAAGTTTGCACTCATTGGAAAAGACTCTGATGCTGGGAGGGATTGGGGGCAGGAGGAGAAGGGGACAACAGAGGATGAGATGGCTGGATGTCATCACTGACTCGATGGACGTGAGTCTGAGTGAACTCCAGGAGTTGGTGATGGACAGGGAGGCCTGGCGTGCTGCGATTCATGGGGTCTCAAAGAGTCAGACACGACTGAGCGACTGAACTGAACTGACTGACTGAAGTTTTCAATACCTGCTAGACGTCCAAGGGGAGAGGTTGATCTGGAATTCAGGGAAATTGTCTGGGCTGGAGATAAGTATTTAGGAGTTGTCAGCCTAATTTTGATATTTTGAACCCTGAGAGGGATGACATTACCAAGAGAGTGAGAAAGGACAGAGAAGTAGTCCTAGGAATAAGCACCCCGATATTTAGAAGTCAGAGAGATCGGGGATGAGGGGAGGGTGGGACCAGCAAAGTAGACCTAGAAAGAAAGACCAGAAAGGAAGGAGAAAAGTCAGGAGGCTGATGTTCTGGCCATCAAACGCTGCTGGGAGTGCAAGGAAAGATACGCGCTGAAACTTGACTGTGGGGTTGATCTATGGAAACATTGGCTGGAATAATGTGGAGCAAAAGCCTGATTAGAGTTCCAGAGAGAGAATAAAAGGAGATGAGGCATTAAGACAACTCATCTGAGAAGTTTTGCCATTAAAAAAAAGGAAAGAAATGAGGCTGAAGGTGGAAGATACATGGTCAAGGGAGTTTTGTCTGTTAGGATGCAGAAATACCAGGATGTTTATTGTCATGGGAAAAACTGGGTGAAGAACAAAAGGGTGATGACCAGAGAAGAAAGAGGGCGTGGTGAGAGGTCCTGGGGTAGGTGAGAAGGGACGGGAATCCCAGGACACATGTAGACGGGCTGAACCCTTCCCCAACTCAGAGAAGCCCCGGATTACCTCTATTTGAGGATCAAGTTAAGCAGTAGAATTTCCAGGTCACTCAGGAAGTCCTGAAAGGAAAGTAGCATTCGAGCCTAGCTCTGGGACTAGCCCCTTTCTAGCCACAGCCCCAGACACGCAGCAGCAGGATGGGAAAGCCCCACGCTCCTGCCAACCTGCTTTCCAGAGGGTTCTGTCTGCCCCACCTCTGTGCTCAAGAGTGGAGAGGGCCTTCAGGGCTGCCCACAAACACAAGAAAACCCCAGCAGGAGACAGAAGCCCCCGCGGGGGGCCCTGGCAGAGCTGCAGACTCAGGGGGTATCAGCAGCTGGGCCCAGCCTCGGTGGGAAGACCACAGTGGCAGGCTTCGGGCCTGCCGCCCCCGGAGAGCAGGTGCAGGCCTGCAGGGGAGTGGGGGTGGCAGGGGCAGCTGCCAAGCCCGGGTGCAACACAGCCCCACCCTGAGGCAGGAGGATGGCCTAGATGGCCTCGCACACACTCCCCTGTGCAGGAAGGAGAACCTTGGCGTGGACAGCACGACCTGGAGGTCCTCCCTCTGGAATGGGGACCCTTCCAGCTCACTCCAGAAACAGCAAGGGCATCCGGCAAGGTCAGAGTGATAGGACCTGGGCAGTCAAATCACCTGGTCACTGGGCCAGAATAACCCCACCACACATACAGCCACACATGCACACAACCTCACAAAACCCTACCAGTCACCTCCACACAGTCACAGCCACACACACACACCAAACCTACACAGCTGTACTCCAATCTGCCCCCTTGACACACAGCTACCCCACCCCACTGAGTAACAGACAGTCCTCACACACAACCTTTTACTTTACAAATAGGAACTGACATGGACAACCAGGGAGCTCCCTGCTCTCCTGGAAATAATTCCAAGGGATATTCTGCAGAGTGAGTGCTGAGGAAGTGGGTGAGGTCCCTTCAGACGGGCTGACCAGGGAATACCCCTGTGAGAAGGTGAGACCTGAATAAGGAGGAGGAAGCTGCCCACTGAAGAGCAGTCTGGGCAGAAGGAGCAGCATTTAAAGGCCAGAAGGGTAGACTGAACACAGCTGCTTGTAGAGCAGAAAGTAGGCCAGTGTGCCTGGGCAGAGGCAACCCAGGGAACATGTGATGGCAGGTGAGGCGGGACCAGGCCACTTGGGGTTTTGAGGGCAATGTCAGGAGAGGAGAGTGGGTGTCAGAATAAAAGTAATGGTACATCTCTCTAAGATTTTAACAGGGGAGCGATGTGACCTGATATATAGCATTAAAGCACTACTTTAGCTGGAAGAAACCATGGGAGAAGAACTTTTTTCAATTCTCAGAATGGGGAAGACATGTCTAATTATAACCAAATCCAGAGGCCATAAAAGAGAAGACTGACACGACTGGACCACATTAAAAAAAAAAAAGTTTAATTCTGCATGGCAAAAACCCCATATGCAAAGACAAAATACAAGTGTCAGACTTAGAGGGCAGGGTGAAATCCTTGTTATTTGCATTATAGACAGAGGGTATATTTCTTTAATATGTAAAGAGCAACTAGGAAATCAATAATTTTAAAGACACAACCACCCAACAGAAAAATGGGCAAAAGCCAAAGCCAGCTCACAGAAAAAGAAGCACAAGCGGCCCTTAAGTGTACGAAAAGATGCTCATTCTCACTCATAATAAAAGAAATGCAAAATAAAAATATAATGAGATACTACTAGCAAAGATCATAAAGTCTGCTAATGCTCTACATTGATAAGAATATGGGGAAACAAGCATCTCTTACATAAACTAGCACATCTATGAAGCAGATTTGGCAATATCTATCAAAATTCTAAATGAGGGGCTTTCCTGATGGTCCAGGGGTTAAGGTTCTGCCTTCCAGTGCAGGGGTTACAGGTTCAACCCCTGGTCAGGGACGTACGATCCCACATGCCTTGCTAGCAGCCAAAAAAGAAAAAACATAATACAGAAGCAATATTGTAACAAATTCAATAAATGCTTTTAAAAATTTTTAAATAGCATACTTTAACTCCAAAATTCCACTTCTAAGAATATCCTATAGACACAATTTTAAAAACGTGTTCAGTGATGCTTGTCTAACTGTACTTTTGCAATGATGTTTACAACAGGAAGAAATACAAGATTGAAAACATCCTTAATTTTCATCAATACAGTAGTGATTAAATACAACACGTATGCTATTCAGTTGTTTTGTTGTTTTTTTTTTTAAGAAACAGCTTTACATACACTATAGGGGAAAAATGAAATACTATTCAAATATTTTTTGATCTGATAGCTCTATACCTCCTGACAGAGGAAAGGTCCTATATTTTGTTACATGAAAACAGCCAAGTGCAGAACTATGTACCCAGCATACCTCCATAGGGTAAATGAAAAAAGAGAAATATCTATCAAGTGGAATACGCAGTTGATCTCAGGAAGGAAAAAACAATAACTAGAACTGGTCAGGTGGGCAGCCCTGGTACATAGTCTGGTGGCCAGGGAGACATCGAGACTGGCACTAGGAACATGGAACTCAGCAGCCAGCAGACAGTACTGCAAGCCCCGGGACTGGACGAATTCTCCCAGGAGGGGAGAGGCTGAAACCAGGATGAGAAGGCACAAGGAAACTAGGAGTCCAGGAAGCGAAGGGAAGAAAGTGTTTTGAGAGGAAAGGAGCGGTCAGCTGTGTCAGGTACTTCTGAAGATACAGGAGGAGGACAGAGACATTACTGCCTGGGAATCCGTGTTGACCTTGACAGGGCTGTCTTTAGTTACACGGTTGGGAGGGAACATTGTTCAAAAGGATTGAAGAGGGACTAGGAGGTGAGGAAGTGGAGAACGAGGCTTGCTCTGAAACGCAGCGCCAGAGGTGGCAGGGTGCTGTTCAGCCTCGGCAACAATTCTCAGAGCGGCCTCTGATGGCCTCAGCCCTGTGGTTTTGCCCAACCCAGAAACTCAACACGGCTGCAGCCTCCAGAGCTGGCTCTGCTCCTTCTTGTCTCTGTGAACCTGGACAAATCGCCTAACCTCTCTGTGCCTCAATTTTCTCTTTCATAACAGTGGGAAGGATTGTACCTTCCTCATCCGGCAGCGTGAGGACGAAGTAAAGCCTGCCCAATAGCGCTTGCACCAAAGATGCCTCTGAGCCCCAAGGCAGTGATAGTTTTCTACGAGGAGCAGTAAGTAGGGCGATGGTGTGATCGATCTTCCCAAGTTTCGGGGTACTTTGGAGGGTAAGAGGGGGTGCTGTTACTTATACCAGGGCTACAGGCCTAAGCCAGTACAGTCTTGGGGAGAAGCCATAAATAGTCACCCTCCTGCTAGCAACATCATCTCAGACAGGGAGTCCTTGGGCCCTTTGGTGACTAAGATCCAGACTCCTCAGGAGGCCGGAAACCCTGGAGATTCCCCGACAAGGCTGAGGCCCAGGGACTCCCACAGGTTCTTAGTCATGACACATTAGTCAAGAAGACAAAGCGGCCTTGTCGTCAGAGCCCAGCCCATCTCAGCCCAGTCCAACCTGCAGGCCCCGCCCGCTCCTCAGGGGGTCTAAAGTACAGGCGAGGCGCCCTCACCTCCCGCTTAACCACCCCCGCCCCCACCCCATCCCCCCTCCCCCCGCACACACAACCAGGATCTGCCCCTTGCAATAACTCCAGGTAACAACTTCCCCCCATCCCACCCTCACCCCTGGACAGAGGATCCACCCCGCTCCATCTCCTTTCCACAACAGAGTGCCTCTTCCTGCTGCGGGCACAGGTGTCCTGCCCCCCACCCTGGTTCTCCAGTGCCCCTGCCCCTACTCCAGGACGTTGAGCCTGAGCCACGCGCGCGTGCGGGGAGGGCAGCCGCCCACGCAGGGTCGAGGCCAAGGACCAGGCGGGGACAGTGACCCGCAAGGGCGCGGACGCAGTCGCCGTGGTAACACACGTGGGCGAGTCCCGATTGCAGTCGGCCCGGGGACCACTTGGCACTTAACAGTGTGGAGCGCTTCACGCCCCGAATCCCATTGGAGCCTTTGCCACACAGCCCTGCCCAGGTCCACCGATGCCCCGGTTTCGCACACGAAGAAGAAACCGAGGCTCAGAAGAGCGAGCGTCAAGCCCCGACGAAGGTCTCCGGAGGAGCCAGGCACCGCGTCTGGACGAGAACCCGACCCTCGCCGCGGGCGGCTCGCGAGCTCCTCCCCCGACTCGCCCTCCCCCAAGCCGCCCCCGGCTGTGCTTGCCGCCACGCGCCTCCCCGCTACTGCAGAGACGCGGCTCCCTCCCTGCCCACCCGTGCTTCGGCTCTTGAGGACGCGGAGTCCTGGCTCCCCCGCTGGCCGCGCCACTGCGGGTAAGCTTCGGGGTGCCTCCCCACCCTGCGACCACGCGCGCTGAGCGCCCCCGGGTGACCCTGGGCGGGGCTGGGGCTTGCTCCTGCCTTCCGGCCAGGCTGAGCCTGGGAGGTGAGAGCATGGGAAGAGATGGAGGGACCTCCCCCACCCCACTCCCCAGCTGCCTTCTCACCCCCTCGGTTCTGGGCGGGGTGGGGGGCTCCAGCTGCTGAAGTTTCCTGGACAACTCCCTCCCACGTCGCACAAACTTAATGGAACGGATGGGAACTGGGGGTGGCGGGTGGGGAGAGAGGGGTTCGGCTCCGGGGAGTGGGGCCGACCCGTGGGCACTGTGGAGTGGACAATGAAAGCTGGGTTCGGCTGGGTGCCAGGGCATGGGCAAAGCGGATCGCAGGGAGCTGCTGTTGGGGACGGCGGTGGGGACCGGAACCGGCTCCACCAGTCCCCAGCCTCCGCTTGGAGGGAAATTCTTTGCCTGTGAGTCGCGTTCCTAGGGCGTGTCAGGCAGGACTGGGCAGACAGGACTGGAGGGTGGAAGGTGTTGGCCAAGGAGGGACAGCCCCCAGGTGGGCCGGCCTGGGATGGCTCAGGTGGAAACACCTGTCAGGACCCCTCTCCTCCCCTGGCTGGCAGACGGGGTTCCAACCTCCACTGCAGTCTTCTTGAACTCCCACCAGGTGAGTGGCAGGCTGCGGAGTAAATGGTCTTTTATGATCCTTAAAACAGCTCAAGAAAGTAGGAATTATTTTCTCCCTTTGGAGATAAGGCAAGAAAGTCAAAGAGATTACCTGGGAAGTCACCCAAGGAGAATGGGTAGAGCTGAGGCTTGAATCCAGATGTGGCTCCAGGCTCCATATACATCCCACTGCCCTTCCCCAAAGGTCTCGGAAGGAATTGGGGGGGGGGGAGGGGGGAAATGACACTTTTATATGCTACTGCCAGTGCATATACAATAATTGCCCTTGTGAAACAGAAATTTATGAAAATTCGGAGAGGTAGAGGATTAAACAAATACTTTAATTCCTAATTCCCTGGGTCGGGAAGATCCCCTGGAGAAGGAAATGGCAACCCACTCCAGTATTCTTGCCTGGAAAATCCCACGGTTGGAGGATCCTGATAGGTTACAATCCATGGGGTCACAAAGAGTCGGACACAACTAAGTGACTTCACTTTTTCACTTTAATTCCTAATGGTAATTAAATTCTGGGAAGAAAATAAAGGGGACAGGAGAAGAATGACTGGGAGGGCAGGGCCTCCAGGTATCTAGGGAAGCCTCTAATTAGAAGATGTTTTAGCAGATGTTTTAGTGATGACAAGGGTCCAGTCATGCAAGGTTCTGGAGGAAGAGCACTCCAGGCAACAGGAATAATTACAAAGCCCCAGAGGCACTCATTAGCGTGTAGGAGAGTAGGGTGAGGATGTAGAATCCCTGGAGTTTTATTCTAAGTGTAATGAGAAGCTAGTAGAAAGTTGTTGTTGTTACTGTTTTTTTGCTTTGCTGGGTCTTGGTTGCTGCGTAGGCTTTTCCTTAACTGTGGCAAGCCAGGGGCTACTCTTGTCACAGTGGCAGTCTTCTCATTGTCGTGGCTTCTCTTGCTGCAGAGCACAGGCTCTAGGACGCTCAGGCTTCAATAGTTGTGGCTCTAGGGCTCAGTAGTTGCATTTCCCAGGCTCCAGAGCACAAGCTCAATAGTTGTGGCACATGGGCCTAGTTGCTCCATGGCATGTGGGATCTTCCCGGACCAGGGATCAAACCCATATCCCCTGCATTGGCAGGTGGCTTCTCTACCACTGAGCCACCAGGGAAGCCCTAGTAGAAAGTTTTAAACGAGGGAGTGACATGACTCAACTTAATGAACTCGGGGGGCATAGGAGCAGACACTTAGGCCAGCCAAGTGAGTGAAAGTGCCTCAGTCATGTCTGACTCTTTGCAACCCCGTGGACTATACAGTCCATGGAATTCTCTAGGCCAGAACACTGGAGTGGGTAGCCTTTCCCTTCTCCAGGGGATCTAACCAACCCAAGGATCGAACCCAGGTCTCGCACAGTGCAGGCAGATTGTTTACCAGTCGAGCCACAAGGGAAGCCCAAGAAGCCTTCTAGGCCAGCCAAGAGGCTATGGCAATAATACCAGCCAGGGTGATGGTGGCTGGGAGCAGGGTGGTGGCAGTGGAGGGGTGAGAAGCAGCGATACAGGGATGGTCCTGCAGTCCTTGTGCACGCTCAGTCACAAAGCAGCTCCAGGAGCTCACAGGCCCGCATGGACTCATGGAGAGGTGTATGCTCCTATACCCTCTAGGCAGATACTAGGTGCACTCAGGCAGACCCACCCATCCACACCCTCTGAGTCACTCCAGGACTGGGAGGAAAATGTGTGATCCAGGAACCTTAACAAAGTATGGCTCCCCACCACAAACCCTTGGCATCCCGCATGGCTGGGGTGGCTGGGGCTCCCTCAGGCTCCAGCACAGCCTGCAACGGGTGTCCCTAGATTTTCCCTGGAACTGATGTTCCCAGGAACCAGACCATCACCCTCTCCATGCACCCCCTCAGCATGAATTGGTCTCCCAACTTCACCACCCACTGGCTGTGAGACCTTGGGGAGGTTGATTTTCCCTCTCTGAGCCCCAGTTTCCTCTCCAAAGAATGGGGTTCATGACCCCAATTTCACAGGATGGTAGTGTGGCATCAACGAGGTCAGTTCTGAGAACCTGGTCTGGGGCAGACATCCATCGGAAAAGGAGAGAGAAGGTGGTAGAGAGCCCAGCTCTGAATTCAGTTCTAGTTTTAAATGAGTGACCTGGGCACTCTAGATTTCACATCACAATGAGTAGCCAGCATTTACTGAGCACTTACTGTGTACTGAGTGCTTTACAATCATTTTCTCATTTGATTATCAATTTCTTCACCTGTCAATGAGAAGCATAATAGTGCCCACCTCACAGGGTCGTTATAAGGATTAAATGAGTTCCCTGGTGGCTCAGACGGTAAAGCGTCTGCCTGCAATGCCGGAGACCTGGATTCGATCCCTAGGTCGGGAAGATCCCCTGGAGAAGGATATGGCAACCCACTCCAGTACTCTTGCCTGGAAAATTCCATGGACTGAGGAGCCTGGTGGGCTAGAGTCCATGAGGTTGCGAAGAGTCAGACACAACTGAGCAACTTCACTTTCACACATAAAGTGTTTAGCTTCTGGCCTGGCCTCATAGTAAATGTTCAATAAGTAATAATCATTGTTATCAGCAAGTGTGCATTCCCTTCCTGCCAGCATACTGGCTCTGTTACTTTGGGCAGATTACTTTACCTGTCTGCCTGTTTCCTCCCTGTAGCTTAGAAAGGATAGTCCTGATGTCTTAGAGTCGTTGGGATGAGCAAACGAATCCATGCATATAAAGAACTGAGAATGGCCTCTGGCACTCAGTAAAAGCCCTGTGTGTGTGGCTAAGTCGCTTCAGCCGTGTCCAACTCCGCGACCCTTTAGACTGTAGCCTGCCAGGCTCCTCTGTCCGTGGGGATTCTCCGGGCAAGAATACCGGAGTGGCTTGCCATGCGCACCCCTCCAGGGAGAAGTTCTCTAGGGCCTATTGGTTCACATAGGCGTTTTCCTATTCTGTCAGGAGGGCACGGCCCCGGCGCCCCGCCCCAGGCACCATGGACTGGAAGACGCTCCAGGCCCTGCTGAGCGGAGTCAACAAGTACTCCACAGCCTTCGGGCGCATCTGGCTGTCCGTGGTGTTCGTCTTCCGCGTGCTGGTCTACGTGGTGGCCGCGGAGCGCGTGTGGGGGGACGAGCAGAAGGACTTTGACTGCAACACCAAGCAGCCGGGCTGCACCAACGTCTGCTACGACGAGTTCTTCCCCATCTCCAACATCCGCCTCTGGGCCCTGCAGCTCATCTTCGTCACATGCCCGTCGCTGCTGGTCATCCTGCACGTGGCCTACCGCGAGGAGCGCGAGCGGCGGCACCGGCAGAAGCACGGCGACCAGTGCACCAAGCTCTACGACGACACGGGCAAGAAGCACGGCGGCCTCTGGTGGACCTACCTGCTGAGCCTCGTCTTCAAGCTCCTCATCGAATTCCTCTTCCTCTACTTGCTGCACACGCTCTGGTACGGCTTCGGCATGCCCCGCCTGGTGCAGTGCGCCAACGTGGCGCCCTGCCCCAACACCGTGGACTGCTACATCGCCCGGCCTACTGAGAAGAAGCTCTTCACCTACTTCATGGTGGGCGCCTCCGCCGTCTGCATCGTGCTCACCTTCTGCGAGATCTGCTACCTCATCTTCCACAGGGTCGTGCGAAGCCTTCACAGGAAGAGGCAGCCCGGGGGCCGCGGCCACGCCCCCTCCGCCAGCCGGGCCTCCACCTGCCGCTGCCACCACAAGCTGCTGGAGGCCGGGGACCTGAGCCCGGACTCCCGCGACAACAAGCTGTGTGCTTCGGCTCCCACCATGACCCCCATCTGACCACGGGGCTGGGGGGCCATCCTGGGGCTGCCCGTGGGGACAGAAGCAGGGTCGTATGGTGCCGGTGGAGGGGTCCTACGGGTGCTGGATGCCCCCACTCTGAATTCACTACACTATGCAATTTCATTTTTAGCAGATTTTTTCCCTTTTGAACGCTGGGCACTGTGCTGTCTATCTGGTATAGGTGACACCACAGGCCCAGTGGCAGCCCTCCTGGGACTTGAAACAAGCCAATTAACTGCTGCCTACCAGGTGACACTTGGCAGGGCTTCCCCTAACCCAGGAAGGAGTGATCAGGAGAGGCTTCCTCGAGGGAGGAATGTTTAAGGGAGGTAAGATGAGCTTCTCAGCAGGGGAAAGCAAGTACAGATGCCCAGAGGCCATAAAAAAAATGCTTGCCTTGGGTTGAATGCACCCGGCCAAAGGGCATCTTTTCTGGAGCAGCACCCAGATTCCTGGGGAGGAAAGGAAGTGTCCACCCAGCGGTGGAGGCCTGGAGAGCCTGGGAAGAGAAGGAGGCTCTGGCAACACCCAGAGAGCCTCTGGGTCACCACTGCTCTCCAGGAAGCCCCCACGCCCCCAGTCATTTCTCCAGCCTCAGGCAGCTTTGCTCCCATTTTCCTTCCATACTGTGCTCAGTCTGGTGCCAGCCTTTCAGGGACTTGAGATGGATGTACTGATAGGAACATCCCCAAGGCATTTTCCTTGAAATCAATAAAGGCTGTGTTTTATACAGGTCGGCTCTCTTTTCTCCCATGTTCCCACCCACTTCCCTGGTGGCTCAGACAGTAAAGAATCTGCCTGCAATGCGGGAGACCAGGGTTTGGTTGGGAAGACCTGGGTGGGGAAGATACCCTGGAGAAGGAAATGGCAACCCACTCCAGTATTCTTGCCTGGAAAATTCCATGGACGGGTCGCAAAGAGTCAGACACGACTGAGCAACTAACACTTTACCAGATCATATCTCCAGCCCAAATCTTCCACCAAATGCCACCAAGCAGCTCTATTTGCATGACCCCAGATACATTCTTTGCCACTTGAACCACTGGGGAAGCAATACAACTATAACATGAATTTACACACATTTGGAATGTATTCAAGTATTTTCTAAAATATTTTCATTTTTAATTTTTCACAACAAATTGTTTAAAAACTTTGTTTTTGTTTTTAATTTTTCATCTTAATTATATCCTTTTAGATGTACCTTTGGTGGGCTGCAGTCCATGGGGTCGCTAGGAGTCGGACACGACTGAGCGACTTCACTTTCACTTTTCACTTTCATGCATTGGAGAAGGAAATGGCAACCCACTCCAGTGTTCTTGCCTGGAGAATCCCAGGGACCGGGGAGCCTGGTGGGCTGCTGTCTATGGGGTCGCACAGAGTTGGACACGACTGAAGCGACTTAGCAGCAGTAGCAGCAGACACAGAAAGCTCAACACACCCTAAACCCAACCCACCCACAAGACACTGAGGGCAGAGAAGGTAGCCCTCAGAAGAGGACAGAGCTCCAGGCTGGGGCTGGGTGCTATCCGGAATGGAACCTACAGATATATATGCTGCGATTGCATATGTTGTCACAAGAGGGCGCTGTGCTCCCTCTACAACAGGACCGCTACTTTACAACCACACTCCGCCCTGAGCACACACAATCACAGCCCTCTGGTTGTAAAAACAAACCACACCGCCCTCCTCCTTTGTAACCTGATCATTGCCATCCACATCCGTTGCCTCACCCTATGTACACAAAATCCCTGTTGCTCATACTTTTCAGTCCTGTGTGCTCTCTACAGGCTTCTCCAACAGCATGCAGCCCAGCCTCACCCAAGTACTGTCCAGCTCCTTCCTTTGCCCTGAGCATTTTCTCCATCCCAGGCTCCCCCGCAGACACAAGGACTGTGCAGGGGAGTAGGATCTGAGCCCAAGGAGCTCAGAGTCTGGGGGAGACAGATGCACTCGTGCCCTGCACTAACCAAGCCCAGGTGGTTCCCAGCACCGCTCCCAACACCATGTGCTGACCTGAAATTTAGGGAACACCCAACACCCAAGCCAGGTCAGGATGGAAAGCAAAAGGGGGTGCAAGGTTATACTAACCCACAGGAACATTTAGTAACTATCAAAGCCAAGGCCAGGAGCCAGAAATCCAGGAGGCAGTGAGCCAAGAGCTAATGCAGGGAAAGGGACCGGTCATTGCGTCGACAGAACAGGCTGGGGTTCACCTTTGCTCTCCTGTGTGGCCATGACCCGGGTGGATAAGCCAGCCAAGTTTAAAGGGCCCAGGGCTGGGCTGACACCCACCTCCCAGGTTGAATCACAGCTTAAGCACTTCAGGACCACAGCTTCACCACACTGCACCTTGAGCAGGCTTTCAGAACCTCAGTCTTGTCATCAATACAATGGGAATTGTATCAGTCAGGGTCTCAAAGAAATAAGATGGCACATTCAAACCAAGGAACTGCAAAGAGTTTTCCTTGAGGGACTGTTTTTGAAGGTATGGGCCGTGTTTGTGTGTGTGTATGTGTGTGTGTGTGTTAGTTGCTCAGTTGCATCTGACTCTTTGTGACCCTATGGACTATAGCCTGCCAGGCGCCTCTGTCCATGGGATTCTCCAGGCAAGAATACTGGAGTGGGTTGCCATGCCCTCCTCCAGGGGATCTTCCCAACCCAGGGATCGAACCCATGTCTCCTGTGTCTCTGCATTGGCAGGTGGATTCTTTGCCACTAGCGCCACCTGGGAAGCCCCAAAGGTATGGACATGATTAAGGCAACCTGCAAAGGGTACTCTGGGGCTAGTACCAGGGTAGCAATGGATGGGGTTGCTACACAGGAGCTGCAAGGATGCATCGAAGCACAGCAATCAAATACCATGGCTTCACTCTCCCATCTCCTGCTCACCCAACCAGTGGCTCCCACTGACCCAACACAGCCAGAAACAAGGGCAAGGAAGCCTATTGAGGCAGTACAGCTCAGGCTCCCAGGGCACAGAGCAGATCTGAGGGACAAAAGGAACATATTCAGCCCGGTCTCAGAATAGTATCCACTCCTAGGATTGTTGTAGAGATAAAAGGAGACAGTGTCAGGAACACATTAGTTCAGTGCTAACATATCCAGTAGATATCCAAGCACACCCATGCTTAGGAAAGTCTGCTCAGCACCCAGGCCATCTCCTGTGTCAATCCCAGCTTGGAGTGGATGGTTGCAAAGGTCCCAGGGAGGGGTGATCTCCACCTATTTACTGCCTTGCATTCCAGCACGTTCCAGGGCCTAGTTAAGAGTGGCTTGGAGGTCAGAGCAACCAGAGAATACCACCAGTTATCCCAGCATGGACTGGGCCTCCAGTCCTGGCCCCGCTTCTCCAGGCTGTGGGCCAGGACCACAGATGAAGGAATATTCCAGCCTTAAGCATCCCACCTTGGGCCCGAGAGCTGACCCCAGCAGTGCCATTCACACTTGCCATCCAACGCGTGTTGAGTTACTATTCACCATCCAGAGTCCCCAGCGCACACGCCACCATCACAAGGTGACTCTCAAGTCTCCTGGCCTTCTCTTCTGAGGGTTCAGTTCAGTCGCTCCATCGTGTCCGACTCTTGGAGACCCCATGAACTGCAGCACCCCAGGCCGCCCTGTCCATCACCAACTCCCAGAGCTTACTCAAACTGATGTCCGTTGAGTCGGTGATGCCATCCAACCATCTCATCCTCTGTCACCCCCTTCTCCTCCCACCTTCAATCTTCTCCAGCATCAGGGTCTTTTCCAATGAGTCAGTTCTTCACATCAGGTGGCCAAAGTACTGCAGTTTCAGCTTCAGCATCAGTCCTTCCAATGAATATTCAGGATTGATTTCCTTAAGGATGGATTGGTTGGATCTCCTTAGAGTCCAAGGGACTCTCAAGAGTCTTCTCCAACACCACAGTTCAAAAGCATCAATTCTTTGGCGATCAGCTTTCTTTATGATCCAACTCTCACATCCATACATGACTACTGGAAAAACCATAGCTTTGACAAGATGGACCTTTGTTGGCAAAGTAATATCTCTGCTTTTTAATATGCTGTCTAGGTTGGTCATAACTTTCCTTCCAAGGAGTAAGCGTCTTTTAATTTCATGGCTGCAGTCACCATCTGCAGTGATTTTGGAGCCCAAGAAAATAAACTCAGCTACTGTCTCCAATGTTTCCCCATCTATTTGCCATGGAGTGATGGGACTGGATGCCATGATCTTAATTTTCTGAATGTTGAGCTTTAAGCCAAATTGTTCACTCTCTCCTCTTTCACTTTCATCAAGAGGCTCTTTAGTTCTTCTTCACTTTCTGCCATAAGGGTGGTGTCATCTGCATATCTGAGTTATTGGTATTTCTCCCGGCAACCTTGATTCCAGCCTGTGCTTCATCCACCGCAGCATTTCTCATGATGTACTCTGCATATAAGTTAAATAAGCAGGGTGACAATATACAGCCTTGATGTACTCTTTTCCCAATTTGGAACCAGTCTGTTGTTCCATGTCCAATTCTAACTGTTGCTTCCTGACCTGCATACAGATTTCTCAGGAGGCAAGTCAGGTGGTCTGGTATTCCCATCTCTTGAAGAATTTTCCAGTTTGTTGTGATCCACACAGTCAAAGGCTTTGGCATATTCAATAAAGCAGAAGTAGATGTTTTTCTGGTATTCTCTTGCTTTTTCGATGATCCAACAGATGTTGGCAATTTAATCTCTGGTTCCTCTGCCTTTTCTAAATCCAGCTTGAACATCTGAAAGTTCACAGTTCATGTACTGTTGAAGCCTGGCTTGGAGAATTTTGAGCATTACTTTGCTAGCATGTGAGATGAGTGCAATTGTGCGGTAGTTTGAACATTCTTTGGCATTGCCTTTCTTTGGGATTGGAATGAAAACTGAACTTTTCCAGTCCTGTGGCCACTCCTGAGTTTTCCAGATTTGCTGGCATATTGAGTGCAGCACTTTCACAGCATCATCTTTCAGGATTTGAAATAGCTCAACTGGAATTCCATCACCTCCACTAGCTTTGCTCATAGTGATGCTTCCTAAGGCCCACTTCATTTCACATTCCAGGATGTCTGGCTCTAAGTCAGTGATCACACCATTGTGGTTATCTGGGTCATGAAGATCTTTTTTGTATAGTTCTTCTGTGTAATCTTGCCACCTCTTCTTAATATCTTCTGCTTCTGTTAGGTCCATACCATTTCTGTCCTTTATTGTGCCCATCTTTGCATGAAATATTCCCTTGGTATCTCTAATTTTCTTGAAGAGATCTCCAGTCTTTCCCATTCTGTTGCTTTCCTCTATTTCTTCTGAGGGTACACACCTCTGTGTCCTCTTCCCCCACCAGCTAGATTCACTGCAGGCTTCCTTCAACAGTGCTTATGCTGATGATGTAGATTTCATATACACACTTCAAGTTTACATCAGCTGCATGGTGTGACCCCCAACCTGCAGCCCAAGGCCAACAGGTTATTTTGTATTCATCACCCTGATCCAAGCCCCTTGATATGGACGGAATGTTTGTGTCCTACCACAACTCACTTGTTGAAATGCTAACTTCTAGTGCCATGGTATTAACAGGTGGGGCCTTTGAGAAGCAATGGGCCATGAGGGTGGATCTGTGTTCTGATGAGAAGAGACACGAGGGGGGTGGTCTCTCTCTCGCTGCCACGTGAGGACACACTAAGGAGACAGCGCAGCATAAACCAGGAAAAGGGCCTTCAGCAGGAACCCCACCAGGCTGGCACCCTGATCTTGGACTTCCAGCCTCAGAACCTGAGAAGTAAAGCTCTGTTGTTTAAACTACCCAGCCTGTGTGTTGTTACAGCAGCCTGGGCTGAGACACCCCCGTCATCGCTCAGTGATCTCTGCAACAGTCTCCCTGCTTCCTGCTCCCTGACTCTGTAGATGCTGCAGAAGAGTTAGGAGAGCAAAAGGGCATCAGCGGGAAGGGGAGGAACAGAATCGAACAATAAGACTCGTCTGTGGGAGCTCTGTGTCCATCAGACAAACGTGGTGGGTGAGAGGAGTCCCATGTTGCATGGAAATGGCCCGACCCTTGACCACACTTGGCTCAGCCGTTGCCCGGGGCCACTCCAGCAGGGCCTGGCCACCTGCGCCGCTGAAGCAGGCCTGCAAGTGCCAACAGCTGGGGACTGTCAGCTGGCCACACTCCACAGCTGGGCAGCGAGTCCTCTGCTGAGGGAGGCCGTCTGCATCCACCACCCACTCCCACAGTCTAGTCCCGGAAGGTGGTCAGAGCGATCCCCTAAAACCTAAGTCAGGCTGTGTCAGCTGGCCACGCTCCGCACAGCTGGGCAGCGAGTCCTCTGTTGAGGGAGGCCGTCTGCATCCACCACCCACTCCCACAGTCTAGTCCCGGGAAGGTGGTCAGAGCGATCCCCTAAAACCTAAGTCAGGCTGTGTCACTCCTCTGCCCCAAACCTCTAAAGGCCTGCAGAGACCTACAGGATTGGTCCCACCTGTTCCCTTTGCGAACCCATCTCTTCTCCTTGCTGACCTCAATGTCATGTTGACCTTCTTGCTGTTCCCTCAAGCAGGAAACACCAGGCACCTTCCTGACTCAGGACCTTTGCTCTCTCTTTCCCTCTGCCTGGAATGTGCTTTCTCCTAGAGAACCACCGGGCTCCCTCTTTTCCTTCAGGGTCCACAACAAAGGCCAGCTGCTTTTTAAGAATTTCGCACCTCTCCTGTTCAAAATCAAAGCCCTCCCCCACCCCCACTGCCAGGCCCTGATCCTCCTTTCCTGCTTTACTCTCCACCTACCAGGTATCACCCTCTATCACCCTCTAACAGGTTCTGTGTTTCTGTCTCCCTCCAGCTAAAATGTAAAGCCCACAGGACAGGGATTTGTGTTATTGCTGTTCCCTGGTTGAGCTCTAGTGTTTAGTCCTCAGCAAATAATTTATTGGATTCACAAATTTATATATGAGCCTGGTTCCCTGCTAGGTGCTGGGCATGTAAACAGGACTCAGTCACCTGCCCTCAAGGGGCCCACCAGGGGAGGAGTAACAACAGACACAAGTAAGCGGTGCACCCTGGGTGAGTCGGGGAAATGGGAGTGTTCCATCTCTCTAGAGATTCCGTTTTGCAAGTTGAAAATGCTCTAGAGATCCATTGCACAATAATGTGAATGAACTTAACACAACTCAACAGTGTGCCCAGGGGTGATAGATGAGCCACCGAGGGCACGCCTAATCCAGAGGAGGCCAGCAAGGGGACCTTCTAGGAGAAGGGACATGGAGCAAAGTCCCGAATGGCTGAGCGCATGAGGTGAGAGGGAACAGCACAGAC
Organism: Bubalus bubalis; assembly: GCF_019923935.1. Taxonomy (NCBI): domain Eukaryota; kingdom Metazoa; phylum Chordata; class Mammalia; order Artiodactyla; family Bovidae; genus Bubalus; species Bubalus bubalis. Next base: position 110,539,349 of record NC_059162.1, on the reverse strand, counting down.
AAAGGCAAGAGTCAAGTATGGCTGGATCATTGAGAGAAAGGAGAAGAGAGAGGAGGCTGCAGAAGTGGCCGAGCAAAGGAGGATTTTAAGCAGGGCAGTGTGTGGTCTGATTTCTGGGGAAGGGTGGAGGCTGGGCGGGAAGCCAGGAGACCAGTTGGGAGGTCACTGAGATGGTGGGCTACACAGGGTCAGGGCAGTGGGAATGGTGGGGAGTGTGGAGATCTAAGGATGTTTCCCAGGTGGAAGGGCCAGGTGTGGGATTGTCTTGGCTGACCCCGGCTCATCCCTTCCCGGAAGGGGCGAGGTCATTCAAACTCTGACCTCCAGAGCCCCTGGGGAAGGGTGAAGGCAGCTCCTCCCTCCTTCCCGGTAGATGGGATCAGATCAGATCCGGCTCTGGGAGAGCCAGCCACAGGAGAGGAACTCTGGGAGCAGAGGCTGCAGTGGGGGCGTGGTGAGAACCCGCCTCCAGGGACCTCGGTTCTCATGCCCTCAGAGGTCAGAACTTAGTGGGCGCAGTTGTCAGCTCTGGAAGTCCAGGAGGCTCAGCTCAGCATGGTCCTCAGGGACAGGCCTGGAACGGGAAGTCAGCTCAGCCCGATCCTGAAAGTTCTGAGGTCAGAGCTGAGCCCACCGCACTTGCTGCCCCAGAGGTCCTCCAAAGGCAGGACCCTTGGGGACCCGTCATGGGACACCGGGAGTCCACAGGCTGAATCCTGTTGTGGAGAAACGCAGGACCTTTCTGCCACCAAGCCTCAGACACCACCTTCCACATCCCGTTTCCTGAGCTGCCCCATCCTTCACCAGTATTCCACCTGAGCTGCCTCCCTCTCAGCGCTTTCTGCTCCCACCAAGACCTACCCACTGACCCTTTCGGTCACAGAAATGTTTTGTTACAACATTTTTAGTCACCACCCATTGGAAAACTTTCTGTGTACTTATATTATGCTGTGAACTTTGATTGGATCTCCCATCGGCCCTACGGGTAGGATCTATTATGTCCCCAGTCTACAGAGGAACCTACTGAGGCACCAGGGTCTAAGCAACTTACCTAAGGGCCCAGGGGTCAACAGCAGCCTCAACTTCTAGGCCCTACAGCCTCTCCCACCAAGGCAGGTATAGCCTCAGGACCTGGCAGCCTTTGTTCCTGCAGTTCTTTTGCCTAGAATATTCTCCCCACCCTCCACCTGGCTGATGAGAGTTTCACATATCTAAGTATGGGGAAGTCACAGCTTATGCAAGAGTTAATTCGAATGTTATGCTAACTAAAACATCCTGTTTGTGGCCCTATCAAACACACATCGTACAGTGCTTTAATTATGAAAGAAAAGGGTGCATTGGCCAGAAGTAAAAAATGTTCATGTTAAAAATAAAGGTTACATCCTGCCTCCCTTTCTGGAACACCAATGCTGCTACTCTTTCGATGATAAGATTTTCCTCCCAGGTGCCAAGGCCGTACTGACTCGCTGTGTACCGCTGATCTGTCATTTCGTGGGTTTTGGTTTTATTTTTTCGCAACTTTGAAATATCCCTGACTTGTTTGACGTTCTTTGTTCCAACAAGATATAAACTGTGCTGAAAAATCATGCTTCTCCAGAGCAGTTGCACCGAGTTATCTGAGAGGCTGTCTCCTGGGCAAGAATACTCAGTTTGGCTCAAATAAAACTCTTTTCTATTCCTATTATAGACTCCTGATTATTCCCATTCCCCTGGCTAATGCTGTCTCCTCCAGGAAACATTCCTAACGGAGCCCCCAAGTCAGGAGAACTTTGCATCTTTACTCTTCCCCAAGGGCCGATGGGCACAGTTCCCGCCTGTCTCCTCTAGCCAGTGGAGTCACAGGCCAGGGACCACATCTGGCTGGTTTATGCTCAACTCCCCAGCTCCGCAGACAACGCCTGCAGCCCACAGAAGTTCACAGAAAGGATAATGCCTGAATGAACAACGGGCGGGCCCTGCCTCCCCCCAACCCCACATTTAGAGGCATGAGGATGGGACCCAAGCTAAAGGTCAGGAGAGGTCCCCCCACCACCCCCATCCTGTCTCTAGTGGACCATGGGCATTGCTTGCCCTCTGATGGTGCAGCCTTCCCAAGAATGGGGATGTTTAAGATTTCGGCAAGAACAGGGGCTGACTAGAGACCCCCAGCTTCACCACAGACACTAGGGAAGGCAGATTATAACCCCCTCTCTCCCATGCCCTAAGGAGGCTTCATTATCAAGTCCTGGTATGGCTCTGGGCACACAGTGGCCACCCCACAAATGAGGGGTCTTCTCCCTTCTCAACAAGAGCAAGAGGCCCCCCTCGGTCAAGGAGCTGCCCTTCCCAGGAGGCCCCACACCCTCACCCCCACCTGCCCATCTCTCAGAGCCTCCCAGGACAGCTGCCTGAGGTCAGAAAGTTCTGGCTGTAATCCTTTCTCATGCAGCCACCCTGGAAAACATCATCCCTCCGGAGAACCTCTCTGTTGCACAGCCAGAGAAGCAGTCTCTCCCCCACGGTCCTCGCCCCCGACTCCCAGTGCCACTTCCCGGGCCCTTTCCTTGAAAGTGGCTTCAGGGAGCCTGCGCCTCCCCATCCCGCCCCCCACCTCCCGCTCGGAACAGCGCCCGCCGCCCGCCCGCCGCTTCCTGCCCCCACCCCGCCCCGCGCGCTATTTAAGGCGCCCCCGCCGCCCGGCGCCGTCCAGCAGGGCTCCCGCGGGCGCCGCTCCGGCAGACTTGCGTCCCCTCCGCCACCTGGGCCGCCCGCAGGCCGGCGGTGAGTTGGGCTGGGGGGCGTGCTGGGGCGCCACCTGCCAGCGGACCAGCGGGCAAGGGACAGGGGGCCACCTGCCAGGGGCGGAGGGTTGCTGCGGGGGGCACCCACAGCGGGCCTGGCTCACCCAGCCTACCTGAGCTGGCCTCAGAGGCTAAGCCGGGTTCCTGCAGTCTCTCGCTGGACCCTCATAACCCTCGGAGGTAGGAATGTTAATATTTTCCAGGAGAGGAGACTGAGGTACTAAGGGGCTGTCACTTCTCCGAGGTCGAGGTCTCCGTTAGTAGGAGAGGCAGGATTTGAACCCAGGTCTGGCTCCAGAGACCGGCTGTAAACCGCTTTGCTCCCACGAAGAAGCACCTCCCCATTCCCTTTCCCCCACCTTCCTCCCCGCCGACTCTCCCCCTGAAGTTCTGGGAACTCTGTGGCCTGTGCCTCCAGCCTGCTATGACGGTTCCTTTTAAGAGCCTAGAATCGGGCAGCAACAGCCTTGGCAGGGGGAGGGAATGGAGAAATGGGACCGGAGATCAAGAGTGGGTACTTAAGCGGCAGGTGCTCGCTATTGCTGACAGGTGGAGCTAATGCAGGATGCTGCCTTGAGTGTCTAGCATGCCTTCACCAGGAACTCAGAGGTTAGAGCGAGGCCAGCTCGGCGAGAGCTGCTGGGGAGGGGAGAGGGGACCTGAGGCTTTGGGCCCCCTGGGAAGCTGGAGTTATCACCACGACCTCCCCCTCGCTGTCTGGGGACAGCCTGTCCTGGGCCGAAGGGAGGAGGAGCATGGCGCAGCTGTGTGACCTTGGATGGGTTCCTCAAATTCTCTGTTGCCTTAGGCTCAGGAGGCTCACCTGGATCCAAAGCTCCTTCAGCTGGGTCAGGAGGGACCCAGGTGGGACTAGAAAGGGCTCCTAGCTGTACCCTTGCCAGAGCTTAGCAGCCATCAGCCAAAGGTCTGCTTTTAGTCCTGCTGGGTGTGAGCCCCCAGGCCAGTCCCTTCCCCTCTGTGAGCTCAGTTTCCCTGTAGGTGAAATACACGTGGGCAACCTCCCGCAGGCCTGTTGCTAGGACAGCTGAGAAGGACGCTGACCGTGTCTTATGCCTCCCTACAGACGGAGGCCCGGGAGCCATGGGCGACTGGGGCTTCCTTGAGAAGCTGCTAGACCAGGTCCAGGAGCACTCGACCGTGGTGGGCAAGATCTGGCTGACGGTCCTTTTCATCTTCCGCATCCTCATCCTGGGCCTGGCCGGCGAGTCGGTGTGGGGCGACGAGCAGTCGGATTTCGAGTGTAACACGGCCCAGCCAGGCTGCACCAACGTCTGCTATGACCAGGCCTTCCCCATCTCCCACATCCGCTACTGGGTGCTGCAGTTCCTCTTCGTCAGCACGCCCACCCTGGTCTACCTGGGCCACGTCATCTACCTGTCTCGGCGCGAGGAGCGCCTGCGGCAGAAGGAGGGGGAGCTCCGGGCACTGCCAGCCAAGGACCCACGCGTGGAACGGGCGCTGGCATCCATAGAGCGCCAGATGGCCAAGATCTCGGTGGCGGAAGACGGTCACCTGCGGATCCGCGGGGCGCTGATGGGCACCTATGTGGCCAGCGTGCTCTGCAAGAGCGTGCTGGAGGCAGGCTTCCTGTACGGCCAGTGGCGTCTCTATGGCTGGACCATGGAGCCCGTGTTTGTATGCCAGCGCTCACCCTGCCCCTACCTCGTGGACTGCTTCGTCTCTCGCCCCACGGAGAAGACTATCTTCATCATCTTCATGCTGGTGGTCGGACTCATCTCCCTGGTGCTCAACCTGCTGGAGCTGGCGTACCTGCTGTGCCGCTGCCTCAGCCGGGGGGTGAGGGCCCGGCAGCGCCAGGATGCGCCCCCAGCCCCGGGCACCTCCTCGGAGCCTTATGCCGACCAGGTCTTCTTCTACCTCCCCATGGGCGAGGGGCCCTCATCCCCGCCATGCCCCACCTACAATGGGCTGTCGTCCAGTGAGCAGAACTGGGCCAACCTGACTACGGAGGAGAGGCTGGCTTCTTCCAGAGCCCCCCTCTTCCTGGACCCACCCCCCCAGACTGGCCGGAAATCCCCCAGTCGCCCCAGTAGCTCTGCTTCCAAGAAACAGTATGTGTAAGGGCCTAAGGCTTCCATCACCCCGCAACGGGGCCTGGGAAGTCTTGCTGCCTTTTAATGCAAGGTTCCACAGAGATGGCTGGGGGAAACAGGTGCTGGCTGGCCAGAGAGCCTCCTTGCATGTTGTTCTTGACACCTGCATCCTTCCTAATGACCAGAGGGCACCACACTCTGCCCTCCAGAACATGGTTTTGTCCCAGGCACGGACAGAGCCAGCGTGGGGTGCTCTTAGCCAAGGGTGTTTGAGCCCTTTGGTCTTTTTCACCTGGTTCAGAGGGATTCGGAGACAACTTACCCCACCCCCACCCCCGTGGCAGATTCACCTCCACCCAGGTTGTCTGCACGCCCTGTCCTCTCAGGAAAGGCTGGTGGAGGCTGCTGGGTCAGCCTTGATCACACACACCTACCCACGCACCCACACACACACAGCCTGTGCTGCATCTGGCCCTGTCAAGGGGCGTGGGGTCTTGTTCTCATCACTCCTTCCTGCTTACACTGTTTATCCTTCTAAAATAAACAGGACTTAATCACAAGCGAGGTGTGTGTTGATACTGTCATGATGTACCTTGGCGTGGGGGGTTGGAGGGCAGTTGCTTTGCCCAGGGTTCCTTGCCTCTGCCTTTGGCCTCTGCAATCCCAACACCAGCCAGTGCCTTAAACCCTCAAACTCCTACGTACCAGCTCTCAGCAGCTCTGAGTCCTGAACACTCTGCCTTCTGAAATGCCTCAGCACCAGCCTCTTCTTTCCATCCTCACTGTCCCAGCCCCTTCAACCTGTCCATTAATCAGTGGGCTAAACAGTGTCTGTCCTCATCCTGCCCCCCGGCCATCCAGCGCCCCGGCCATGCTCCCCACTGCAGTGTGCTTCCTTACTGGACACTGCTCCTCACCTGCCCTGGGCTTCCCTGGTGGCTCAGAGGGTAAAGAATCTGCCTGCAATGTGGGAGACCCAGGTTCAGTTCCTGGGTCAGGAAGATCCCCTGGAGAAGGGAGTGGCAACCCATTCTAGTATTCTTGCCTGGAGAATCCCGTAGACTGAGGAGTCTGGCAGGCCACAGTACAGGGGGTTTGCAAAGAGTCAGACGTGACTGAGCAATTAATACTCTTCACCTGTCTGCCTGCCAGCCAAGCCCTTCAGAGTCTGGCTCAAGTGGGCCTGCAGTCCTTGGTGTTTGGGGAGGCTGGTTTAGACCACTTACCCCTGCTGCCTTGGCCCTTTCTTGTCTGCCCACCAGAAGGAGCAACTTAAGGACCTGCATCATACCTCCTCCCCATGCACCTAAAACTCAGAACAGACTGGCCGTGTAGAGAGGTGCACGGGACTGTCAAGGTCCAGGGGAGAAATGGAATCTTGCCTCTGAGTCACAAAGGTTTCAGGGGGGAAAAAAAAGCAATTGAACTGGATCTTGACAGATAAAATAGAAGTCTACCATGAAGGGAAGAGGACATCTTATTTAGACAGAAAATTGCGCACAGGCATAGAGGAGGAGAACCACTGAGGATTAAGGGGGTGCTCAGGGCCTGATGAGCCATCTGGGATGTGGGAGGTACAGCTGATGAGTCCAGTGCTGGCAGAGTTGACCTTCCATGTGGAAGCTGACCCAGATGGAGGGAACACTCAGTGGCCCTTGAAGGAAGCTGGTTGTCTCCCCTACCCAGGGAGGTATGGGGCTGGGCTTTTAGGAGGGAATGGGATCCATCTCACGTGGCCACATACTTCTCCTTGAGAGCCTTTACAGCAGGGGAGCAACTTGGCCCTGTCCCACCAAGGTAGGTCTTCAAAGCACCAGCTCTGTATCCTTGACCCCAGGGTTCACTCACTTACTGCTTACCTAGCAAGTCTGAATGCTCAGCCTGATAAGTTACAGTCCTCACTCTTCTAACTTTGGTTCCCCTTGTTCCCTCTGAATTCCCTGAGATCCAATCAGACCAGCCCTGTCACGGTTCCCCAGACTCACTGGGTAGGTTCTTTTCCTGCTCCTTTGCCAGCCTAGAGTGCCTTTTCCCCAACACTTCCAAACCCCACCAGTCCTTTAAACACAGCTGTACCCCAAAAAAGCAGAGCCTGAATGCAGAAGAAAGAGTAAGATAAGCTTTGATGTTAGAGAGTCCTCAGTTTAAATAAGGCCTCTAAGACACATAGGAGAAGGCAATAGCACCCCACTCCAGTACTCTTGCCTGGAAAATCCCATGGACGCAGGAGCCTGGTAGGCTGCAGTCCATGGGGTCACTAAGAGTCAGACACGACTGAACGACTTCACTTTTACTCTTCACTTTCATGCATTGGAGAAGGAAATGGCAACCCACTCCAGTGTTCTTGCCTTGAGAGTCCCAGGGATGGGGAGCCTGGTGGGCTGCTGTCTATGGGGTCACACAGAGTCGGACACAACTGAAGCGATTTAGCAGCAGCAGCTAAGACACATAAAGCCATGTGGTTTTAATCATTTCATTTCTCCAAGTCTCAGTTTTCTCAACTATAAAATGCAGATAATATTGCCTGCCTCACAGGTATAAGAAATAAAAATAAGAGAAAGTACATGATTGCACCTGGCTCCTAATGTCATGCAATAATACTCAGCTCACCCTCTCCAGCAAGCTTAGCATTGGTTCTTCCTCCTCCAGGAAGCCCTTCCTGACCTCCAGCCAGTCTCCAGTGACGGAGACTACCTGTCAGCAATCTGGATCGCTGCTTGGTATGAGCCTATTTCACACATTCTCCACCCCACTGAGTCCCTAGGGATCACTGGGGTGATGCTCTGAAGTCCCTATGGGCCTAGACCTGCATTGACTTTGACTATGAAAGGAGGAATTAAGTTAGGCTGGGCAGAAAGCACACCATTCATGCGTTAGAAGGGCATAACTCCAGGAGGCTGAAGTCCCCTTCAAGGGATTCTTGCCTTCTTGAAACCAAGTAAAAGTAAGACATTTTGATCTGTTATCTGGATGTTTGTCCAACATTTTAAATTTTTCCAATTTTCTAAATATCCATTAGCAAAACAACTAAATTATCGAGATCTGAATTCAGAGCATCTTTTAGCCCCTCCCCCATTATTAGACTTACCACCTCAATTAACTGCTACACCTGTACGACCGAAAGAGCTCTATGGGAGAGAATGGATACATGTACATGTATGGCTGAGTTCATTTGCTGTCCACCTGAAACTATCACAATATTGTTAATCAGCTATAAAAAGTAAAGTAAAATCACTCAGTTGTGTCCGACTCTTTGCAACCCCATGGACTATAGCCTACCAGGCTCCTCTGTCCATGCAATGTTCCAGGCAAGAATACTGGAGTGGGTTGCCATTTCCTTCTCCAGGAGATCTTCCCAACCCAGGGATTGAACCCAGGTCTCCCACATTGTAGGCAGATGCTTTACCCTCTGAGCCACCAGGGAAGTCCTCGTTAATCAGCTATACTCTAACATAAAAGTAAAAAGTTAAAAAGAAAAATAAAGACAGCTCTAAAATGACAGAAGGCTGTGCAAAATAAAGAGCACTGTAAATTTTAAAAGGTAGTGGGAGGGGATTCTCCCTCAGTCAGGCTGAGAGGCCAGAGCTGTGGGGTCAGAGCTTGGTCTCTTAGAGCCAACCCCACCTGGGGGCCCTGGGAGCCTGTGTTTCTGATGTCCTCTGCCTGTCTTGGCCTGGCAAGGTGGGAGAAGACAGGTGTAGGTGAGTGAGGAGGGCATCCTTCCGCTCCCTCAAGGCTCACCCACTCTGAGCTTGGTGTCAGGGCTGAGGTCAGGCCAGGGCCCAGGGACGTGGGCCTTGGGCAAGGCTGGTGTTGAGCCCCAGACTGGTGGCGACACAAACACAAGGGCAGGTGAGCTGGGGATTTAAGGATGAGGCTAATGCAGTGGGGAAGGGCTCACACAGATTAGGGGCCTTGAGATAAGGACTTCTGCAGTGGGAGTGGCTGTAAGCCCCGGCCCAGCCCTACTCACTTCCTACGGCTGTCATAGCAAACTTCCACAGACTGGGTGGCTCCAGTGACAGAAATGTATTGTCTCAGTTCTGGAGGCCAGAAGTCCAAGATCAAGGTGTCCACAGGGCTGGTTCCTGGCTGTGAGGGAGAGTTTGTCCCATGCCTCCCTCCTGACTTCTGATGGCTTGCTGCCATCCTTGGCATTCCTCAGCTTATAGACGCATCACCCCCATCTTTGCCTTCATCTTTGTATGGCATTCTTCCTGTGTGCCTGTCTGTTGTGGGTCCAAACTTCTCCTTTTTATAAAGATACCATTCCTCTTGGATTAGGGTCATCCTAATGACTTCATTTTAGGGTTTCCCAGGTGGCTCAATGGTAAAGAATCTGCCTGCTAGTGTAGGAGATGCAGGTTCAATGGTCGCTGGGTCAGGAAGATCCCCTGGAGGAGGAAATGGCAACCCCCTCCAGTATTCTTGCCTGGGAATTCCTATGGACAGAGGAGACCTGCGGGCAATAGTCCATAGGGTGGCAAAAAAGTTGGATGCAACTGAGTACACATTCAATGACCTCGTTTTAACTTACTCACTTCTGTAAAGATCCTATTTCCAGATAAGGTCACATTCTGAGTGGCCGGGGGTTAGCAATACCTTTTGGGGGAACACAATTCAACCCATGCCACCACTCCATGGGCCCACCTCACCTCCAAGCACTGATAGAGGAAGTCAAGGAGAAGGTTAATACATGCTGAACTGAACACTACTGTATTTAAAACAGATAACCAACAAGGACAGGGAACTCTGCTCAATATTCTGTAATAACCTAAACCAGAAAAGAATTTGAGAAAGAACAGATACGTGTATATGTATAACTGAATCACTTTGCTGTACACCTGAAGCTAACACAGCATTGTTAATCAAATATGCTCTAATATAAAATAAAAATTAATTATATGTATGAACAATATGAGCACATATAGTACTCAGGCATCTCTTTGGTGATGTGGCTTGGATGGAACCCAGCAGATTCACATTTCATTTCTTCCATCACATTCTTTTTCCTCCCACCAGCCTATCCCTCACCACCAAAATCTAAGTTGATAACAGGCAAGTCTCAGTCACAGAAAGAGCTGCAGGAGGCTTGGCTCCTGCCTCCCACTCACTTCACTGCGGTCCTTTCTCCTCTGGGTCTTTAGCGGCACCATTGTGAAATGAAAGTACTAGATGAGAGACAGGTACTTGGCAGCTGTGAGGAGCATCACAGGAGTAACTCGTCCCTAATCATTGACCTGCAGCTCACAAGAGATTTGTTATTTTTCATGAATCAGAACAGATTCAAGATTTTTTTTAATTTGTTTATTTTTAATTGAAGGATAATTGCTTTACAGAATTTTGTTGTTTTCTGTCAAAACTCAACATGAATCAGCCATAGGTATACATATACCTTTCTTGAACCTCCCTCTATCTCCCTCCACATCGCACCCCTCTAGGTTGATACAGAGCCCCTGTTTGAGTTTCCTGAGATCTACAGCAAATTCCCATGGGCTATCTATTTTACATATGGTGATGTAAGTTTCCATGTTACTCTTTCCATACATCTCACCCTCTCTTCCCCTCTCCCCATTTCCATAAGTCTGTTCTCTATGTCTGTTTCTCCATTGCTGCCTTGCAAATAAATTCTTCAGTTCCATTTTTCTAGATTCTGTATATATGTGTTAGTATATGATATTTACCTGGAGAAGGAAATGGCAACCCATTCCAGTACCCTTGCCTGGAAAATCCCATGGACGGAGGAGCTACAGTCCATGGGGTAGCAAAGAGTCAGACACGACTGAGCAACTTCACTTTCACTTCGCTTCACGATATTTATCTTCCTCTTTTTGATTTATTTCACTCTGTATAATAGACTCTAGGTTCATTTCTTATAATAAGGTCAATTCCAGTCACTTGAATCCACATTGCCTTTCTGAGTAAGAAAAAGACAGGGTTATGTGGAGTGCACTGGGAATTTTTCACAAGCCAAGGTCATCTTATCTGCAGCCCATGGGAGCGGTGAACATCATGAGCTGCACATAAACAAAGCCGAGAGCTCGTGGGCTGGCTGATGGCAAAACTTCTTCCCAATCTAGTGCGCTGACTCACTGGCCACTGGGTTGCTGACCTCGTGAATTTGTCGCTGACCTCCAGTGCCTTCAATGGGGGGGGGGTCCTGCATTTCCTTTCACACTAACGTCAACTTGACTACTGATGTTTCCAGGAAGAGGTATTCCTCTCAGGATTGTTAGAACTTCTTTTTCCACCTTACGGTTTCTCCCACCAGCCGTGGCTCAGACTTCAAGCGCCACTTAAGGCTCAACAGCTCTGCCCTTCCCACCCAAGCACTGCAGCCTCCTACTGATAGCCACCAGGCTGGTTCTGAGCATGTTCTTCTCCTATTCCTCCAGCTGGCTGAATTTCAGAAGTTTCCGGCCAACCTGAAGTTTGTCTACTTTCCTCTAAACATGTGCCACAGTCCCCTGGGTGCTAGACAAGATACTCCAGGTGGTCAGAATCCAGATTATCACCTCTCTTGTCTCAAAATTTCTACCTCTATTAATACAATCTAGGCTTATGTTAACTTTTCTATTTTCTTCTCTTTTTCATATATAGAACCATATATGAATAATATATGGCTCTACATATATAGAACCATATATTATTCATATATATATATTCATATATATGGTTCATATATGGTTCTATAATGAATAATATATGGTTCTATATATACTATTATAGACTATAATAATATTCTATATTATTGGGGAAATAAATAAAGGTAGTAATGCATGATCATTATAGACAATGAGATCCCACCACCTAGGGGTAACAATTGCTAATATTCAGAAGAGATTCCTTCCAGACACTTCCATGTATATATTTAACTAAAATCTGAATAAAGGTATAACCATAATTTTGTATTCTGCTTTTTTTTAAGTTTACATTAAATCATAAGCCTTTTCTTCATGTTATCAGGTATCCTTTGGAAACCACTTAATGTCTTTATCATATGGCTTTATCACTAGACAGCATGTTAAAAATCAGACATCCCTTTGCTGACAAAGATCCATATAGTTAAAGCTCTGGTTTTTCCAGTAGTCATGCATGGATGTGAAAGTTGGACCATAAAGAAGGCCGAGCACTGAAGAATTAATATTTTTGAATTGTGGTGCTGGAGAGGATTCTTGAGAGTCCCTTTGTCAGCAAGGAGCTCAAACCAGTCCATCCTAAAGGAAATCAACCCTGAATATTCATTGAAAGGACTGATGCTGAAGCTGAAGTTCCAATACTTTGGCCACCTGATGCAGAGCCAACTCATTTCCCTGATGCTGGGAAAGATTGTGGGCAGGAGGAGAAGGGGGCAACAGAGGATGAGATGGTTGGATGGCTTCATCAACTCAATGGACATGAGTTTTAGCAAACTCTGGGAGATCCTGAAGGACAGGGAAGCCTGGCATGCTGCAGTCCATGGAGTCACAAAGTATTGGACATGACTTAGCAACTGAACAACAAAAACTATCTACTTAACCATGACCCTAATGTTGGATTTTTAGATTGTTTGCAACTAATTATCCTCTATTATAAATCTGGGCTTCCCTGGTAGCTCAGCTGGTAAAGAATCCGCCTGTAATGTGGGAGACCTGGGTTTGATCCCTGGGTTGGGAAGATCCCCTGGAGAAGGGAAAGGCTACCCACTCCAGTATTCTGGCCTGGAGAATTTCATGGTATAGTCCATGGAGTCACAAAGAGTCGGGCACAAGTGAACGACTTTCAAAAATTCAAATAAATTGTACTGTGATGTGGATCTCTGTACGTGTTTTCCAAGTTGTCTGTTTCCTTAAAAGAAAGACATTCTAAGAAGTGAAATTACTGGGTCAAAAGGTATGACATTTAAACTTTTTAAAAGTTAGGGGCTTTTTTCTGATTGTGAAAGTAATTCATTGTGGTTGATTCAGAAAAGCACAGCTAAATCATAAGAAGTAAACTACATCTGAGGGTGTAGAGACAGTGGAGCCAAAAAGACTGAAAGTAGATGCTCATGTGTGCCCTCTTCCATTCTGAGCAGCAAGGTGACCACCCTACCCCTCCCTACCCTCTGGAGCTGAGTAGAGAGTGGGAGCACCATAAAGAACATGGAGGAATGAAATGGAAGTTGCACACTGGATGGCGAGACTCTCAGCCATCTCCCCCTAGCTGGCTCCCAGAGGGCTGGTTGATAGATAAGACTAAAAGAAGATCTGGTCTAGACATCCAGGCAGGGAAGTCTCCCTGAGAAGGTGAGCTTCAGCACCAGAAAGGTGAGGAGGAAGGCTCCAGGGAAGAGATGGGGAAGAACATCTCACATGGAGGGAACAGCTGGAGAAGAGAGGGGATCCATACAGTCATTCAGGACGGTTTTAGATGTAATACAAGCTTCTTTCTGGCAAAAATGTTGCATATGTTCAATAGTATTGTATGAAAGTGTCCATTTCAAAGCACTCACACTAGCACTATTAAAATTGTTGATTCCTTTGTTTATTAATTATTAATCAGGAAAAAAATATCATCTTTCAATGAATAAGCTTTGATTAGTAGTGAGCCTAAAGATTTTAAGATATAATCTTTAATGTGTGTTTCTTCTGTGATTTTTTTTTTTTTTGGCCCATTTTTCACTCAGGTTTTCAGTTTGTGTAACTTCTTTATAGACAGAAAATTTCAACTCTTTATCTGGTATATTTGTTATTTAAAAAATTTCTTGGGACTTTCCTGGTGGTACAGTGTTTGAGAATCTGCTCTTCCATTGCCGGTTCCCCTGCTCGGGCAAGTAAGATCCTACCCTCGACAGGGCAACTAAACCTTTGTCACAGCTACTGAGCCCACGCGTTCTAAAGCCCGCGCTCTGCAACTAGAGAAAGCCTGCCCACCGCAATGCAGAGCCCATGCACCGCGGGGAAGACCCAGTCTTCGTTCCCACCTCAATGAAGCCCAGTCAAAAAAAAAAAAAAAAAAAAACCTCTCAGTGTGTTATTTTGTCCTTTTTAATTTCTATTTAGTCAAATATATCAGTTTTTTCTTTTTTATTAATTTATTTTTTATTGAAGGATAATTGCTTTACAGAATTTTGTTGTTTTCTGTCAAAACTCAACATGAATCAGCCATAGGTATACATACACCCCCTCCCTTTTGAACCTCCCTCCCATCTCCCGCCCCATCCCACCCCTCTAGGTTGATACAGAGCCCCTGTTTCAGTTTCCTGAGACATACAGCAAATTCCCGTTGGCTATCTATTTTACATATGGTGATGTAAGTTTCCATGTTACTCTTTCCATACATCTCACCCTCTCCTCCCCTCTCCCCATGTCCGTAAGTCTATTCTCTATGTCTGTTTCTCCATTGCTGCCCTGTAAATAAATTCTTCAGTACCATTTTTTGAGATTCTGTATATATGCATTAGTATACGATATTTATCTTTCTCTTTCTGACTCACTTCACTCTGTATAATAGGTTCTAGTTTCATCCACCTCATTAGAACTGACTCAAATGCATTCCTTTTACAGCTGAGTAATATTCCTTGTGTATATGTACCACAACTTCTTTATCCATTCATCTGTTGATGGACATCTAGGTTGCTTCCATGTTCTGGTTATTGTAAATAGTGCTGCAATGAACAATGGGATACATGTGTCTCTTTCAATTTTGGCTTCCTCAGGGTATATGCCTAGGAGTGGGATTGCTGGGTCATATGGTGTTTTTATTCCTAATTTTAAAAGAAATCTCCATACTGTCTTCCATAGTAGCTATATCAATTTACAGTCCCACCAACAATGCAAGAGCATTCCCTTTTCCCCACACCCTTTCCAGCAGTTACTGCTTGTAAACTTTTTGGTGATGGCCATTCTGACCAGTGTGAGGTGACATCTCATTAGTTTTTTCTTTAGAATAATCCTTAGTACACAAATTTTTGATATCAGCTTGACCATATATTGCATTTTTGTACATAAAATGGCCTATTTCTGGACTACCAGAATTCTGTTCCATCAACCTATCAAATTACATGATACTACCACCCTTTTCATTAGAGTAGCTTTGTAACACATCTTAATATCTGGTAGAATACATTCTACCAAAGAATTGAGGCTTTCGAATTGTGGTGCTTCTTTCTTGAGAATCCCTTGGACTACAGAGAAATTAAACCAGTCAATTCTAAAGGAAATCAACCTGAATATTCATTGAAAGGACTATTGCTGAAGCTGAAGCCCCAATACTTTGGCCACCTGATGTGAAAAATTGACTCCCTGGAAAAGACCCTGATAGTGGGAAAGATTGAATGTAAAAGGAGAAAGGGGTGGCAGAGGATAAGATGGTTAGACAGCATCACTGACTCAATGGACATGGATCTGAGCAAACTCCAGGAGACAGTGGAGGACAGAGAAGCCTGGCGTGCTGCAGTCCATGAGGTAACAAACCGTCAGACGTGCTAAGCGACTGAACAACAAACAATTGTTTTTACTTTTCTTGAGAATCTTGGAAGCCAGATATAGATTCTCCAGGCAGATGTTTGAAAGAATCTATGTGGAATCCGACAGATCCAAAAGAAAAGACCTATAGAAAGGGGCACTGGGGCTCCCCAAGGAAACAGAGAGCTAGATGCTCATGCAATGAAGACCGCAGGCAGGAAGCCCCACCCATTCACCCAGAGCAACTTCTCAGTGACCCTCTCTCAAATACAAGCACAGAGCCAAGGACATCAGGCATTCAAGGGAAGCATCTTATGTGAAAGAGTCTGAAACAAACAGAATCAAGTTTTCTAGAGGATACAGATTATGTATGGAGACTAAAACTTTTAACTATCACTGCTTTCTTTAGAAAGATAAAAGTGTATTACAGCCTTGAAAAAAAGTGACGATATGCTAAAGAAGAAACATGCAAAGAACAACAAAATCACATTCTTGAGGAAAACAAAACAAAACAAAACATAATTTGTTGTTTTTCAGTCACTCAGTCACGCCCGACTCTTTGTGACCCCATGGACTGCAGCATACCGGGCTTCCCTGTCCTTCACTGTCTCCCAGAGCTTGCTCAAATTCAAGTCCATTGAGTCAGTGATGCCATCCAACCTTATCATCCTCTGTCGTCCCCTTCTCCTCCTGCCTTCAATCTTTCCCAGCATCAGGGTCTTTTCTAGTGAGTTGGATCCTCGTAATATCTGTATCTTTGTCTTTTACTCTATTTTCTGGGGTGGTTGCCTAGCTATCTTCCAAAATGTTTACTGAAGCTTTCAATTCTACTATTATCATAATCACACTACTACTACTTCAATAAATATTTTGGAAGATAGCTAGGCAACCACCCCAGAAAATAGAGTAAAAGACAGAGATATAGACATTACAAAAGTTTAGCTTTTTTTTTTTTAAGTTAGAAGACCAACTAACAGGAGTTCTAAAAGGGGGAACAGAAAAAAAGTGAAAGTAATCAGAGAAAATCCTAGATTGAGAGGATTTTCAATCAGTAGTGCCCGGCTCAATGGACAACATAGGTCTCTATATTGTCTGAATATCTTCAAAACACAGAAGACAAAGAGATGCGCCTACAAATTTCCAGAGAAAGACAAAACACAGTCTCAAGAATCAGAATCGCATCCCACTTTGCAACAATACCAGAGGCTACAATAGCAGAAAATGAATCACAGCCTTCAAAATTCCGAGTCAAGTGATTTTCAAGGTGAAATTCTATACCCAGGACAATGACCAACAAAACTAGACTATATGCTCTGCGATTGTTTTAATAGCCGATTGCCTGAAGGCTTGAACAAACTTACTATAAAGCCAGTTGGACTCAATGCCATCTTTATGTCATCCTTTAAAATTTTTTTCACTGTCACTCAGTGACTATTTGCCTATTCAAAATTTTCTTCTTCATGAATCTATCTTAGTAATTTATATTTTGGCACAAAAATTACCTGTTCAATTGTTTGAGCAATCTTTTGTCATCAGACCATATATTCTTACTTTACTTGCACTTCAACTAAAAGCTTTAGTAAAATCGTTCCTAGGCTTCTTTGTGTGCCATGTAGAAAAAGACATTTCATAATCAGGGTCATGCTAGTTTGGCAAAATATAATTGGAAAGCTTTCCAGCTAAAACCCTCAAATGTTTTACATATGGGCTGCCACTAAGCTATTACTAAGCCTGAGCTCCTGTAATTGTGAATCTGAGAATTAAAAATGACACATCTGACATCTGCACCAGCGAAATGCCATCATGTTCACTTCAGTCCATTGCTCCAACTGACAAGAACCATCATCTTAAATCTGGATTCTGTCATCTGGACTATTAGCCACTTCTAGCTTCCATAAATTGGATTTATTTTTCATCTGACAAATCTGAGAGTTTAATGCAATTAAATAGCCTTTCCTGGTGGAGACTGTGTTTATTCCAGGATCTGTATGTTTGGGGTCTTTGTTAAGTGGAAAATGTTGTTTCTAAAAGGTATATCCTAAGACTTCCCTGGGAGCCTAGTGGCTAAGACTCCACACTCCCAATGCAGGGGGCGCAGGTTCCATCCCTGGTGAGAGAACTATTAATAAGTCCCATGGGCTGCAGCTGAAGATCCCTCATGTGGCAACTAAGACCCAGCACATCCAAATAGATAAATACTTTAAAAAATAAAAGTAAGTATATAAAAGGCATAGCCTTTGCTCCGTCCCCTCCAAAGGTGAGGAGGAAGCAGAGCAAAGTGCCGCACGAACCTGAGAGTGTGGGGGACCTGACTACCCAGGCCATGTCCTGGGCTCAGTGAACAGTGGTCAGTCAGGCTTGGCTGTGTACCAGAGGAGCTCTAAAACCAGAAACAGAAGCTCAGTGTATGGAGGGTGAATTCCCACAAGGGGGAATGAGGGGCAGACACAGGAGACCAAGCCCAGCAGACAGCCCAGAAACATAAGATGTGTTAGGTTAGGACCATAGGTGCACAAGCCAAGATTTAGCCATGGGAAGACTCATTCTCAGCCCTACAGTAGTTGGTCCCTGCAGAGAACAGAACTCAGTAAGGCAGCAAGCCCAGGATGGCTCCCCAAGATGGGCTCTAAAGAGGCCTCCATACAGACTGAGGCGATGACAACAGACTGTGGTCAGAGCCAGACATACCTAAACTAGAGACAATGAGGGACAACCAAGACCAAGAACTCTACCAACCCAGCAGAGACATTAATGGGAGTTTTGACATTATTTCCAAACAAGGTTAAATACACAATTGGGTTTTAACATACGTGTTAAAAAGCATTAAATATTGACATATTTGAAACATTACACAATTTTTGTAACTCTCTCTATACAGTTCTTTACTAAAGAATACACAGAAGAACTATTAAAAAGATCTTCACAACCCAGATAACCACGATGGTGTGACCACTCACCTAGAGCCAGACATCCTGGAATGCAAAGTCAAGTGGGCCTTAGGAAGTATCAGTACAAACAAAGCTAGTAGAGGTGATGGGATTCCAGTTGAGCTATTTCAAATCCTAAAAGATGATGCTGTGAAAGTGCTGCACTCAATATGCCAGCAAATCTGGAAAACTCAGCAGTGACCACAGGACTGGAAAGGTCAGTTTTCACTCCAATCCCAAAGGAAGACAATGCCAAAGAATGTTCAAACTAGCGCACAATTGCACTCATCTCACATGCTAGCAAAGTAATGCTCAAAGTTCTCCAAGCGAGGCTTCAACAGTACATGAACCACAATCTTCCAGATCTTCAAGCTGTATTTAGAAAAGGCAGAGGAACCAGAGATCAAATTGCCAACATCCAATGGATCATCAAAAAAGCAAGAGAATACCAGAAAAACAACTACTTCTGCTTTATTAATTACATCAAAGCCTTTGACTGTGTGGATCACCACAAACTGTGGAAAATTCTTCAAGAGATGGGAATACCAGACCACCTAACCTACCTCCTGAGAAATCTGTATGCAGGTCAGGAAGCAACAGTTAGAACTGGACATGGAACAACAGACTGGTTCCAAATCAGGAAAAGAGTACATCAAGGCTGTATGTTGTCACCCTGCATATATTTAACTTCTATGCAGAGTACATCATGAGAAGCACTGGGCTGGAGGAAGCACAAGCTGGAATCAAGATTGCTGGGAGAAATATTAATAACCTCAGATATATAGATGATACCACCCTTAGGGCAGAAAGTGAAAAGGAACTAAAGAGCCTCTTGATGAAAGTGAAAGAAGAGAGTGAAAAAGCTGGCTTAAAACTCAACTTTCAAAAAACTAAGATCATAGCATCTGGTCCCATCACTTCATGGTAAATAGAAGGGGAAACAATGGAAACAGTGACAGACTTTATTTTCTTGGGCTCCAAAATCACTGAAGATGTTGACTGCAGCCATGAAATTAAAAGATGCTTGCTCCTTGGAAGAAAAGCTATGACCCACCTAGACAGCATATTAAAAAGCAGAGACATTATCTTGCCGACAAAAGTCCATCTAGTCAAAGCTATGGTTTTTCCAATAGTCATGTGACAGTTGGACTATAAAGAAAGCTGAGCACCAAAGAACTGATGCTTTTGAACTGTGGTGTTGGAAAAGACTCTTGAGAGTCCCTTGCACTGTAAGGAGGTCCAACCAGTCCATTCTGAAGGAGATCAGTCCCGAGTGTTCATTGGAAGGATTGATGCTGAAGCTGAAACTCCAATACTTTGGCCACCTGATGCCAAGAGCTGACTCATTTGAAAAGACCCTGATGCTGGGAAAGATTGAAGGCAGGAGGAGAAGGGGACAACAGAGGATGAGATGGTTGGATGGCATCACCGACTCTATGGACATGAGTTTGAGCAAGCTCCAGGAGATAGTGATGGGCAGGGAAGCCCTGGCATGCTACAGTCCATGGGGTTGCAAAAAGTTGGACACGACTGAGAGACTGAACTGAACTGATCCTCAGGGGGAACTATTTAACCAGAGCTGACTTCCCTGGTGGCTCAGACGGTAAAGCTTCTGTCTACAATGTGGGAGACCTGGGTTCGATCCCTGAGTTGGGAAGATCCCCTGGAGAAGGAAATGGCAATCCACTCCAGTACTATTGCCTGGAAAATCCCATAGACAGAGGAGCTTGGTAGGCTACAGTCCATGGGGTCCCAAAGAGTCAGACACGACTGAGTGACTTCACTTTCCTTTCACTTTAAGCTACTGCGGGCTTCCTAGGTGGCACTAGTGGTAAAGAACCCGCCTGGCAGTGCAGGGGACATAAGAGAAGATCCCCTGGAGGAGGCATGGCAACCCACTCCAGGATTCTTCCCTGGAGAATCCCATGGACAGAGGATCCTGGCGGGCTACAGCCCCTTGGGTCACAAAAAGTTGGACACAACTGAAGCGACATAGCACACACATTACTTGCTGGAGTTTTATCAGAGCCTAACTGACCTGTGAGGGAAGGAAAATATTCAGCTCCAATCCCCTATTGCCAACTAGTTTCACCAAAGAGAAGCAGGGAGGAAATACATGAGAAGATCTTGTGAGGCTCACAGTCCAGAACCTCATAGAGACAATCATAGGACTACAGAACACTTGCCTTGTCCCCACACCTCCCCACCACATTACTAAAGTTCTATTTACAGCAGTTCCCTTTACCTAGTACATCATGACCAGCTAGCAAGAAAAAAGTATGAGACATACTAAAAGGCAAAAACAGTTTGAGGAGACAGAGCAAACATCAGAACCAGATACAGATATGATGGGGATGTTGAATTTACCAGTCTGAGAATTGTAAATAACTATGATTAATGTGATAAGGGCTCTAGTGAATAAAAGAGAGAAAATGCAAGAACAGGTGGTCGATGTAAGCAGAGAGACAGAAATGCTAAGAAAGAATCAAAAAGAACTACTAGCGTTTTTTTAAAACAGTATAATAGAATTAAAGAATGCCTTTGAGGAGTTTATAAGTAGAATGCACACAGCCGAGGAAAGAATCTCTGAGCTTAAAGATAACACAGAAGAAAATTTCAAAA
The DNA here is from genome assembly GCF_019923935.1 of Bubalus bubalis. Classification (NCBI taxonomy): domain Eukaryota; kingdom Metazoa; phylum Chordata; class Mammalia; order Artiodactyla; family Bovidae; genus Bubalus; species Bubalus bubalis. The sequence goes on along the minus strand of NC_059162.1, from coordinate 110,518,518 downwards.
CTGAAAAGCAAACAAAAAACAAAAAAAAAACTGAAACCAACAACAGAATAGAATATCCAGGAACTATGGGATAACTACGAAAAGTATAATATATACATAATGGGAATACAAGAAGAAGAAAAAGATAAAAGAACAGAAGAATTATTTGAAGCAATAATGACTCAGAATTTCCCCAAAATTAATGTCTGATACCAAACCACAGACCTAAGAAGCCCAGGGAACAATAAGCAGGATAAATGTCAAAAATACTAAAACCAGGCAAGTGTGGCATCACTGACTCAATAGACATGGGTTTGAGCAAACTCCAGGAGATGGTGAAGGACAGGAAAGCCTGGTATGCTGCAGTCGGTGGGGTCTCAAAGACTCAGACATGACTGAGTGACTGAACAGCAAGGCAACTGTGTGTTAGTCACTCAGTCATGTCCAACTCTTTGCGATCCCCATGGACTAGAGTCCACCAGGCTCCTCTATGCATGGGATTTCCCAGGCAAGAATGCTGGAGTGGGTTGCCATCCCCCTCTCAAGAGCACCTTCCCAACCCAGGGATTGAACCCAAGTCTCCTGCATTGCAAGCAGATTCTTTACCATATGAACCGCCAGGGAAAATATCATATTCAAATTGCAGAAAATCAAAAATGAAGAAAAAAAAATCCTGAAAGACTTCAGAAGGGAAAAACACCTTACCTATAGGAGGAGCAAAGATAAGAATTATATCTACCTCTCCTCAGAAACTATGCAAGCAAGAAGAAAGTAAAGTGAAATAAACTCAGAACAGAGTTTATTTCAACAAGTTGAGAATAAACTCAACTTGACAAAGAATATCTACAAAAAACCTACAGTAAACATACCTAATGGTGAGAAACTAGAAACTTTCCCACTCAGATTAGGAATAAGGCAAAGATGTCTCCTTTCTCCACTCCTCAATGTCACAATCAAAGGAGTCAAAAAGTTATGTCTATGTACTGCTGCTGCTGCTGCTGCTAAGTCGCTTCAGTCGCGTCCGACTCTGTGCGACCTCATTGATGGCAGCCCACCAGGCTCCCCCATCCCTGGGATTCTCCAGGCAAGAACACTGGAGTGGGTTGCCATTTCCTTCTTCAATGCATGAAAGTGAAAAGTGAAAGTGAAGTCGCTCAGTCGTGTCCCACTCTTAGCGACCCCATGGACTGCATCCTACTAGGCTCTTCCGTCCATGGGATTTTCCAGGCAAGAGTACTGGAGTGGGGTGCCATTGCCTTCTCCGATGTCTATGTACACACTATTGTAAATGGATAACCAACAAGGACCTTCTGTATAGCACATGGAACTCTGCTCACTGCTATGTGGCAGCCTCCAGAGGGAGGTTTAACGTTGTTTGTTAACCAGCTATATTCCAATATAAAATAAAGAGTGTATATGCATGTAGAGGAAAAAAAACTATAAAAAATACTTATGTCCACAAAATGAAAAACAAAGAAACTTTATACCCCCACAAAAACTTGCACATAGATGTTTATAGCAGCTTTATTCAAAATTTCCAAAACTTGGAGACAGCTAAGATAGCCTTCAGTAGGTGAGTGGATAAACTGGTACATTCAGACAATGGAATATTATACAGCACTAACAAGAAATGAGCTATTAAGCCAATGAAAGACATGAAATAAACTTAAATGCTTATTACCTAGTAAAAGAAGTTAAAAAGCTTACATACTGTATGATTCCAACTATAGGACATTCTGGCAAAGGTGAAATTATGGCAACAATGAAAAAAGATCAGTGGTTGCCAAGGGTTAGAGAGGAGAGAGGGATAAATAAGAGTACTGATGATTTTAGGACAATTGAAATATTCTGTATGGTACTCTAACAGTGAATACATGTCCTTATACAGTTGTCAAAACCCACAGAATATACAGCAGGAAGAGTGAACCCTAATGTAAACTAAAGACTTTGGGTGATGATGATGTACCAATGTAGGTTCATTAATTACAACAAATGTATCACTCTGGTTCTGGATGTTGATAGTGGGAGAGATTGGAGGTAGGGAGGGAAGAAGGAAGGCGGTATATGCAAACTCCGTACTTTCTATTCAGTTTTGCTGTAAACCTAAAACTTCTGTAAAAATGATTTGTATTTTTTAATATAAATTTATTTATTTTAATTGGAGGTTAATTACTTTACAATATTGTATTGGTTTTGCCATACATCAACATGAATCCTTTAACTAAAAAGGAAAAATGGAAAAAATATACCACACAAATACTAACAGATAGTTGACTGGCTATATATATATATATATCAGACAAGATATACTTTAGAACAAAGAATACTACCAGGGGTAGGAGAGCATCTCATAATGTAAAGACACCAATTCAAGGGACTTTCCTGGTTGCCCAGTGGTTAAGACACCACACTTCCATTTCAGGGGGTGCAGGTTCAATCCCTGGTTGGGGAACTAAGATCCCACATGCCACACAGTGTAGCCAAAAAAAAAAAAAACAAAACAAGTTTAAGAAGATATCAGATCAGATCAGATCAGTCGCTCAGTCGTGTCCAACTCTTTGCGACCCCATGAATCGCAGCACACCAGGCCTCCCTGTCCATCACCAACTCCTGGAGTTCACTCAGACTCACGTCCATGGAGTCAGTGATGCCATCCAGCCATCTCATCCTCTGTCGTCCCCTTCTCCTCTTGCCCCCAATCCCTCCCAGCATCAGAGTCTTTTCCAATGAGTCAATTCTTCGCATGAGGTGGCCAAAGTACTGGAGTTTCAGCTTTAGCATCATTCCTTCCAAAGAAATTCCAGGGCTGATCTCCTTCAGAATGGACTGGTTGGATCTCCTTGCAGTCCAAGGGACTCTCAAGAGTCTTCTCCAACACCACAGTTCAGAAATATCAATTCTTCGGCGCTCAGCCTTCTTCACAGTCCAACTCTCACATCCATACATGACCACAGGAAAAACCATAGCCTTGACTAGATGGACCTTTGTTAGCAAAGTAATGTCTCTGCTTTTCTTAAATGGGTATCAATGCACCTAATAACAGAGTCTCAAAATGCAATATTCCTAAAAAAAAAAAAAAGAAATAGGTTGGAGGACATACACTACCTGTTTTAAGGACTTACTGTGATTAAAAAGGTGTGGTATTAGTAGAGCAATAAACAATAGATCAACAGAATGGAATAGAAAACTCAGAAATAGATTGACACATATGTTGTCAGTTGCTTTTCCACAAAGATGTAAGATAAGCAAGTGAGGAAAGGATGGTCTGTTCATCAGATGGTCCTGGAACAACTGGATATTGAAGGGAAAAGGAACCTGAGCCCTTACCTCACACCATACATAAAAATTAGCACCAAGTAGGTCAAAAGCCTAAACATGAGAGCTAATAATAAAAACTTCTAGAAGCAAAAAGAAGATAAGTTCTCGGGTTGAGTAAAGATTTGTTAGAACACAAAAGTGCAAACCATGCAAGAAGAAATTGATAAATGGAATTTCATCAAAAGTAATAATTGAAATGCATGAAAAGATAATATAAGTAAATAAGGAAATGCAAGTTAAAACCATAATGAAATACCATAACAAAACCCACTTGGAAGGATAAAAGATTGATCATACCAGGAACATGGATGAATTTTAAAAACAAGCTGAGTAAAAAACACAAAAGATGATAAGTTATACAATTCCATTTATAAAATTCTGGAAATGACCAAACTTCAGTGAGAGAAAGCAGATTGATGGTTGCCAGTTTCCTGGGCTGTAAGTAGGGCACCATCTCTATTAGAACCTACCTCACAGGGTTGTTGCAAGGATTAAGTAAGAATTAAATGAGATAATCTCTCTAGGGAACTTAGCACAGACCTCGCACATGGAAAGAATTTGGTGATGGTTGTGAAGTGAAAGTCGCTCAGTCGTGTCCGACTCTTTGTGACCCCATGGACTGTAACCTGCCAGGCTTCTCTGTCCATGGACTTCTCCAGGCAAGAATACTGGAGTGGGTGGCCATTCCCTTGTCCAGCTATTCCCTTTTCCAGGGGATCTTCCCAACCCAGGGATCGAACCCAGGTCTCCCACATTGCAGGTGGATTCTTTACCATCTGAGCCAACAGGGAAGCCCTAGTGATTGTTAGTTACACATATTTTTCAAAGCACTGACATTTTTGTGGCAGAGCCTGCTAGGATTCACCCATATCATGTTGTCAACTTCTTCCTGGACACACTGTTAGACCCCATTTCTAGCCTCTTTGCATTTGGGTAGGACCACACAACTAGTTCTCACCCATATGTAGATGAAATGTGTATGATGAAATGTATTGATATGAGTTACTTGTGAGCATGGCAGTTAGGAGTGGGTTGCCTTCCCCATGATCTCTCTGTTTGCTGGAGGATAGAGAAGATCCAGTGGAGGACTCAGACCCTTAAAGAGAATGAAATTACAATCTGGAAGAAGCCTGGGTACCTGAAGGACTGCATAAAATAGCTCCCTCCTTCCCCCACTATGAAATAAGCAACAAAGGAACTTAACCAGTATTAAGCCGTGGAGAGTTGTGTGTGTGTGTGTATGTGTGCATGCGTGTGTGCTCAGTCACTTAGTCACGTCTGACTCTTTGTGACCCCATGGACTGTAGCCCACCAGGCTCCTCCATCCATCTTGCTGAGAATATCCCAGCAAGAACACTGAAGTGGATTGCCATTTCCTCCTCCAGGGAATCTTCCTGACTCAGGGATCGAACCCAGGTCTCCTGCATTGCCAGGAGGGTTCTTTACCACTAAGCCACCTGGGAAGCCCCGTGGAGAGCTGAGTGAGTTCTTATTGCTGGTGTTATTGCTATAGCATTAGTCTGCTTGCCTAATCAAATATATGTATACCCATCCTCATCCTTCCTACCCTGAACACCACTCTCCAAAAGCTCTCAGCTTTCTATTCTTCAGTTTCCATCCCTTGCTCTATGCTCAACCTCCATCTTTATTTTTTCTTATAGTCCCTAGTCCAAAGTCATTGAAAGACCAAATCCCACCAACAATTCAAGGTTCTACATAGTACACTTTATCTATGGGCAGTGAGGCACAATAGAATGAACATAACTTGGCATTTCTAAGACTTAGGTCCAAATCTCTCTATAAATTGCCAGCACTGTGACCTTGGTTGTGTGCCTCTTTCTCTCTGAGACTCAGTGTCCCCATCTGTAAGGTGGGAATACCAGCGTCTTCTTCAAATGATTGTTGTGAAGGTTAAAGTAGGTAACAGATGGTAGAGCCTATACAGCCTGATCCACATGAGTTCTCCAAGTGAACCCAGAACTACTTGCCTCATCCCCAAGGGCTACCAAGGCTGGCCAGGCTCCCAGGAGCCAGCCTACAGAGCAGAGGTCTGTGAATAGGTGGGGAGAGGTACTCCTGGCCCCAGGTAGGATAGCATCTGCTCAACCCCCTTCCCCAAGGAAACAGGACTATAGACCTCTTACTGCTAATATTGCGGCTACCTCCTTTAAATCACACACTGACAGTAACACCAGCAGCACCCATCATGTACTAATGCTGGTTACCATCTATGGGATTTATTGTGGTATATATTCCCCAGAAGAAAAATAAGATGCTAGGAGCACATTTCATTTTCACAGCAAGCCTAGGAGGTACTTATTCTACCGATGAAGAAAGCAAAGTTCAGATAGATTTTAAGTAACCTGCTGAAAGTCACATAGCCATTAGATAGCAAAGCTAGAAATTGACCTGTTCATACGTTCAATCTTCCTTTGATTTTTTTCAACAAATCATTTCTGCTCTCTGCTCTGTGCCAGGCCCTAGGCTGGGCCTGAAGACACAAAGATGCAAGGAGACCAAGTCCTCAAGTTGCTCACGGAAAGAGACCCCTGACTCATTAACTACAGTCCCATGCAGAATGGAGCCTGTGCAATGCTGGTCCTGCTGTGGTCCCCTCCTCCCATTCTGCTACCTCCCAGAGCTGTAGAACCCCAGCAACAGCCCAGAGACATTTCCTGAGGCCACTATTTTCCTTGGCTCCGTGGTGGGAGATAGTGTGCCCAGCAAGGTGGAAAACAAGACGGGGGAGGGGAAGCAGACCTCGCAGCAACCTGTCCCTGTCGCTGGTGGGAGCCTGGAACAGACAGGGCTGCTCTGGTGTGCACCCTCCAGCCCCTCCAGGCCATTGTTCCCGTGTTGTGACAGGGGGTTCAGCTGGGCCCTGCAGACCGGGGGCTTCCTCCCCAGCCCGCCAGCCTGCCGTGCTTGGACAGCTGGAGGAAACAGGCGCTGGGGAGCCAGCTCTCCACTCCAATAACAACAGACTGCCTGCCCACTGGCGGCCTTGCTGGGGGCCCGGCCTGGAGCCAGAGAGGCCACCCCACTCCACCCCGCCACTGGCAAAACATGTTTTCTTGTTTTCCAAGGGGGGACAGGAGGCTCGTACCCATCCTGAGTCAACACGGGAGCTGATAAGCACAGACAGGCCTGACTGCCAGGGTGCCAGCTGGGGTGGTGGAGACAGGAGTAGGGCCAGGGCCAGGCCTACCTGGGAGACCATTCTGGCCAAAAGGCCAGGTTCAGAGTCAGAAGAGGAACAGCAAGGCCCTGGCTGCTCCAGAGATAAAGCTCCCAACCTCAAATCTGCCTTTACTGAAAAGAGAAGACCTCAGGGGCTGCCAGGCTACAAGCACCATCACTGATTTTAGACGCCTAGCACACTGACCTACGTGGGTACAAGTGCCCACCCACCAGTGCCTGCTTCTTGGCCAGCCTCTATGCCAGGCCTATTACCAGCATCACCGTTTTCAGTCCTCAGAGAACATGAAAAGTGAGGACTGCTGCCCATCACCTTTCTCAGATGAGGAGACAGAGGTTCAGGGAGGCAAAGTGACACACCCAAGGCCACATGGTGACCGGTGCCCGTTTAGGATCTGAATCTGCACTTGCCAGGCCAGAAAGTTCATGTCCTTCTGATCACACTCTAGACAGTCCTACAGCCCTTTGTATTCACAGGGGTCTTTGGCTCACGAGACACTTAACAAGTTTACTGTATTACTTTCTTAGGGCTACAGTGGGAGCTGCTATCAACCTGCCATTTTTATCAGGAAGCTATCAGTGTCCTAGTTTCTATATCCCCCAAAGCAGATCCTGCTGTAAGGATTTGAACACAAAGTCGTTTATTCTGGAGTTGATCCCAGGAAGCTCTTACAAGGGAGGGAAGAAGGAAACGAAGTCAGAGTGACTCAAGAAGCTGGGACTGCTATGGGCAGTCGGGGCTCAGTCCTGGTGGAGACTCTGGGACACACACAGGACGGAATCGTGCCCAGAGACACAAGGAAGCTGCAGTATTTACCCACCACTTCCTCCCAGCTCTGGCTAAGAGCTAAGGTGCTGCTCCTGGTCCCTTAGCTCTCCAAGCCTTCAGACTGCCCCGTGAGGATGCTGAGCATGGTCCTGCAGCCAGAGAAAGTCCTCAGGCAGAGAAACACAAGCTGACACAGTATGCGTGGGAATAGTCAGGGTCCAGAGGACATGAGTGGGTGGGCACTGACAGCCAGTGTGCCAGTTAGTAAAACAGGGAGCATCACTCTCATTTTGTAGACATAACCCCTTGTCCCCTTAGGCTAAACCATCCCCATACGCTATGCATATGAGAGTTGTGGTCCCATAGGCCCCTCCTCAGCTCTAAGAGTCGGATCTCTCATCAAGGGTGACAGCCCCTGCAGCCAACCCCAAAGGATTTGCACCCCATGAGGGTATTTTGAGTCCCACCATCCTCAGCAATTCTGACCCTGCCCAGAGAGAGCCCAGGTCCTTCGATCCCTCCCACTGCCACCTCTGCCTTCCATCTCCACCCACGACTTCCCCTCCAAAAGGTTGGGATAGCATTTCTTCTCTTTTTGGGGGAGATGATCTTAATATTACTGTCCAGGAGCCATATAAGCAGTCCCCCATTACCCCTCACCATTTCTCCAATGATGCCCAGGCTCTTGTTCAAAGAAGACCCATGGTGGGCTGCTCACTCGATGCCAGAGTGCCCAATGCAGACACATAAATGAGGCTGCAGCCAGCGTTCTGCTGCACAGATGAGGGAAAGCTCTGAAAGTCACCTTGTCCACCTTGAGAAATGGGATATTGCCTGTCATATCATTAAACAAAGGATGTCCCAGTCATCAGCGACTGCAGCCCTCCAACAGGAGCTGGTGAGCCCTGAGGAAACTCAGGAAGAAGAATCCCTGACTTCTAATAGCCATCAGACTGCAGCCCCTCCTCATGGTAAACCCTGAGGAAACTCAAGATGCGAAAATACAGGATACTGGTCCAGGTAGCTGAGGTGCATATCAAAGAAATAATTTCCATGAGCCCAGACTCTTGCACCTTCCCTTACATAGAAAAGCACTAGATTCCTTAAGATATTTGGTTTTAATTAACAATATCTTTTGACGATCAGACTATCTGCCCTTTGTTACAAAACTCCTGTATATCCTGACTTCCCCCTTTGCCTCCTCAGAATAGTTCTCTCAGAATTTTTTGAGGTGATACTCCTGGGCTTGAAGTCGTAAAAATTTCTGACAAATAAAACGTAACTCCCAGGGACTTACCTGGTGGTCCAGTGGTTAGAAATCTGCCTTGCAATGCGGGGGACGTGAGTTCCAGCCCTGGTTGGGGAACTAGGATCCCAAGAGCCGAGGGGCAACGAAGACCGTATGTCACAATGAAGGCCCAGGGCAGCCTAAATAAATAAAATTTAAAACATAACTCCCAACTTTTAGGATGTGCATATATTCTTAAGTCAACAAACTTTAACCCAGGACACTCCCTCCTGATTCCAAGTCTTTGGAAAATACAGGGTGAGCATCCTGTCACTTGAGGTTTGTAACAGATGCTAGAAAGCAGTGCTCTGTCCACTTTGGTCCCAGCATTGGCCCCTACATAGGGGTACACCAAGGTGGAGGTGGGGGGGTTTCCCGGTGGCTCATCTGGTAAAGAATCCACCTGCAATGTGGGAGACCTGGGTTCGATCCCTGGGTTGGGAAGATCCCCTGGAGAAGGGAATGGCTACCTACTCCAGTATTCTGGCCTGGAGAATTCCATGGACTGCATAGTCCATTGGGTCGCAAAGAGTCCGACACAACTGAGCGACTTTCACTTTTCACAAGTAGTCCACCCCACATGTGGGCAATAAAGGGGGGCATTGTCTGTAGCAAATTTTAAAATAATAAAACTGGCTAGAACTCAGCCTCCTTTTCGTTTCTGCCACACAGTGGCAATTCTAGAGAATGTTATTGATGAGCTAGCACCCCTCCACCAAGGTGGACGGCTCCCACCACCACCCCCAAGGCACCGGCGCTCAGTGCCCCTCCCCTCCCTCTCTGTGACTGACAGATGAGCCAGGCAGGCCTCTCCTTCCAACTGAAGTGAGGTGCTGCCTCAAAACTCTTCCTCCACACACTACCCTGTGCAATCCTGCTCTCAGCTGGCATCAATCTGATCCCTGGCACTAAGCTCCCTGGCCCAGACCTTCTCCAAGAAGTGTTCCTCAGACTGTTCTCTGACTAGGGATCTAGCCTGAACCACAATCGCTCACACTTGACCCAACTCCCACCTCCCCTCTGATTTCACAGTCCTCACTCAGCTTCCCTTATTGCCCTCTGCTCTATATTTGCTCTGCTCTTGTCCAGCAGCACACCTGCTTCCTCCCCCACGGCACCCAGGGTCCTGGCCTGAGAATTCATACCCAAAATGCTTGGCCTCCAGCCGGCCTACCTCTGGGCAGTGATCTCTTGATGCTCACACTGCACAGACCCACAGGGAGCACTGGAAGGTGACGTCTTCACCTGTGCATTGCGTCATCCACATGCCCTCTGGAAAATCCCCTTAAAGGAGGTCTGGGTTTGACGGTTGATCACTATCCGAAGTTATACGATAGCTGTGCTTAGGTTTAGGGTCTGTCTCCCTCCACTGGAAAATAAATTTCAAAAGGACAGAAACCTGGTCCATCTTACTCCCCGCTGCATCCGCTACCTAGAGCAGTCCCTGGGACACGGGAGGCATGCGGAAGCTAGCAGCTGAAAGAGTCAGATGAGTTTTCCTCAGCCCACACTTTGGACCCTGCTGGGGTAGCCTCCACCTCCGAGGCCCTTGGGCTCCTCTGCCCCTCTCAGCCACCCCACAGCCCTGCTGCGCCCTCCAGACTCCTACCTGTGCTCCCACCACCCCTCTCATTCCCTGAGGTCTGTGTCTGTCCCCAGCATCTGCTCAACCTCTCAGTAGTCCACGGGATCAAAACTCAGAAGGTAGGAGAGCAGAGTGTCTGAGCGCTAGGACCCTGGAAGCAGACAGTCTGATTCTTAACCTCTCCAAAGCCTAGTGTCATTTCACCAACAAGATAGCAAAAGTAATAATAATAAAAAAAAAAGATAGCAAAAGTAGTAATACCCATCTCAAAGGTTGTTATAGGGATTGAATGGGGAGCTAAATTGTCAGATGTGTAGTGAGCCCTCAGTAGCATTTACCATTATTATTACCAAGTTAATAATATGTTTCTTATTTATTTCTTGGTTTGGGGGTTTCTTTTTACTTTTTCACTTGTTATTTTTTATTGGAGTGCAGTTGCTTTACAATGTGTATGTCTATACATATATGTAACGTCTTTTCTTTATATATATATGTACAATGGAATATTGGCCATAAAAATAATGAAATAATGCCATTTGCAGCAACACGGGTGGACCTAGAGATTCTCATATTAAGTTGAAGTAAGTCAGATGAGTACCACATGATATCACTCATATGTTGAATCTAAAATATGACGCTGCTGTTGCTGCTGCTAAGTCGCTTCAGTCGTGTCCGACTCTGTTGGACCCCATAGACGGCAGCCCACCAGGCTCCCCCGTCCCTGGGATTCTCCAGGCAAGAACACTGGAGTGGGTTGCCATTTCCTTCTCCAATGCATGAAAGTGGAAAGTGAAAATGAAAGTGAAGCCGCTCAGTCGTGTCCGACTCCTCTTTGTGACCCCATGGACTGCAGCCTACCAGGCTCCTCCGTCCATGGGATTTTCCAGGCAAGAGTACTGGAGTGGGGTGCCATCGCCTTCTCCGAAATATGACACAAATTAACTTATCTACAAAATAGAAACAGACTCACAGACATAGAGAACAGACTTGTGGTTCCCAAGGGATGGGGGGAGGAATGGATGAGGAGTTTGGGATTAGTAGATGTAAACTATTATATAGAGAATGGAAAAACAACAAGGTCCTTCTGTGTAGCACGGGAAACTATATTTAATATCCTGCGATAAAGCAAAATGGAAAACAATATGAGAAAGGATGTGTGTATGTGTATAACTGAATCACATCAGTTCATCAGAAATTACACAACATTGTAAATCAACTACACTTTAATAAGTTTTTTAAAATGAGGCTCAGAGACCCCCACCCCACCCCAGGAATCCGAGGCGGCTCAGCGGCCGGGGGTCCAGCTGAGGTGACGCCGCAGACAGAAGACCAGGGCAGACGCCACTGCAGGCTCAGCCCCCCGAACAGACCCTGCAGCGGCCGCCGATCCCTGGGCCATTCTCTCTGGACTCAGAGTCCTGAGCCCGATGATACATCCCCACCCGAGCTGCCAGAAAGGGCAAGGGAGGACTACCTCGCAAAGGGACACCTCCGTAGTGAGGGATGGGGCTCAGCTTCCTTCCGAGACTCACGTGAGATTGCCTCAAAACCAAGAGAGGGGTGCCAGGCAGCCAAAACTCCACGGCAGAGGTCAGCCCTAGACCTTTGCCTCGAGGAGCTAACGGTGTGGGAGGAGAGGTGAGCCTGACCTTGGAGCGCGTGGATTCCCACGTTTCCCGGGTGCTGTCAGTGGAGCTCTCTGAGGACGTGAGTATGAGGAAGGCTGAGAGAGAGGCCCTGGCTAACCCGGTTCCCTCATTTCAGGCCTCTTAGAGCCTTTGACGGAGAAGGCAATGGCACCCCACTCCAGTACTCTTGCCTGGAAAATCCCATGGACGGAGGAGCCTGGTAGGATGCAGTCCATGGGGTCGCTAGGAGTCGGACATGACTGAGCGACTTCACTTTCACTTTTCACTTTCATGCATTGGAGAAGGAAATGGCAACCCACTCCAGTGTTCTTGCCTGGAGAACCCCAGGGACGGGGAACCTGGTGGGTTGCCATCTATGGGGTCGTACAGAGTCGGACACGACTGAAGCAACTTAGCAGTAGCAGCAGCAGCAGCAGCAGAGCCTTTGATGTGCCAGCGTGTGCTGTGAAGGTCCCGGAGGGGAAGAGAGCATCAGCTCTCCCCTTGTTCGGCCACGCAACCCTTTCCTTGGAGAGTATTCCATAGGACGGGTATTCTGTTCCCGTACCACATTAAGGGAAACTCCGATCTAACTCAACCTTCAGACAGGGAAACTGAGGGACTTTCCTGCCTCCATGGGTCCCTGGCCTCCTGACTGTCCAGCCAGGACTCAGGGAAGGGACCTATTCCCAGGAAAGGGGCCAAGATGGAGGCAGCGACCTGGGCCAAGACAATTGCTCAGGCCCTCTCCCCGGCCTGGTGCCCGCCAACATGAGCTCACCTCCAGGTGCAGATGAACAATGCACACCCTCTAGGCCTTTGGGGCCCACTTCCACCTTCAGGAAACCCCTTCCAGGGAAGGAAGGCCAGTCATGGCAGCCCAAGGCCATTCAGAGCCAGGTCCCAGTCGCCTCAGCATCAGAGGGAAGGAGGCAGGACACCCGGCCATTAGCAGGAGCCCAGGACCTGGCTGAGGAGCAGGTGTGCCAGAGTCCAGGCCCCCTAACCTTCTCTCCCACCGCTGCATGGCTGTGTTACCTTGGGAAGGTTAGTTAAGTCTCTGAGCCTCAGTTTCTTCAGCTGAAAGAAAATCCACTGAATTATAAATGACTCCATAGGATCTCCCTGGACATCCAGTGGTTAGGACTCTGCACTTCCACTGCAGGAAGTGTGGGTTTGATCCTTGGTCTGGGAACTAAGATCCCACATGCTATGATGCACAGCCAAAAAAAGATTCAGTAAAGTGTGAAGTATTCTTCAGATATGAAGTACTGTTGAAACAAATGTGCTTCTTTTTCTTAATGAAAGACCCTGAAAAAGACTGCAGGTAGGTCATGGCAACTCTGGGTGGGGGGGTCTTCCCCAGAAAGAGGTGTCTCCTATTTGGTTATGTTAGGCATGCCCATGGCCTACCTAGAAACAGAGACAGGATAGCACTGACATGAGGTATTCATTCCAGAAATATTTCCTGAATGCCACTAGAGTGCCAGGAATTGGGCTCAGAGTTACACACACACACACACTTCACACTGGCTCACACCTTCCATGTCTGCCCTGACAGTCCATGCTGCCCAGAATAAACGTTCCCTCTTAACCTGGGAGATTTCTATTTATCCTGCCAACCTAGGATGAGGGGTCACCTCCCCAGGGAAATTCTTCCTGGCCTCTCCTCTCTCCAACCTAAGCTGACTCCGCCTCTGTGCTTTCTGTGTGCAGACTCTCATCACTGATCCTCCTGTCTTAGAGGGATCTTACCTGTCTATACACTTGTCTCCCGCAGTGGACTGTGAATGACTTGAGGGCTATGAGTCTAGTCCAGCACATACAGGTTGAGTGAATGAATGTAACCCAACTTTCAGCTCCTTCTGTTGTGGGAAGCCTGGGGTTTTCCCTCATGCCAATCCTTGAAGCAAGAGTCCACATGCCTTCCCATTTACCCTAAAGAAAACACATTCCACATAGCATCTGATGGCTGGACATTTTGTAAAGAAGACAGACCACACGCACACCCCACAGCAAGATCCTCCAAGTATTCGTCAGACATGTTATTTCCAATCTCCTTCCTACGACACCAGTAGTCCTCGATGGTAGCCAGAATGATGTCCCCCTCCCAAGATATCCATGTCCTAATCCCCAAACCTGTGATTATGTCAGGCTACATGGCAAAGGGGAATTAACTTGCAGATGGAATTAAGGTTACTAGTTAGCTGACATTAAGGTGGGGGATTATCCTGAATTATCAAAGGGGTCATAAAAAGCAGACAAAGACAGCACAGGTGAGAGGTTAAAGTGATGTAATATGAGAAGGATTCAGGCTGGCTTTAAAGACAGAAAAAGGAGAAAGGGAGATATGTATCAAGGAATGGAGGTGGCGCCTGGAAGCTGGAAAAGGCAAGGAAACAGATTCTCCCCTGAAACCAGTTAGCTGACATTAAGGTGGGGGATTATCCTGAATTATCAAAGGGGTCATAAAAAGCAGACAAAGACAGCACAGGTGAGAGGTTAAAGTGATGTAATATGAGAAGGATTCAGGCTGGCTTTAAAGACAGAAAAAGGAGAAAGGGAGATATGTATCAAGGAATGGAGGTGGCGCCTGGAAGCTGGAAAAGGCAAGGAAACAGATTCTCCCCTGAATGCAACCTGAGGATACCTGATTTTAGCCCAGTGAGACCAGTTTCAGACTTCTGACTCCCAGGACCGCTAGAGCACACTCGTTTTAGGCCACCAAGTTCACGGTCATCTGTGTCAGCAGCAACAGGGCACTAATGCATCCTCTTGCCCTTCCCCCTTATGATGCCCACACTCTCCAGCAATTCCACTCTGGCCCCAGACTTGCATAGCTCACCCAGCTGGACAAAAGCCCTGCAGTTTGCCCAAATCCACCCTTCTTAAAAGGCTGTGTAGCAACCATCTTTTGTTATACAAGGCATATCCCTCAACAAGCAGGCTCACATCTTCACAACTAATCAAAACACTCCTTCCAGATTGATACAATATTCTGAGATATTCTCCTGGAAGGAAGTGCCAATAAACTGATTTTCTCCATCTTACAAGTGAAAATAATAATTAGCTAACATCTGGGAGCACTTGCTACAAGCCAGGCGCTATTTTTAGTGCTACATGTGTTAACGCATTTCATCCTCTCAACAACTCACTGGAGCAGGTGCTGGTCTCAGCCCCATTTTACAAAGAGTTTAGTCACACAGCTGAGATTTTAATTCAGATGGTCTGACTCCAGTCTGGGCTCTTAACCACTGCATATCCTGGCCCCCAGTATGAGAGCAAATGAATAAATGAGGCAGGTGTGCAAAATGCACATGGATATGCGTACGGACGGATGTCTGTGTGTGCAGATGCTGAGAAGCCAGGTCTCCTGAAGACAGAGGTCCTGTGCTCACATTTCTCACAGTCCAGCAGGAGGTGGAGACCAACTCATCAGCCCAGTGCTCTGAGGGCATCTGCTCACAGCTCCGGGAGCACAGTGGGAGGGTCCTGATTAGATAAGAGTCAGGGAAGGCTTCTGGAAGAGGTGGAACTGAGCCGAAATTTGAAGGGTGTGTAGGCAATAGTGCAAGGTGTCAAAGGGCATTGGGTCAAAAAGACCCTGAGGCCTGAAAGAGAAATACAGAGACAAGACAGAGCCATTGAGAGACCAACACTGACTGCAGAGTAGAGAGGCAGAGAAAGAGGCAGAAAACAGCTGACTGTGTCATGCCTGGCTGTTCCCGGCCCAACCTCCCTCCAGCTCTGGGACAGAAAATAGCCTGGCTGACCCATAGTGTACAAAGCATTTCCTGTGCAGCCCTGGGGACCCCTGAGCTGCACTTTCTCAGGGGTGGGGCTGGTGGGGGTGGGGCAGTGAGGGCAGAGGAGGAGGGGATGTAGTCTCTCGGAGGAGAGTGGCTCAAGATGGGAAGGAAGCGTGTCCACGTATGTGCCAGGGCTGTGTGTGCAGGAGGGGACCCCGGGTGTGGGTGATGTGCCTCTATGTGCACATGGCTGATCCTGGGTTCATGGGTCTCTTTGTGATAAATGAAGGCTGGGTGGACACACAGCAGGTCATGGCAGCCACCTCCCAGTCTTAGGTCTGGGGACAAAGGGCACCTCTGGAACCTTCTTGAGGACACAAGCCATCTCCTCTGGGAAGCCACCAGCGTCAGTGTTCCTGGAGCAGCTTCCAGGGGACTCTTTATCCTGCCTGCTCCCTTCTCTGGTCAATGACCTGGTCCCAACTTCTGCTGGGGACTGAATGATCCAGCCAGAACCTTCCCCGAGGACCCTTCCCAGGGAACAGGAAGAGGGCTGGGGGGCAGTCAGGTCTGGCCTCCAGAGCCCAGAACATCTAATGGGGGAAGACACCCTCCCCTTAGGGAGATCCCTAACACCCCCAGGGCCTTCTCCGCGCCTCCTGCCCAGCCCTCCCCCAGCCGCCTCCCGAGTCCCTGCCCCCACATTGCCCAAGGTAGTTTTTGAGACTATCTTTAAACCAGCTCTCTCCACCCTGTTCTCATGCAGTTTATTATTTTACCCGCTCCCCCGTTAGGTTGATTTATTTATTTTTGGCCGTGCTGGGTCTTCACTGCTGCCAGCAGCCTTTATCTTGTTGCAGGGAGTAGGGGCTACTCTTCCTTTCAGTGCGCGGGCTTGTCCTTTGGTGGTTTCTCTTGTTGCAGAGCCCAGGCTCTAGAGCTCGGGCTCAGTAGCTGTGGTGCACAGGCCCAGCTGCTCCACAGCATGTGGAATCTTCCCGGACCAGGGATTGAACCCTTGTCCCCTGCATTAGCAGGTGGATTCCTATCCACTGCACCACCATGGAAGTCCCCCTTGTTAGATTCTCTCTCCAACACATGCGATGTCTTTGAATCTAGTGCACACATTTTTCCTGTTTGATGGACCTGCTTTCTGAAACATCCTAGCAGACACTGAGTGGCCAGTTGCTGGACCGCTGCAAAAGGGATTTCTGACCAGGCTTTCATTTTCGGCTGAGTAGACTCACACACTCGTCCAGGTGAAACAAGGGCTTTCGGGACAATCAAAATTATGTTCCCTCGCTCTCCTCCTAAGTCTGAAGTCTCAGCCCATGTCATCTCAAACTCTGACACACCTAACAACCAGCCAGGACCTTTGATTCCACCACACTGGGGCCCAGGAAGCTCACCCCAAAAGACCACAGAAGAGCTTCAAGCCTGGAGGCACACTGGCTTCTTCTGACCGGGCGGCCAGACCTTCCCGTCCCTCCCTGGGGCCACTGCTCTGGCTCCCTAGCAGCCGCACAAGTGAGAGGTGCTATCATCCACTGCCTCCCTAAAGGAGACCAGTGAACTGCTGGATTAAACAACAGGAAGTAATGTGTGGAGCACCTATCATGTGTCTCCTTTAACGGACACAACTGGTAAACGCCTGCCAATGCAGGAGATGACAGAGACGCAGGATTGATCCCTGGGTCAGGAAGATGCCCTGGAGTAGGCAATGGCAACCCACTCCAGTATTCTTGCCTGGAAAATTCCACGGACAGAGGAGCCTAATGAACTGCAGTCCGTGGGGGGCAGGGGCGCAAAGAGTTGGACATGACTGAGTGTGCACACGACATGATGAACCCTCCAAGGGAACTACTATTCTGTTGAAGAAGGGGCTTCCAGGGGAGGCTAAGCCAGGATTCCAAGTCGGGTTGTCTCTGACACATTGGATGGGCAGTGCCCCCTCTCCCCAGCACCCCTTCACAAGGGGCGGGTCAGACATGCGGGCATATATGGGAAGCAGGCTCCTAGACGAAGGGGACCAGAGCACGATGACCTTCCCCCGGACCAGCTCCTGGGACTGGATCAGAATCTCAGGGAGAGAGGAAGAGTGGCTGGCTGTGGGGCTTTCTTTCCCAAGAGATCATGTGAGAGAAAGCTCACAGGCCACACTGCTCTGGGGCCCAGCAGCCATGTGCATGATCCGGATTTGGGGAGAGGAACCTTCTCCTCACTTGATGGAAATCCCTGTGGATCCAGTTCTGTGGACTGGATCCAGTTCTGTGGACTGACAGAAGTATGGTGCTACCTGGTAGCCAGTCAGTTTGCAAATCTGAAGGCCCTGAGACAGCATTAGGCAGAGAATAAGGGCCCTTTCAGGGGCTCCATGGCCCTCTGTGACTGGCAGGCCAGGACCAGTCATGAAACAACAGACTGTGAACACATGCAAGATCTACCAGGGACCCTGAGTAGATAGAAGTCTGGGTCCTAGAGATGGGAAACTGTGAGGCAGGAAAAGTGGGACATTAAGGCCAGTGTGATTTCGTTTGCAGCCACAGGCTGGTGAGGTCAAGGAAGGTCATATCTCATGCATGATAGAGATGGGGGTCAAGCTCAGAGAGGGCAAGTTTCTGGTTCCACAGCCACACTGCATCCGGGACACCAGCCGACCTGGGTCACCTCTCACACCCACTTCAACCCCAAGGCCCCATTAATCCTCTTCATCAGCCCCACCTCAGTTCCATTTCTTTTTTATCTTTTCAAACTATGTATTTATTTGGCACCACCAGATCTCAGTTGCGGCATATGAGACTTTCAGTCTTCATTTTAGCACGTGGGATCTTTAGTTGCAGCATGCAGATCTACCTCCTTGACCCGGGGTTGAACTTGGGCCCTCTGCATTGGGAGCGCTGAGTCTTAGTCACTGGGCCACCAGGGAAGTCCCCCAGTTCCATTTCTAAAGCCAGTGCATTTCCACTAAGAAACTACCGCAGCAGACAGGGCTGAGCCCAGGTGGTAAACCCCTGCCCTGCCCAAGAGGCATCAGCACACCTGTTTCCCCTTAATATCAGCCTCCTCTAAAGACCGGGGCCCCGTCCACAGAAGCGACCGTGTCTCACCAAACGCTTCTCTTCCCCTAGGCACCACCTACTAGCCAAGCACCAGTGCGTCTCTTCTCTGGGGTTTCTGGATTCAGAAACAAAGGATCAAAGTTGTTGCTGTAACATGTCAGACTTGGGAGCTCTCAGCCGCTCTGTTGTCCTCCACGTGGAAGAAACCAGTTTGCAACGAAATAGGCTGGAGCGTGCAAAGAGCGAGACACAGGTGGGAAGTGGAGAACGGGTGTGCTAGGGACCCTCAGGTCTGCACCTGAAGCAGCTCTGAGAACCATGAGGCTCTTCTTTGCCTGAAAAGCGTAAGTTGGATTTTGGTCACTCGCACAAGGCCCTGCCCAGCCCCCATGTGCCCTTTCCCCTCCATCGCTGGATGGGCAGGACAAGGAGCAGCGCCAGGGAAAAGAAAAGCTGGAAGGGGGAGCGCCAGTGGGGCTGTCCCTTGGGACTTCTCCCAACAATGGCATGGGCAGCACACTGTTCTGGGTCGAGATGTGTCCCTAGATACCTCCAGCCCCTTGCCGGCAGTGAGTCAGGCAGAGGCAGAAACGGATGGTAGGGGCAGTTGCCAGTATCTTTGGAAACCTTCTGATGCCTGGGGACCACATCCCTGACCTAACTTTGCGTGAGCAGGGAGACAAAGAGGAGAGGTCAGATGGGAGATAAGAGAATGACTTGTTCTATGCTGGGGAGGAAGGGACCGACCCTGGGCTCGGGTGGAGAAGGGGCTGGGAGGTGTCTGGCCAACAGAAGCAAATTAGATGTTGTTGTTGTTTGGTTGCTACGCTGTGTCTGACTCTTCCGCCACCCCATGGGGTGCAGCCTGCCAGGCTCCTCTGTCCACGGAATTTTCCAGGCAAGAATACTGGAGAGGGTTACCATTATCCTTCTCCAGGGGATCTTCCCGACCCAGGGATCAAACCTGCATCTCTCGAGTCCCCTGCACTGGCAGGCAGATTCTGTACCACTGAGCCACCAGGAGAGCCCTACTCAGAGCGGCTTGAGTCAGCCCTTTCTCTTTTCTTTCCTGCAGGGTCCCCAACTGTGAAACATGCAATGGGAACAGAATATACTCTGAGTTAGAGAACCCTGATATCCCCTGAGTCTGAAGACAACTCGGCCTCCTGTGCGATCCCAGGCCCACTCCTAACCTTAGCACCTGTCAAGCTCCTCTGAACTCTGACTGCTGTGAGAGTGGCCCTGCCCAAGGTGGGCAAGCACAGGGGCCCACACCACTGGCCTCCGCTGGAGGCAAGCTGGAGCTCACTGTTGGTGCAAGCTGCTGGGAAAGGACAGAAAGCTGGGACACGGGCAGGGAGGGTGAGCTCCTCCACAGGCGAGATCCAGCCCAACACTAATGATTTCAGCCAGTCTGATGTTCAAGGCAGACAGATTTCAGAACTGGAGTTTCAGGAGATGCGTATATTCAGAGCAGCACCCCAGTCCCGCAGCTCAGGAGTACGGAAACCCAGCCCAGCCCCTCGAGGGAGGAGGAGAGGGACACTAACGAGGCTAGCTGGGGTGTCAGGAAGCAACGTGAACATGAAAGTCGCTCAGTCGTGTCCGACCCTTTGCAACTCCATGGACTGTACAGTCCCTGGAATTCTCCAGCCAGAATACTGGAGTGGGTAGCCTTTCCCTTCTCCAGGGGATCTTCCCAACCCAGGGATCGAGCCCAGGTCTCCCATATTGCAGGTGGATTCTTTACCGGCTGTGCCACAAGGGAAGCCCAAAGCAGGTCAGGAAGTAAAGCAGGTCTTAAAACGACATCAACTGGGAAGGTGCAGCTGGGCTGAGACGACTAAGATCCAGAGGCCTCAGAGCTGATACTGGAGGCCAGCAAGGCCACAGGAACGGTTCTAGTGTCTACATCAAGGAAAGGAGACAAAGGGGGAAGAGAGTCTAGAGCAGCAGCCTTTGGGGTAGAGTCTCATGGTGGTAGTCGCTCCCCCAGGCTGAGGCAGTCGGGATTCATACATGCATGCGGGCCGTGGAACACTGTCAGCCAACGCTCAGAAGGGCTCTCTGTTCAAGGTAGGGCTGGAGTGACAGAGACAAGAGGAGGAAGAAGAGAAAGGAAAGCATATCTACCTTATTTCATCTTCACAGAAACCCTGCAAAGTCAATGCAATTATCTCCACTATACAAATGGAGAGACTGAGACTCAAACCAGTCTAGTAACTTGCCTAGGGTCACACAGTCAGTTAGGGCCAGAGACAGGCTGGAACCCAAGTGTCTGACTCCAACGTCCATGGTTTTTCCACCTCACCGTGTGGCTGAGGAACAAGTGCCCTTTCCTGGCACTGACGGATCAGGGCTTGGAGGGCAAAGCCGTGGGCAGCCAGACGGTGCTCTAACGAGCCTCTTCCTGTGCGAGGTCTGTCCTGTTACAACCTCATTACTTGGCCTGAAGTGCATTTCTAGAACTCGGACACACCCAGACCCACACATAAGGCCAAAGGCACATGGCCAAAGAAAAATTATCTGCTTCTGCGCCTTCCCTTAGTGCAGATAATTAACAGCTGATTTGATATTCTTGGCATAAAGGAAGGCAGAGCTCTGCTTTGTCTGGGCTATTAAAATGCCTCTTCACCCGCTCTGCATGGTGATTCGCTCACTCACCGGAGAACCAGACAGCAGGGGCAGAAGTGAGCTGGAAGGGAAGGAGCTGAGGGTGGAGAGGGCACTGCCACTGCCCAGACATCCAAAGCTTGCCAGGTACCGAGCTAAGCACTTCAACAAGTTACGCAAGTAATACGAGTGTCCGTGCCTTACAGGAATTAAGACTGAAGCTCAGAGAGGTGAAGCAACTTGCCCAAAGTCACACCTTCGAGCGGGGCAGAGCAGGACTTCAAAACTCAGGTCTGCCTGACTCCAAGGCCACTTTTTCTCACACGGGCTCTCGGTAGAGATCTAGAAAACCCACCTGCTAACAAAGTGCCTGAACTCCTTTCCAGCTCTCTTGGGCACCACACCTGAAGCCAGGTTCCCGCTACAGTCATCCTTTCTCCCAGAAGTTCAAGTTCCCAGGAGCAAGAGTGGACCCCAGCCCCCAAGCCCATTGTGCTACCGATGACAATGAGAGGCAGGCAGGCGTCCCCTCCTCACCCACCACTTTCCTCCCCACCCCGCGGGGTGCTGCCAGTTTAGCACAATAGAGCATTCTGTGTCCAGGAGCCTCTGCTGGCGGCCCCCTGGCTTCTGCAGCCCCTCCAGACAATGGCAGGGCCCAACAGGCCCGATAACCGGTGACAAATGTATGTGAATGACCAGCTCACAGGAAGTGGCCTTCAATAGTCCGATAGCTTCCTGTATCCTGACATTGTGAAGGCCCACTTCCTGTGCTGTCTCCGAAAATACAGCAAGGCAGAGCTGGGGGCAGGGGCAGAGTCCACCCCCCAGGCCCAGGCACTATTCAACCCTCTCCCCACCCCCATCCCCATGCCACCAGTCTCACCTGACTCCTGGCCAAAACCCGCCCCCACCCAGGCACAACAGAGGACCTAGTCTTAAAGAGTCTGCAGCCTTCCTCAGTCACCACCGCCCCCCACCAACCCCGCCCGCCTGCGCCCAATTCCAGGATCCCAGGCCTTCTGCTGGGAAAGGCTTTCCCATGGCTACTTGCATACCGCGGGTGCGCTGTAAACACACTTCCCCTGTCCGCAGGTCACTCGACTCCGAAGGATAACCTTCAACAGGCTTATGAATGCATATTAAGTCTACCCTTCCACCTTATCTCCCCAGAGGGGACAATCACAATTCCTTCAGCTTCCTCCTTGTCCAAAAAAAAAAAAAGCAAAGCACAGCAAGAGCCGGGAAGGCGGGGACGCCTCTACCCTCGCTGAGCTCCAGCGGGACTCAGGAAAAGGCTTTCCCAGGCTTTGCCTCCCCAAGCACTATGCCCCCTAGAAGGAGCTGGCCAAAGAGATCAAGACCGCCTGCCAACTAGCAGGGCAAGCGTCCGGAGTGTCTTCCACGGAGTCAAGCACAATGCTTAGCGCTCTCCCCCTCGACCATCTGGTGACAGAGGTAGTAAATCCTCAAGTTAAAGACAACCACTGAAATAAGCCAGACGGAGGAAGACAAATACTATATGTCATCACCTACATACAGAATCTAAAAAACAAACTGGTGAAAAACAAGACAGACAGACACTCCCAAACGAGTGGTTACCAGTGGGCAGAGGGAAGTGGGGAGGGGCAAGACAGGGGTAGGGGGTTAAGAGGTACCAACTACTGTGTATAAAATAAATAAGCTACAAAGATATGTTGTACAGCACAGAGAACATAGCTAATATTTGATCAGCTCAGTTCAGTCGCGTCCAACTCTTTGAGACCCCATGGACTGCAGCACGCCAGGCTTCCCTGTCCATTGCCAACTCCCGGAGTTTACTCAAACTTATGTCCATCCAGTCAGTGATGCCATCCAGGCATCTCATCCTCTGTCGTCCCCTTCTCCTCCTGCCTTCAATCTTTCCCAGCATCAGGGTCTTTTCCAATGAGTCAGCTCTTCGCATCAGGCAACCAAAGTATTGGAGTTTCAGCTTCAGCATCAGTCCTTCCAGTGAATATTCAGGGCTGATTTCCTTTAGGAAGGACTGGTTGGATCTCCTTGCAGTAATATTTTACAATAACTATAAATGGGTATAATCTTTAAAAAGTGTGAATCACTCTGTTGTACACCTGCAACATAATATTGGACATCAACTACACTCAATAAAAACAATTTAAAAAAAAAATAAAGACAAGCACACGGAGAAGCTAAGTCACTGGCCCAGGGTCACTCAGCTAATGAGAGGCTGAGCCAGACCTCCCCAGCCTTGCTTGGCACCGGGAGATAGGTTTAGATAGAGGAAAGGGGAGGATAGCTTTCAACCTCTCCTCTCATACCCGCTCTAGGACACCCACCCACGCTCCAGACACTGAAATTCCCCCAAACCATGGAGAGGGGCAGGGGGCCGCAGGTCCACCCCCAGCAGCCTGCCACTGTGAGCATTGTTCTACAGTTTCAATACCAGGGCACTGAATCAGCCTCGGGCCATTGTGGTCGCTGGTGGGAGGGGGCAGCTGCTGTGGGAAGCAGGGAGAGGTCAAGAAGTGACAACCTATTCATCGCCCTCAGCCACAGGAGACCTGAGAGCCAGCAGCTCAGCCAGCAGGAGCCCCAGGTTCCGTGAGTCCAGGAATCGGGCAGAACAAAGAGGTCTCTGGAGATGGAAGGAAGGAGGGGAGGAAGCTCTCGCCAACTTTCCCACCCTCCACCCTCCACCGTCACAGGGTGAAGGGAGTGACAGCCAGCTTTCCTGGGGGTACAGAAGAACCCCAAAGCCACCAGCCCAGGGCATACCTCCCACCGCCTTCTCCACCTGTGACTTAGCCTCTGAGTCTCAGTGTCCTTACCTGGAAGGGATTAAATGAGATATGGAGTACCCAGCCCCACGCTCATTCGAGCTCAGGGAGCAAGCAGCTTTTCCTTCTCAACTTTTCTGGGCTTTCTCTGCCTCAGGTTCCCCAGACTAACAAGGTCGATGAGGGTGGTTCCTCACATCCAGCCCTTTGCCAAGAAGCAGGAAACCTCTGCCATCCCAGGACTCGAGGAGCCAGCAGGGCAGGAGGCCGCTGGCAGCCTGGCCAAAAGCACCATCATATCACGCCTGCCTCCAAGGCTGGCTCCTGGACCCTCCAGGAACCCGCGGCCACATGGGACCCAGGGCTGCTGACCCGAGGGAGGTACCGAGGGCTGAGGAGAGCCAAGGCACCAGGGAGGCCCTTGCAGTGATCTCTAGGGCACCAAGTGGGGCGGCCTAACAGTGACAAGGATGTGGGCTCCTGGATTTGTCATCTGTGACCAATTCAGAATCCCGGCAAACCTCTGAGCCACTTTCCCCCCACGCTCAACTTTTTACCAGAGAACACAGCTCAAGGGGAAAGTCTTCACCAGAATATCAGCCTGAACCAAACCAATAAGGCAGGGATATCTTCCAGGAAAAAATGAACAGGAGTGATGCTTGGATTCTCAGTGCTGTATCTACCCTCCCAACATGGAAGGTCCACAGTTGCAGAGTTCAGCTAAAACCAAGACGGCTGGAGCTGTTCCCTTCAAAGTGCCCCTATGGGGTGATTCAGGGGTTACGGCTGGCCTCTAATAGCTGCCTAAAGGCAGAAGGATGTCCAGACTCCGATAAGAAGGGGAAGGATAGGACCCGTGCCTGTGGTCCAGCCCGCTGACTGCTCCTTCACCCCAGAGATCACAGGGATCGTTGGCTCAGAGGGTTTCGTGAGGGAACGGAGAAGCCAGCCCCAGCCTCACCCGAGGACCAGGCCGGGGACCAGAGGGCTCCCACCTCAGGAGGCGGGGCACCTATGTCCAAGGCTCTGGCTGCAGCCAGTCTCCCCAGCGGAGATTCCCCCTCTTCTGAGTCGCTACTCTGTCTGCCCTTCTGGTATGGGTTGAACTGTGTCCCCCCAGATTCATATATGGAAGGCCTGACCGCTTCCCCCGAGCTTGTGACTGCATCCAGAGACAAGGCCTTTCACAAAGTGATTAAGTGACAATGAGGCCATTCGTGGGCCCTAATCTGATCTGATCGGGGTCTTTAGAAAAAGAGGAGATCTAGACACAGATGCCAGGGGTTCAGGGGCCAAGAGGGACAACCTTTTGAGGAGACATCAAGAGCATGGCCTCTGAAGCCAAGGAGAGAGGCCCCAGAGGAAACCCGCCCTGCTGGCCGGCACCTTGATCTTGGACTTTAAGTCGCCAGACTGTGGGAGAACACATTTCTGTTGTTTAAGCCACCCTGCCTGTGGTATTCTGTTGCAGCAGCTCTAGCAGGAAGGGTCTGGGGGCACTTCTCTCCACTCCCAGCCGAGCCTCACAATGGGTTGGTGCTCCAAGAGCCATGGCAACCCAGGCAGGGCCCCTTCAGCCGAGCCCTAGCCCTTCTGCCCCTCGGAAACCCCATCTGCCTGCAGGCCTATCTGTGAGCCAACCAAGGCAGGGCTGTGTGGGCATCAGGGACCCCCCCGGAGCTGGGGATGGAAGACAGAAGGAGTACTGAGGGATGCGGGCGGGGGAGGCAAACAGCAGGAGGGCAGCATCAGGTGGCAGAGCCAAGGGGCCCCAGGGCTGAGGACTGGGGCCCCTCATCATTCCCAGCCCTCTGCCACGGCACTGCCGGAGGCCTCGGTTTCCCTCTCCAGTCAGGCCAGAGACCTGAGTCTTGAAGTGTGGGTAGAGGCACTGGATGGAAAATTACCACCAATCAGGGACTTCCCTGGGGGTCCAGTGGCTAAGACCCCATGCTCTCAAGGCAGGGGGCCTGGGTTAGATCCCTGGCCGGGGCACCAGATCCCACGTGCTGCAACTAAAGATCCCAAGTGCCACACCTAAGACCCAGCACAGCCAAATAAACACATACTTTTTAACTACCACTAATCAAAATAACCAACTTTTCCTAAGTTGCTAACTACACGTATAAGTCTCTTGTGCCAAATGCCTTGCGGGTGCTTTCTCTCCATCCTCACGGTAACCCTGAGGTAAGTAATATGCTGGTCCCGCCTGACACGTGAGATGAGCCACTGAGAAGCAGCTTGGGAAAGGCCACGCAGCTGTCAGTGCCACTGCGGGGCTGTGAGCCCAAGCAGTCTAACTGCAGAGCCGAGTTTCTCAGAGGGGACAGGGGCGGGCTGGGATCCGAGCCCATCGAGGTCCTGGCGCTGGACGGTGAGGCAGGGGCCAGCCAAGGACAGGGGTTTAGGGACAACAGCAGCAGAACAATCCACCTTGTTGTCAACTGACCAAACAAGAAACACAGAGGCCTCCATCTGTGGGAAAGACTGTGACCTCCTACCCTCCCACACGTGAGGAAAACAGCATGGAGAGCATCAAAGGGGCAGAGCTGCCCCAAAGGTTTATCTTTGGTCTGTATGCCGGGAAAACCAAACAGGGAAAGGCAGGAGAAGCAGGCTGCAGAGCTAAGTCACGCCAGCCGGCAGCAGAGGGGCCGCGGCGGTGCCAGCTCCGCGCACGGTGCCAGCACACTCTCAAGGGTGTTTCCCTTGCTCGGGTCAACCGGTGGGCAGACCAGTGGACCCCAGTTTGCTGTGATGACGAGAAGCAAACTGGGAAGGGGAGGGGTGGTGGGGTGGCCACAAGCCCGGGCGTTGCCAAGAATTCCCAGTGTTATCTCGGGTGAGCTGCTTCCCGTTCTGGGCCTGATCCCCCAAGTGAACAGAAGCAGAACCAGGACTCCTCTCTGTTTGCGCTCCTTGGGGAGGAGGGGCAAACAAGGAGGGCTTCAGATAAACACCACACGTCCCAGGCCAGCTCCTTGATAAAATGAGGACACCCCAGGAGTTCCCTGGCGGTCCAGTGGTTAGGACTTGGCTCTCTCACTCCTGTGGTGCGGGTTTGATCCCTGGTCAGGGAACTAAGACCCTGCAAGCCGTGCCACATAGTAAAAGAAAAAAAAAAGAAAGAGAAAGAAACCTAAGATTCCCCATGGTGCACAGTGTGGCCAAAAATAAAGTAAAATGGTTAATTAAGGGAAAAAAAAATTGAGGACACCTAAGCCTGTTCCTTCTCTTGTTTCCAAGGCTTCCACCTCACCTATGAGCCCACCCTTCCCTTCCAGGCCACAGCCAGAGGGGAGGCACGAAGGGGAAGAGAGAGCGAGCGAGCGCACAGACACTCCAGAAGCAGTGGTACCCTCAGGCTCCCGGGCGTTCTCGCGCCTTCCCAGCATCTGTGTTCCTCGGAGTCAACCCAGGGGTCCACAGAGGCTGAGAGCAAGCTCCAGCTGGTAAAGGCATTACAGTTCCCCAGGCTCTGACCCAGGGCCCCTCGGGCGCCTTGGAGGGCTCCCATCCACCCTGCTGAGCTGCTGCACGACTCTGATCACCACTACACGAAGGGTTTCCTGAATGCTTTCCTGAGGACATTGTTCCCCTCTACAGAGTCATCAAGGTCAAATTCATCATGGGCTAGGCTGGTCCAGGTCCTACCCACTGGGGAAAGCCCGCCCTCTGTCCAAGCCCCACTTCCCCCGGGGAAAATTCAGCCAGTGCGTTCGCCCGTTTTAGCTCATTACCAGCCTGGGGATGGCAAAGCCATAGGAAACATGGCTGCCGTGAGCTCAAGACTGCCAGGCAGCGCAGAGCACACACCTGGGGGGCCAGGGGCAGTGGAGGGGGGGGGGGGGCGGGGGGAATTCACAACTAGAGACAGACATCTGGGACCCTCGCTCCGTCTTCCCAAGCGGCTCGTCTCCACACCCAGCCCCAGGACATGCTCCATCCCAGAATCACACTCAGGGGCCTCTGAAGTCATTCAACATTTATTGGAAATGCCTCTGTGCAAGGCTTCGGCCCTGCCCTCAAGGAACTCACAGTCTAGGGGAAAAGACACACAACCAACCCAACGCCCTGTGTAAATGCCGCGGGAGGAGAGCAGGCCCCAGGCCAGAGAAGCAGTCTCTGCTCAAACTCCTAGGCCGTCCTGGAGTGGAACAGAATTCACCAGGCAGCCCAGGAGGCCCGCTGCGCAGTGCACACAGAGGCCTCAGGATCCGGACGGGCACAGCACAGTCAGGAGGTGGCACAAGCCAGACTGACCTGGGGATGGTGCGAGGGAGGCAGGGGCAGACGGCGAAAGGATGTGCGTGGCGCACACGGGGCTCAGGTGAGAGAAGCCATGGAGGTCTTTGAGGAGTGACCTCATCAGAGATGTGTTTGAGAGAGAAAATGCTGGTAGGAATGGGAAGAATTTTCAGGAAGAGACCAAACGTTTAGGCCAGAGGTGATGAGGGCAGGAAAGCGAGATGGAGAAAACAGATGAAGGAGAGAAACCACCACGTTTCTCTTCTTCCCCACCTGCCAGGTGGGTGGGGACAGGATGGGGCGGGAGGGTCAGAACCCAACTGAGCAACAGGAGAAAGGAGACGGAATCTACGCTGAACACTGCGCTGGTGTTTCACAAACACTCCATTTTCATCCCCACTGTACTGATGCTGCTTAGGAAAGCTGAAGTGACTTCCCTGTTAAGCTGCAAACCCACGTCAACACCTTTAACCATCACAAAAATCAAGACACAGAGATACATAGTGAGCTGTTTCGGAGAATGATCTGGAGCCTGGGGGGTGAAACTCACAACTCAAGACAGACATCTGGGAGTCTTCAAGGTAAATCAGCAGGTGGCTGAAGGCACAGGTGACGCTGAAGCTGTCCGGCAAGAAAACAAACATGGATGAAGCTGGAGGAACACTCATACTTAGGAGCACAGGAGGCGGCAATGGCAGGAGAGACAGCCGGGAAAGGAAACGGAGGTGGTGGTATCGAGACAGAATTCCACGACGCGTGCCGGACACTGCAAAGCGTCAGTATGGCTAGGAATGGACACCAGACTTGCAATCACAAAGGCTTTTAGCCAAACTGGCTTCAGCACTGTAGTGGAGGAAGCAGAAAGCAAGCAGCAAGGGTCAAGAGGGATGCAGGGATGGGCTGAGGAGGCTGGTTTATATATAAAAAAAAAAAAGAAGTCACCTTGAAGGTTGCCTCTGAAACCATACATGGAGACGGCCAGGCCACATGGTCACATACAATCCTCCCGCTGCGCTAAGCAGCTCAGGCCCAGAACCAGACAGAAATGGACAGTGGAGCCGGGGCTGGAAGTGGAACAGGGGCAGTGGATACAGGCCTAAGGACACGAAGGACTTGACTCTTCCAGAGAAAAGAACTGCCCTTTCTGGGACTCCAGTAAACATGTTTAAAAATATCAAAAATATGTGGAGGACCCATTTGGAATTTTTAAACAAAAAACAAAGCCAAGGCTTATCTCTGCACTAAGAAGGATTTGATAAACAGATAACTAATGTTAACAAACTTAACTCAAAAGGAATAAACAGCTTTTACGTACATACAGAGGATGAGATGGCTGGATGGCATCACCGACTCAATGGACATGAGCTTGAGTGAACTTCAGGAGTTGGTGAGGGACAGGGAGGCCTGGCGTGCTGCGGTCCATGGGGTCGCAAAGAGTCGAATACAACGGAGCGACTGAACTGACTGAAGTACATCAAGGTACCCATGAGACAGGAAGCAAAACGACACATACTAATTATTAATAACGCCTCTTTACTCTTAAAGCTGATTCCCCATGACTTCTCCTTAGCAGACTTTGGAGAGACTGTTCAGGAAAGGCACAGAGGAGCATTTATGTCTGTCTATTCCATTATCAGACTGGCTGCCGTCCCGATTCGATAAAAGGGGGATTTTACCGGGATACAACAGCACTTGCATGTTTCTGAAGCTCTAAGCTGGCTTCTCACTCTTTTTACACAACAGAGAGGACAGCGGTATCCCCATCCTTCCGGGGCCAGCAGGGGTAGAGGTCGCACTGCTCTCGTGCCTCCAGGCCCAAGGCTCCCTGTTCCAGCCATCCTGAGGGCGACACTCTTGGGTGCTCCCCCACACCTTGCTCCCCACTGCTCGTCTCTGTGACTACTACTTGGCAACACAGGTCGAAGCCTGCACTTCCCTAGGCAGCCTGGTTCTGGGATAAGGCAGTCCCTCCTGTGAAACACTCCCCAAGAAGCCCTGGACCAGCAGACCTATGAGGGCGGGTCCCAGGATCACTCTCCCAGCCACCGTTGCTTGCTCTCTCCTCCTGATTGCAGCTCACCAGGACCATAAGGATACACGGAACTCTTTTTCTTGCGAAAAAACTAAAGCAGCCAACATTTACTGAGCACCTACCTACTGCCATGGGCTCTGCTAAGAACTTTACATATGATATCTTAGCTTTGCAACAACCCAGCAAAAATAGGTATTCTTATTCCTGTTTACCAGAAAACTGACACCTGAAGTTGAGAAAGGTTACATCACTCAGCTAGCAGTTGAGGCAGTATCACACATCTGCCGAACTCGAGGATCCACTTTATTTTCACTGTGCCACACAGCCCTGGCTCACCATTCTACAAGTGCCCAGAGACCCGTGCTAGAGGGGAAAAGGAAAAGTGAGATAAGACACGAGCAAGCCTCTTCGTTTTCACTGCCCGGTTCCCAAGTGACTCTAGGGAGTCTAATCTCACGGTGTCTCGCTCGGCTGACAGCCTCATCAGCCTGGGCGCTGGCAAGCTGACAGGGGTCAGAGGCCCCGGCTGGCTTGTCCTGGCAGCTGCCCAGCTGACTGGCGCTAACACAGCAACAGGCACAGGAAAGGCAAGAGAGGGAGTGGAAAAGCACCAGACACCAGGCCCCTGAGGGCAGAGAAGTGAGCCCTGACATGCGCAGACAGGGCGAGGCTGCTCTAAGGCCAGCACTGGGCTTCCCTGGTGGCTCAGCGGTAAAGAATCCGCCTGCCACTGCAGGAAAACGCAGGTTCGATCCCTGGGTTGGGAAGATGACCTAAAGAAGGAAACGGCTACCCACTCCCAACATTCTTGCCTGAAAAATCCCACGGACAAAGGAGCCTGGCAGGATACCATTCACGGAGCCGCAGAGTCAGACATAACTAGTGACTAAACAGCAACAAAGCCGCCACCATTACCCGGGGTGGGGAGGCAAACCCCGAGGCCATCTGCTACTAGTATGTTTCAGGGAGCCAGAAAGTGTGGAAGAAAACCAGGCTGTGCCTTGGTTGGTCCCAGCAAGTCTGGCCTACCTTTGCCAAATCCACGGAAAGCCTGCTGCTTGTCTACTGGTTAAGACTTGCCCTTCCAACATAGGAGGAGTGGGTTCAATCCCCGGTCAGGTGCTAAGATCCCACACGCCTCATGGGCAAAAAAACAACAAGTAAAACAGAAGTAATATTGTAACACATTCCAAAAATGACTTTAAAAATGGTCCACATCAAAACAAAAAACACCACCCTGCTGCCTAACATGACCTGAGCAGAGGCAAGAAAGTAGGCGCTATCTCAGGGTCCCACAGCAGCAGGCGAGCTCAGCCGGCCTGTGGGAAACAACAGCCAGCTGGGAACACTGACAGACTTGCTACAGGCAGAAATTCAGTGAGAGCAAGCCCTCCGAAATAAAATTACTTAAAGGGGGTACAAAGTGAGACTAGAAAAAGGGAGCAGCTTGGATTTCCGAAGACAGGGCTTCCTCTGCCAGGCACTGGGAGGAGGCACGGCAGGGCCGGCAGGGTTATTCTAAAACATCTGAAAACCCAGAAACGTCCTCGTCTGTGGGAAAATGTTTTTGGTGTTACTTGTGTTATGGTTTCTGTCCTCCGATGTTTTGCTTAGGCTGATGTTAAACTGCGTACGTGCAGGATGCCCAGAAGCGTTTCGAGGGGCCTCATGTTTGCCACAGCTGTCCTTAAAAATAAAGCTCCTCTCTCAGATTTCATTAGAACGCGAGGGGCAGCTTGGCAGGTGGCAAACTGGCAGCCGCCAGGTCAAATTAACCCCATGGGTATGTGAGCATACTTAGAATTGTTTTAAAAAATAAACTGTCAACATTTGAAAATCAGAAGTTTCCATGCCAAAAAAAAAAAATCCACAAAAATCTGAATTTCTAGTATCTTTTTAGGAAAAAAAAAGAAGATAAAAATCTGCTATCTCTGGCCAAAAGCACAAACTGGAAGAAGCTGCACAGCCACTGCCCCCTTCAGGCAGGCCCGTGCTTTCCAGCGCCTCTCATTTAAGACACCTCACTGACCCCTATGGGCCTGAGTGCTGCTCCCGAGAAGGGATCCCAGGCTTGGTGGCACTCGAGACTGCCACAGGGGGGCAGCACTGGCCCGCTGATGAGGCCTGCGTCAGCCCCGGCCGGTAACCAAACTGATCCTAGCACATCCTTTCAGAACCAGAAACCTCATTCTTATTTCAGCAGCAGATGCTGCTACCCCACGTTCCCCACCCAATTTACTCCCTGAGAAACAGCAGCAGTTCACCTCAACATTCCCACCAGGCTTCGGAAACTGAGGGGGAAGCCACGGACTTGACTTGCCCCTCCTTCTCTGGCTACCGTCCTTTGTATCCCCCGGTCCCCCCACGCCACAGCCAGAACCTCGCCTGTTCAGTTCTACCTTCACCCACCTGGTAACACCATCAGGCCTCAGATCCTGAGGTAAGAAGCAGGGCAAATGCCCTCCCCCTTTTAAGGTAATTC
Source organism: Bubalus bubalis (assembly GCF_019923935.1). Lineage (NCBI taxonomy): Eukaryota > Metazoa > Chordata > Mammalia > Artiodactyla > Bovidae > Bubalus > Bubalus bubalis. The sequence continues at coordinate 110,485,793 of NC_059162.1, read as the reverse complement.
ATTCTTCATCAAACACACTACTTGCCTTTGCTCACTCGGGGTGAAGGTCAACTGACTTCATGAGGCAACAGGTCTGCTCTCTGCTCTCACCCTCTCCAACCTCATTGACAACATCTTTAGTGGCAGCATTTAGTATAAGCTCCAACTGCACTTCAGGACAGACGTTCAGTTATTATGCATTAAGACCCTTAAATTAATCTTCCACTTCATCCAGAATGCCATTTACTGTTCCCACCCATTTCCTGTATTCCAAAATGCAAGAAAAGTCTCATATAAGATACTCTTGGCAGTATTTCTGAGTGAACAATCAGAAACAACCCAAATGTCCAGCGATAGGGAGACAGTTAAAAAACAAACTAAGCTATAGTCCCACTTGATGGGCAACTGAAAAAAATTAGGATTATGAAGACCATGTGATAAGATGGAAAAGTGATTCTGATATGAAATACTATGTAAAAAGAGAATATAAAATTACATGTTCAATAATGATAAGTAACTAAAATCAATTAAGCCAAGAATTAGTGAAAATACCAAAACGTTACCTTTTTATCTGTACTAGAGACCTCGGAGTGTGGGTAACCATTTTTCAAACCCCCTACCAAATATTACATATATATTCTACTTTTTATGTGTGCATATGAGTATGAAGTTGGAAAATTTGATGTTAATTGTCAAGCTCCCTAGTCTACTCTAATTTAGACTTTGAAAGCCTATAAGCCTCTTGTTATCACGATAAAAAGGCCCATGGAAACCTGTGCCTCCAGGACTCACCGTCTCCAGGATCCAATGCAATCACACTAGTAAAACAAAGCTCCAGGGCCCTGAAGTCCTTAGTTAAAGGCTAATGTTATCCTACCTGGAGATGTCTGCACTTACATAACTCCTAAGGAGACCGCAAACATCACCTGGAAGATAGATCAAAATGGTTCTCAGACGCCACTTTAATCGAGTTTTGCACTACACAGTAATGGGGAGCGGGGTGAAAGATGGTGATTCAAGCTAATTCACCTGCCCCAAGGCGAACAGTCTGGGCTCCCAAGAACAGAAAACGGCGTTCCTTCCCAGGGGAATCCCCTCCCTGAGCTGTCAGGACAGGATTTCAAGAAGAATGAGCACAAAGGACAGGGCAAGCTAGTTAAGAGAGCCAGGTAGATCTGTGAACTCTTGCCAGTGCAAACCGGAACCAGGCATGAGGTACCCCACCACCCCAATCCCAGCCACTCCCACTTGAGGCCAAACTGCCTCCCCACCGGGACTGACAGCCAGTGTTCGTTTCATAACTCTCCCCCGAGTGGTGCACCCAGCAGCGCAGAAGCCCCAGCAGTCGTGGCCACCATCCAGCTGAGGCAACCTTCAGGCCAGAACCCTCCCAGGCCTTCCTCTTCACTGGCCCCTCCGCTTCCAGTGCGTCTGCCTCGCCACAGCAGAGCAGCCAGTATGTGTGTGGCTGTGGGGGGTGGGAGGGGCCAGAAGCAGCAATAAAGCAAATCAGATGTGGGTTCTGGGGCTGCGTCGACGTGGTGGCAGGCCCAGCCATGGCCCACGGAAGGCCCCATAGGGCCCTGGGTCCTCCATTAGTTCTTCTCCGGGCGGTTTCTGTTCAGGACGGCTTTAGGAGCAAATTCCAGCTTGTCCTTAAGGCTCACCACCTGGGTGTGGTCCTTGCCTAGCAGCTCATCCAGCTTGCGGTCCTCCCGGCGCTCTGAGATGCTCTTCTCCTCCTCCACAGGCTGTGGCTCCTTCCCCCTGATGAACCATTCCAGGTGGTAGCCCACAGCCCCGACCACGAAGGCCACGGGAAAGGTGACATACGGAGCATAGGTGCGCACCACGGTCCAAAGCATAGGCCACATGGCATCTGCAGGAGAGCACAAGGCCATTAGGGAGAAGAGCGCCCTCCCCACCAAGCATGGACAACACGCCGCGGCGCTCCGCTTACCAGGCGGTGTACTGAGCATCCACCCCATGCAGAGCAACACAAGAGGGCACCCCGCTTTATGCAACAGTGGGGTCCCTGAAACGATCTAGGCAATGTCAGAAGATCCCACTGTTAGGGAAGAGGGCGAGAGTCTATTTTATGGACTACACTCTTTGACAGTTACGCAACCATGTATGGCAGTGTTCCCCACAAGAGACCTTCTGAGCCTTACCTAATAAAGCTTCAAGCCTGCTGGTGACCCCAGGTCCTCCCTGCAGTTTGCCAACATTTCAAGAGTCGGTAAGAGCCTTCCTTTGCTCTATACAATATCTCCATCAGCAGAGCTAGCCACCCCTTCCCCACCACACACAATCCCACAGTGAGTCTCTTGTCCTTTGCCCCACGTAAAGAAGGAGGAGCATGTTTAGGCAGCCAAATCCATTACCCAACCAGTCTGGATTTTAGGTAAAGAGAGAACAGTTTTTTCCAATTCTGAACCTGACTTTCCTGACTAGACGAACCTCTACAAATCTGCTGGCCAAACCCCTTTCAAAATACACTCTCTTCAACCAAAGCCATATCCTCATATTTACATAATAATCTCTTAAAAATATCACCAACCCATTATACATTCTCTGGACACACTAGAACTTGAAAATGAAAATTCTATGTTTTTTTTAAAAAAAGAAAAAAAAACCACTGTACAGAACTTCCCTGGTGATCCAGTGGTTAAGACTCCACGCTCCCAGTGGATGGGGCCTGGGTACGCTTTCTGGTCAGGGAACTAGATCCCACAGGCGGCAACTGAGAGTTCAAATGCCACCAACCAGAGATTCTGCTTGCCACAACCGAGGCAGCGCACAGCCAAATAAATAGCAGTTGATAAAGAATCTGCCTGCCAATGCAGGAGACGTGGGTTCGATCCCTGGGCCAGGAAGATCCCCTGGAGAAGGAAATGGCAACCCACTCCAGTATTCTTGCATGAAGAAGTCCATGGACAGAGGAGCCTAGCAGGCTACAGTCCATGGAGTTACAAAGAGTCAGACACTACTGAGTGACTAACACTTTCACTTGTTTTTTCCATAAAACAAAACACAACACTGTACAAGCCATGGCCCTAGAGTTTCCAGAAATGAAGACAACACCAAAAGAATGTAAAACACACAAAGTGGGTCACTCTAATGGCCTTTCAGTCTCGAATGATTATTATCAACAATTATCAAGGACAACTCACAATTATCATGAGAGTGATAATCATGTTTGTTTATTGTGCACTAAGTGCCAGAGCTTGGGGTGAGCACTCTATATATTCTATCTTCTCTAAAGCACTTCTCTAATGTGATAGATGGCATTACCAGAGGATTAAGTAATGTGCCCAAAAGTCTCAACTGAAATATCACTCCTTTTGTACCCCTGTAGGTGTTTCCCCAGCTCGGCTGTCTCTGGTCTACCTCACCAAAGCTCAGATGACTCTCTCCCTCTCTCTTTGGTTCCAATTCTCTTTGGAGGAATCCCAGCATTTTGTGGGCCCAAGATTGTAACGGACCATCACCAGGGGAAAAACTGCCAGAGCAGCTCTGAGGTTGCGCTGAGTCCCTGTCTTAGCACCAGGCACTATGCCAGACAATTCACACAGCAGTCGTCACCTGACCTTCACAGGGGAAGATCGCCTCTATGAGGAAGGCATTACTAGCCCAGATTTTTGTTGAAGGCCACAAAGGCTCAGGAACATAACCTTAACTGGCCCAAGATCACCAGAAATGACAAAGCCACTAATTGGAACCCAGGCCTCTCCATCTTCAACATCTATGTTCCTTCAACTGGAAAGAACACCCTGCAAATAGGTGTGTGTGTGAGCACACAGTTCGCTCCACGCAGTCCTGTCCGCCTCTGTGTGACCCCATGGACTGGCTTCTGTCCAAATCCTCGTCTTGAAGAGAGCTTCCTGCAGTTCTTCCCCATCAACTTGGCACTTCATTACCTAGAAGAGATTCTCTTTTTGAAAACTCTGAGATTTGTGATACACTCTGAGATTTGTGAAATGATAAGGCACCCTTGAAGAATCTCAAACCTAATACGTCTTCATTTTCTTTCCTATCTTATAAGCAAGTCCTCTGTGAGTAAACACTTTCCCTCAACAGCAACTCTCCGCACAGGTCACCAATTTGTCTTAAAATATATGAAGCATGAGTCCACCATGTTTTTCTCTCTCATATGCAGCCCAAGGTCTCCCTCTGTGGTTCACATTCTAATCATCCCCAAATAACTTAATCTATTTATTTAGTCAACATTTAGAACCACTTTGTCTGTGTCGCACATTGGGCTGGCCTACCCCATTTGTGCGCATTTCTCAAAACACTTTGCGGTCCAAAAGGGCAAGGCAGAGGTTTGTGCGTTCGCACTGTGGCCTATCCATCTCCCAACCTTCCCCCTCCGTCCAGCATTAAATGCTGAAGAAGTCTGTTGAATGAATGAGCAACTGGCTTGTGTAAAACCACCGCAGTCATTCAACCACCCGCCCTTAAAAGGCGGCAGGAACACAGCAGGTGCCTCTGCTGATCACAGGAAGCTAGATACTCTAACAAGTCATCCCTAAGAGGTCAAAATGAGAGGCCAAAGTGTCTGGCAAATACCGTGAGGCCTATTTCCAGCCCCGCACGGAGGAAGTCTGAGCAAGAAAAGGTCAAACGGGTTGCGGGGAAACCTGCCCTTGTGCCGGGGGTCCTGGAGGCCCAATGAGATGAGAAACTGCAGTCAGGAGATTTGAAAACCGCTAACAAGGGCAAAGGAGACCAGACTGGGTGGAAAAATCAACCCTGACCTTCACTGAGACCGGTCCAGGGATGAGAGCGCAAGGAGGTCAGGGTCCAAGGGTCTGCCCTTCGCCCTTCTCTGGGTTGCCCGGGCCCGGCCCCTGTCCCACCTGTCTGACCTCGTCGGGTCCGTCCTCACCCACGTGCCTAAGACCGAGAAGCCCTGACCGCTAAGTGTTCGCAGGGCGCTCAGACGCTCACGCCGAGCCCGGGGATGAGAGAGGGGCCATCTCTTCTTCTCAGGCCTCGTCAGGGCCGGAGCCAACGCTAGGCATTACCCCTCCCCTAACTCAGAGGTCAAGGCCACGAGGCGTCACCACAGCTACGGGCGGCCCAGCAGCAGCTCCGGAAGAGGGACCGCCTGCCGGGACGCGTGCTCACCTGCGCGAAAGTCCGCACACCACCGTCCGGACCCCGCCCTCCAGCCGAGCTCCTGGAGCCCAGACACCGCCTCTCCCAGCGGCCCGCGGGGCCTAGCCCGGGGACCCGCCCACTGGCTCCGGCTCCCTCGGAGCGCAGGGATTGGCTGAAAGGACTGGGGAAGCTAGGCGCCCGCAGCCGGCCGCGCGGAGCTGAGATGCGAACAGCGTCGCCTTCCGGCAGGGAGGTTTCTCAGTGACGTCACCACGGGCTTTCGGTTGGAGAAAGGATTCAACTGATGTTGACTGCTGCTAAGTCGCTTCAGTCGTGTCCGACTCTGTGCGACCCCATAGACGGCAGCCCACCAGGCTCCCCCGTCCCTGGGATTCTCCAGGCAAGAATACTGGAGTGGGTTGCCATTTCCTTCTCCAGTGCATGAAAGTGAAAAGTGAAAGTGAAGTCGCTCAGTCCTGTCGGACTCTGAGCGAACCCATGGACTGCAGCCCACCGGGCTCCTCCGTCCATGGGATTCTCCAGGCAATAGTACTGGAGTGGGGTGCCGTAGCCTCCTCCGTGATGTTGACTAGGCGGCTCCTAAGACTTTTGTCTGGGCACAGAAAAATAAAAAACATGACCCTTGACCTCAAGAAGGGCTCAGCAGAGTAAAATCTAGAACTCTTAAAAAACTATTCCGATCTGGGCTACCTTTCTAGCCGCGTGACATTGGGAAATGTGTGACATTCAGCCGTGTGACTGAGCCTCCTTTCCGTCTTATGCATAGACGTAATAACACCCATTTCACAGGATGTTCTGAGAGTTGATGAGATAATGTATGCAAAGTGCTCTGCTGGCACACCGCAAGCAGGGGAATAAATGACACCACCGTCAGGATCAGTTCAGTTCCTTCGCTCAGTCGTGTCCGACTCTTCGCGACCCCATGGACCACAGAACGCCAGGCCTCCCTGTCTATCACCAACTCCCGGAGTTCACTCAAACTCATCTCCATTGAGTCGGTGATGCCATCCAACCATCTCATCCTCTGTCGTCACCTTCTCCTCCTGCCCCCAATCCGTCCCAGCATCAGGGTCTTTTCAAATGAGTCAGCTCTTGGCATCAGGTGGCCAAAGTATTGGAGTTTCAGCTTCAACATCAATCCTTCCAATGAACACTCAGGACTGATCTGCTTTAGGATGAACTGGTTGGATCTCCTTGCAGTCCAAGGGACTCTCAAGAGTCTTCTCCAACACCACAGTTCAAAAGCATCAATTTTTCGGCGTTCAGCTTTCTTTATAGTCCAACTCTCACCTCCATACATGACTACTGGAAAAAACCATAGCCTTGACCACAGGGACCTTTGTTGGCAAAGTAATATCTCTGCTTTTTAACATGCTGTCTAGGTTGGTCATAACTTTCCTACCAAGGAGTAAACATCTTTTAATTTCATGGCTGCAGTCACCATCTGCAGTGATTTTGGAGCCCCAAAAAATAAAGTCAGCCATTGTTTCCACTGTTTCCCCATCTATTTGCCATGAAGTGATGGAACCAGATGCCATGATCTTAGTTTTCTGAATGTTGAGCTTTAAGCCAACTTCTTCACTCTCCTCTCATACAAATAATTAAAATACAGTAACATCTAAGTCTTACTTGGCCTGGCACCCCACTCCAGTACTCTTGCCTGGAAAATCCCATGGACGGAGGAGCCTGGTAGGCTGCAGTCCATGGGGTCGCTAAGAGTCAGACACGACTGCGTGACTTCACTTTCACGCACTGGAGAAGGAAACGGCAACCCACTCCAGTGTTCTTGCCTGGAGAATCCCAGGGACGGGGGAGCCTGGTGGGCTGCCGTCTATGGGGTAGCACAGAGTCGGACACGATTAAAGTGACTTAGCAGCAGCAGCAGCAACACCTAAGTCTTACTTGGCCCCCCACGTGCAAGTATTCACTCCCTCCTCTGTGTCCCGACTGCACCCTGTACAGATGTTTATTTTATAGTGTATAGAAGAAGAAGAGAAAAACACCAGAGTGTAGGCTTCATAACACCCCAACTAGCTCTGCATCACCACCCATGTGATGCAGCAGTAACACATACTAAACCCCTCCTCTTCCCCCAATAGAGACCACTGTTTCACACCTCCATGCCTTTTATTTACACTTTTTCATCTACCTGGATTGCCCTTCCCACCTTTCTTTACCAAAGGAGCTCTGGCTTGTTTTTCAAGCTTAAAGGACACCTTGGTAGGAAGCCTCCTAGATTGCATTATCAGGTTAGATCCCCTTCCTGTACAATCTCAAAGATCTCAATGCTAAGTTCTGACAATGGAGGAGGAGAAAAAGGAACTGATAAAGAAAGGTGTAAGAAACCGGGGACTTCCCTGGTGGTGCTGTGGCCAAGACTCTGCTCCCTATGCAGGGGGCCCAGGTTTGATCCCGGGTCAGGGAACTAGCTCCCAGATGCTGCAACTGAAAGATCCCTAAAGCCACAATGATGATCAAAGATCCCATGCTGCAACTAAGACCCAGAACAGCCAAGTAAATAAGTTTTTGAAAAAGAAATGTATAGGAAACCACTATTAGCAGAAAGTGTTCACTAACTGAATATGTAGAAAGAAGAAAGCTATGACAAACCTAGACAGCATATTAAAAAGCAGAGATATCACTTTGCCAACAAAGGTTCATCTAGTCAAAGCTATGGTTTTTTCCAGTAGTCATGTATGTATGTAAGAGTTGGACCATGAAGAAAGCTGAGTGCTGAAGAACTGATGCTTTTGAATTGTGGTGGTGGAAATGACTCTTGAGAGTCCCTTGGACAGCAAGGAGATCCAACCAGTCCATCCTAAAGGAAATCAGTCCTGATATTCATTGGAAGGACTGATGCTGAAGCTGAAACTCCCAATACTTTGGCCACCTGATACGAAGAACTGACTCATTGGAAAAGACCTTGATGCTGGGAAAGATTGAGGGCAGGAGGAGAAGGGGGTGAAAGAGGATGAGATGGTTGGATAGCACTGTTGACTCCATGGACATGAGTTTGAGCAAACTTTGGGAAATAGTGGAGGACAGAGGAACCTGGTGTGCTGAAGTTCAGGGGGTTGCAAAGAGCTGGACGTGACTTAGCCCTGAACAACAACAGAGAAGGGAACAAAATTGCCTACATTAACTAGCTTTCTGTCAGCCAATTAACATGTGCTAGGCATTGGGGATGCAAAAATAGCTGGGACCATCTTTTCCCTCAGGAGTTGTCTATGGTGGAAGCAGAAGGGTCTAGGAAATGTCGAGAGAGGGTGCAAAATGTGATGACAGGAGTGTGCACAAGCAGCACAGAGAAGGATCCCCAGGAAGAATCAGGGAAGATTCCCCAGAGGAACCTTGAGTCTCAAATGCTGGCAAGCAGTTCTGTTGCCTGAGAACTGAGTGGGGCTCCAGGACACAGACTTAAGAATCAGAGAGTTATAGATTCAAATGCTGGCCCTGCTGCCTGCTAATCTCAGAAAATCTGTTCACCAAGTGTTTAAAAAAAAAATGACAAAGAGAGACTTTCCTGTTAGCCTAGTGGTTAACATTTCACCTTTGGGGATGAGGGGGGAGGGGTGCCATGTGCACTTTCGATTCCTGATTGGGAGCTAAGATCCCACATGCTCTCGGTCAAAAAATGGGGAAAAAAAAAGAAAGAAACAACATTGTAACAAATTCAATGAAAACTTTAAAACTGGTCCACTTCCAAAAAAAAAATCTTAATTAAAAAAAAAAATCCCTGGGTTGGGAAGATCCCCTGGAGAAGGGAAAGGCTACCCACTCCAGTACTCTGGCCTGTAGAATTCCATATCCATGGGGTCACAAAGAATCAGACACAACTGAGCAACTTTCACACTTTCACACACTTCACTTTCAGCTCCTCCTAAGTGCTTGGTAATTGGCCACCCATATGTTTTGCTTTCACTTTATTTTTAGTGTTCCTCCAATTCAGGCCTCCTTCTGCAATGTCTTATGTCCATTTATGGCATTATTTAGTCAGCCAAAAACTTGACTGACATTTTCAAGGCCTCTTCATCTTTGCATTAGTCCCCAGATCCAGTTTACAGCACCTAGGCCGCCTCAATGTCTCTCAAATTCAACATCATCCCTTACCTGGACCACTTTGGCAACTCCTTCAGTGATCTCCCTGCCTTCCATTGTCTCCTTCAGTCCATTTCTTTCAAACACTTAAATAAAACCATGAAATCTCCAGCTTACACTCATGGGTCCCTTCCAGCCACATCTCCTTTATTTCTTCTCTACCCCTGTCCTGCCTGTCACCTCTCTCAGTCTCTGCTCTTCCCATCATCTACTACACACGTACTGTTCCAAGACTTTGCCTAAGTGGGTTCGTTTGCCTGAAATGAATGTCTTCCCTTTTCATCCCTGACTGCAAAACTCTTAATTCATCCTGCAAGACCCAGTTCAAAAGGCCTCTCTTGCAGAAAGCTTTCCCAGACTTGCTGGCTGTTAGAGGCTCCCTCCTCTGGTCTCTTCAGCCCCCTGGGTGAATACGCCTCCCTTTGTATATTGTCACCCTGCTTATTTAACTTATATGCAGAGTACATCATGAGAAACGCTGGACTGGAAGAAGCACAAGCTGGAATCAAGATTGCCGGGAGAAATATCAATAACCTCAGATATGCAGATGACACCACCCTTATGGCAGAAAGTGAAGAGGAACTAAAAAGCCTCTTGATGAAAGTGAAAGTGGAGAGTGAAAAGGTTGGCTTAAAGCTCAACATTCAGAAAACGAAGATCATGGCATCCGGTCCCATCACTTCATGGGAAATAGATGGGGAAACAGTGGAAACAGTGTCAAACTTTATTTTTGGGGGCTCCAAAATCACTGCAGATGGTGACTGCAGCCATGAAATTTTTTAAAAGACGCTTACTCCTTGGAAGGAAAGTTATGACCAATCTAGATAGCATATTCAAAAGCAGAGACATTACTTTGCCAACAAAGGTCCATCTAGTCAGGCTATGGTTTTTCCTGTGGTCATGTATGGATGTGAGAGTTGGACTGTGAAGAAGGCTGAGTGCTGAAGAATTGATGCTTTTGAACAGTGGTGTTGGAGAAGATTCTTGAGAGTCCCTTGGACTGCAAGGAGATCCAACCAGTCCATTCTGAAGGAGATCGGCCCTGGGATTTCTTTGGAAAGAATGATGCCAAAGCTGAAACTCCAGTACTTTGGCCACCTCATGAGAGAGTTGACTCATTGGAAAAGACTCTGATGCTGGGAGGGATTGGGGGCAGGAGGAGAAGGGGACAACAGAGGATGAGATGGCTGGATGGCATCGCTGACTCGATGGACGTGAGTCTGAGTGAACTCTGGGAGTTGGTGATGGACAGGGAGGCCTGGCGCGCTGCGATTCATGGGGTCGCAAATAGTCGGACACGACTGAGCAACTGAACTGAACTGAACTGTGCCATAACTTTGTGTTTATGTGACTCGCTAAGCCAGATGGGAGCAACTCAGGGATTGGATCTAATCCTTCACATGCCCATGGAGCCCAGCACAACAACCTGGGCCACAACACCCTAAGGAGACTCCCCCCGTCAGCCCCTCCATTGGCCCCACACAGGGAGATTTTAGACATCACGTCTGCAGTGGGATGCCTGCACAGTCTCAGATGCTGCCTGTCCTCTGCCTCTTGGTCCCAGCAAGCCTGGCCTAGTTTCTGGGAAAACATGCAGACTCATAAAAAGCTGTATAATGTAGAGGGTTAAACTTAGACTCAGCCATTTCCTGGCTTCATGATTTGGGGTAAGTTGTTGAACCTCTCCAAGCCTCAGTTTTTTCATCTGTAAATTGGAGTTGATAACAACACCTGCCTCATATGATTGCTTTGAGTGTTGTCTAGTTCAAACTTCACCCAGGTCCCCAGTTTCGAACCTCAGGATGATAAAGTCACTCAGCCAATGTCTCTCTTGGCAAGTCTGGGGTTAACAGACTTATGAGCAGTTCTAGATGAAACTTGAGAGAGTCAAACAATTTTAGTGTTCCCAAACCTGGCCAGCATCAGAATCACCTCATTTGTCAAAAACTTATCCAAGGGCAAAGATTCTATTCACTTTGTCTTGCACAGGAGCCCTCTTCACCTCCCAATGTATAGAGGACCTCTTGCTTTTCAGGTGGTCTTCCAAACCAGCCTGTAAAATATCTGCTCATGTCACTCTCCTGTTCAAAACCCTTCCGTGGCTCCCCATGGCCCTCAGGACCCAGGCCCACCTTCCTCAAATTGACCCAAAAGCCCAGCATGATCAAGCCTCTGCACTCCCAATGCCTCTTTCTCCTCCAGGCTTCTGCAGAGATGTTCTCTGATCTTGTATGTTCTTCAGAGCCCTCTTTCAGGGGCTAATACCTAGTCATCTCTCCAGCACTCATCCTTATAATGTAACTGCTTGCTTACTTATCTATTTTTCCCATACAGCTGCTAGCACCACAAGAGTAGAAACTTGTTCAGGACTATCTTCCCAGTGATGGACAGGGCCAACCGTGGTTCTTGATAAATACTTGCTGAATAAATGAATGAGAACTGGCTAGTCCAGAGTGACCCAGAAGAGCAGGCAACCCCTAGGGAAAGTTCTTCCTCCTGTCTCAAGGTGACACGTCAGCCTGAGGACTGGAAGGAAGACACGGTGGGTAGGAGCTGCCGCTTTTTTCCGGGCTCAAAAGGCTGTAGAGCTAAAAGCTCAGGATTGACATTGGACAGACTTGGGTCTACACTCTTAGCTCTGCCTGTCACTTTGGCCTGAACGCTTGACCTCTCCTGAGCTTCAGCTTTCTCATCTGTTGGAAGACTGAGCTACATTCATGTAAAGCACTCACATCTTGCCTGACCCACAGCAAGCATCCGATAAACATTAGGTTGGGGATGCCACTTAGCTTCCCAGGAAAGTTCTGTTCTCTCTTTTGCTTCCCATCAATGTGCCCATGCACTGGAGGCATCAGAAAATGTGACGGTGCAGAACTTAACAGTTTTCCGGAGCAGAGAGAACACTGGCTTTTTAGGGAAAAGAACACCAATATTTGTTCATATCGAAGAACAGCAGCCCTCACTGTTTATGAAGCACATGCTTCCCTCTGGGGCGGGGTGGAGGTGGGGGCGCGGGGAAGAGGGGAAGGAAGACCAGGGAATTGGAAGGCATAAAGGAAGCCAGACTGAACTAGAAGGAGGTGAAAGACCGGCCTCTCCACCCCGACCCCGGCCCCTCTAGGAGGGTCCTTCTGTCGCCACCGGGGGGCCAAAGCCCCTTTCCCCCAGCTGGCCCACGAAACCCTGCTCTCCCCAGATCAAGAATGTGGGCTCGGGCCTTCCCACCCCGCTCCCTGGCGTCCCCCGCCCCACGCACGCACGCGCAGAAGTGGCTTCTTCTGGAGCGAGCAACTGGCTCAAGTGCAGTTCTGCCGTTTTATTTTTCCTGGGATACTCAAGGGGATGTGGGAACAGCCACAGGTGTGGTGAGGGGAAGCCCCCATCTCCCCTCCCCAGCAGCTGGGGAAAGGGGAGCGGCCCAGGCGCCCTGGTCCTGGGTTGGTCCAGCCACTGTGGTCCCTGGGCCCGGTGGGCTGAGGGCTCAGGGGAGAGCCCCTGGGAGGGTGGGGCGGGCTCCTAGGCGGGGTTCGGGATTCTTCATAAAAAGCCACGAAGCTTGATTTCCCCACGAAGCCCAGCCCCGCGGGGTGGGGAGGGGGGAGTGGGGCGGGGAGAAGGGGGACGCAGAGCCCAGATGGGGGACCCGGCCCGGCCTGGCCCGTCAGGGGTGGGGTGGGGGAGTAATGGCAGAGATGGTGCCCGTGGGGAGCAGGTGGGGACGAAGCGTCGGACCTCGAGGAAGAGGGGTCCCGGTGGGGGCACAGGACGGAGAGGCACGGCCCCCAGCCCAGCCCGGGCGCCTTCGCGTGGGGTCAGGAAGGTAAAAAACCCACGAGCGCGTGACGGGCAGCAGGGGCCGGGGCGTGCGGTGCCGGCGGGGCGGGCGCACGGGGCGGCCCGCGTTCACAGTGACCTCGACGCTGGGTGTACAGTACGGGTAGAAAACCGCGGGCCCGGGCCCGGGCTGGGCGGGCCGGGCCGGTCACAGCCTGGTCTGGGCCTCGGGGATGTAGATCTCGATGCTGTCGGCGCTCTCGGTGGCCGAGCTGTGGCGGAAGGAGGCGGCGCGCTTGGCCGCCAGGAGCCGCTTGCGCGCTTCCTGCCGCTGCCGGTCCACCGAGTCCAGGGAGCGCTCCTTCACCGGCACACCCCGGCCCCGCGAGGGCTTCTTTGGTATCGGCGGAGGGACCTTCTTCTCCTCCTGCCGGCAGAGGAGCGGCTTTTAGTTCGGGGGCGGGGTCCCGGCCGACTCGCCACCTCGCTCCCCCTCGGCCCCGAGGAGTTCACAGTGCACACCTCTGACTCGTGAGCCAGGCTCTCGAGAGCGCGTGCGGGCCCCCTCACCCCGAAGCCCCAGGGGTGCCTGTTCTGCCAAGGTCAAACACATTTTTCATCTTTTAAAAAAGGTGGACTCGTGCGCCCCCTGGTGAAGCCGTTTTCCACCTCTCGCATCTGAGAGAGAGGGTTCGCTCCCTCTTGGGGAGTGGATGCTCTCCCTCCAGACCCAGGGGGAGTGCAGCGCCCCTGACCCGGGCGAGGCAATGCGGGTCACATTCCAAGCTGTTGGGCCCCATCTCTATGAAGGTCTAGTGAGATGAGGGCTGAAGGTCCCCCACCGTGCCTAGAGCCAAGCTGAAGGCAGTCTGCCATTCTGGCTCCCTCAAACTACAGCCGCAGGCACCAAAGAAAGGGGTTCTTGCAGCTCAGGCAGTAATGAGATGGTTCTTGCCTTGGAGCCAAGCAAAGGGCAGTGACCCAGAGGGTGGTCGTAGAGGGTCCCCATCACCTGTCCAGGTCTGCCCTGGCTGCCCAGGGTCTCTTCTCCTGCCCTCCTCTCCCCCGCCCACACTCTCTGGGGAAGGGCATTTCCCAGGCTCTGCACTCTTGGCTTGAAGCGACCCCCCCACCTTAGGCTCCAGGAGTTTCCAGCTGTTGGCCTTGAGTTGCTGTAGCTCCAGGAACTTGAGGGTCACATCCTCGATAGAGAGCTGCAGGAGGTCCCAGAAACCCGCCAGGTCCTGGAAGGTGGGCACGGGGAACGCAGTGGGGTCCTGCAGTGGAAGGAGTCAGAGGGCAGGCAGCCAGTCAGAGAGGCCTGAGCCCCAGCCGGGACCTGAGAAAGCCCCACCCCACCCTCATTGTCCAGTTCAATCTGGGAGAGTGGAGTGGGGACCAGGAGGCAGGGAGACAAGAAAGAGCCCAGACCTCTCCATCATGGGCACAAACACCTGTGCTCACTTCCAGGCATCCACACGCTCTGGTCATCTACCAGGCACACACACCTGGTGGGCTCTATGCCCATGAGCACTCACCATGCTTTGCTGACACAGCCGGAAGAACTGCTGAACCTTTTGGGACAGGAGAAGTTGTGTGCTGCCCACGGCACTGCGGATTTTCTCCAGGACTGGAGAGCAAAAGGAGATGGGGGAGGGGAATGATGCCTCTCCTTCCTCTGCCTCCAGGAAGTCTGCATGGGATGACTCTGACCCCTCTTGTTACCTGGCACCATCCATCCGTCTCCTCCGGCCCCTCCCCATCCCATATGCTCAAGATACTAACAAGCAATTCCTGGCCCACTTCACCAAGAAGACTGACTCCCCAGACACTGATGTTTCTTCAATCATACAATCTACATTTCTTGACTGGTTATCCTCCTGTGTCCTCTTCCCTCCCATGTCAGAGGACAGATGGAAATCAGCACCAGTCCAGTCCTACGGCCTTAGCCAGCCAGGCACTAGCTCAGTGATGCCTCGCTGGCAGAACTTCGTCACCCATCAGCAGGTGAGTCCTTGGTTCACTGAGAATTATCAAAGAATGAATTACCAAATTACCAAACGTCCCTGACTCATCTTCTAGTCACAATCCTATCAGCTTGAGGGTTCAGCAGTAAACCGTTGTCTCCCCTCACACTGGACCTGGCAGGCCTCTCTGGCAGGACCACGTCTTCCTGGCTGATTCTCCTTCTCCCAGGCTGCAGACAAGAGCTGACCCACACACCACCTCCCCATCTGCCTGAAGTCCTGCTCTCACACCTGGATCAGACCTGGATTCCCAGCCAGTCCAGGTGGGAACGGGCTCCTGGAATCTCCATGGCCTTAGGCTGGTAGCGATCCTAGAAAGCCCAGCCCTTTCACCCGCTCACTTTCCCCAGTCCTAGCTCTGGCCTCTGAAGCTGCTTGCTCTTCCTTCCAGGAGCTCCCGGCATGCTGCCAGTGGGAACCACCAAGGCCTGGGGTCACGCTGCCAAACTGAGAAAGGCACAGTCACGCCCAAGGTCCTCTCCTATCCCACCGCATTCCCAGCCACCGCCAGCCACCGCGCCTCCGGCGCACAGAGTCCCCGCACTCACTCTCCTCTGGCAGCTCATAGTCCTCCGCCTCGCGCTCCATCTGCTGGCACCAGTGCTCTAGCTTCTCCACCTCCGCCCTCAGCATCTTGATGAACCACTCGCCATCCCGTGGGCAGGGGGATGTGCGGCCTGAGTCCGGGAGGCTACGTGAGCCGCGCTCCATCCAGGAGTCGCGGCGCCCGGACCCGGGGCCGGGGGTAGGGGCAGGGGCAGGGCCGGGCGACCCATCGGTGGCCGGCGGCTCGTACGGCAGTGGGTAGCCCTCACGGTAGGCCCACTGGCCCTGCGTGTGGACCGTGCGGAAGACTGAGTAGGTGGGGGCCCGAGGCCCGGGCTGGGGCTCAGAGGCGTGCCTCTGGAAGGAGCGTCCGAACTGCAGGGCCTTGTCTTCTGTGGCCACGGTGGCCAGGCCGGCCAGGCCCTCCAGCTCCAGGTCAGCCTGCACGCCAGCTGTCACACTGTTAGAGCGTTTGAACCTCGCCCGCCTGGTGAGAGAGGAGGCGGTCATCTCTGCCCCTGCCCAGTCTCACCCCAGCCTCACCTGCACCCCAGGCCAAAAGGGATGAGACAGGAAACCTACAAAGTGATGGACAGTCATCCACCACCTTTAAATGGATCAGTCTTTGCCACCAGTGAGCACATAATATACCTACCTGCTGCACCGGTTCTGGACAGGGGTGATGGTCAAAACATTAAACCACATATACTCGATGGGCAGAGCAGAGGCTGGCATATACCCATCAGACAGACAAAGCCCAAGTGCTAGGGCGTCATCCTGCAGAAGCTGGGTTGAGGGGGGGACCAGAGGGGCCCCAGGAGGGTCCAGGGTGGTGGCTCTTCGCCACAAGCACAGAAGTATTTCAGCATTTTAACACTGTGTCTTTGCTAATTTATACCAGCTGTATGGGTATGTCCTTAGCTCTATGGAGAGACAAATCAGCTATGGCCCAGAGAGGCCCACGGTCACCCAGCTGCGAAACAGCAGAGCCAGAATGTGGACTCAGGGCTGCCACGCTCCACAGCCCAAGAACTCCCCACCACACCAGCTGCTAGAACATCAGGAAGAACTGTCTTAGAGCAGCTGGGGGAAGAGGGGTGGGCTGCAGATGGGAGGACTTCTCCTCTAGGGACCCCATGGCTCAGCACAGAGCCTGGCCAGACAGTCAGCCAGTGCCAAGAGAGCTGAATTAAGTTGTTGACAGGAATGACACAGGGCCTGGAAATTTCTTGTCTTTGAGTTAATAATATGCAAATCTTATGCAAAACAGAGTCAAGTGGCCTTGTTCTGCCCCCCCACCCCGCCACCTGACTGAGTTCAGTCAGAGTGAGGGCTCTTTTCTATGAAGAAGTCACTGCTCCCGAGGGGCATGAGGTTGGGGTCAGACAACACTTAAAGTGAGAGTCAAGAGATGCAGGGGTGGCAGGGAGAGATGAATAGAAGTCTGCGGTCTGGAAATTCAAGGAGCAGGCAAGAAAAGCCCATGTGTCCTAAGCTACCTCCACTCTCATGGTCAGAAGAAAAAGGGGGTTGGGAGCTAGGTTTAGGGGCTCCTCCAGCTTCCTGGAGACTCCCACAACCCCCACAACTTCAGCCTTCCTCTTGCTGCCCAGGCCTTCTTTCCCTGCCTGCTTCCCTCCAGCTGGCGGGCTGCCTGCTGGGAGCCTGTTGCCATAGAAACCAGGCCCGGAAGGATGCGGCAGGACCCAGGAAAGAGAGATGCACTCATGTGCAGTCTCCAACCGGCCCTATGTCCCAACCCCCACCGAGAGAGAGAGAAAGCAAGAACATATCCACATTGCGTCCTGCATGGTCTTCACCTTGCCACCTGCCCTGTCTTGCCCTGATCAGGATTTGCATCGTTCTTACCTTGACTACTGGATCAGCCTCCTTTTAGACACCACTGCCTCCACTCAGTATAGCAGAGAAGAGCACAGGAATAAAAGGCAGACCTGAGTTCTAATGCTGGCCTTGATGCTATGTGCCTTTGGGAAGTCACTCACCTTCCACCTGGACCATCTAGTACATATATATATATATGTGTGTGTGTAAAATACATTATATGGTATATATGAATATATATTACATACAAACACACACACATATATGATATAAAATGATATGAATGGACCAGTACCATTGCCAAGGTACCTCGTTTCTCTAAAAGTATACTTTGCAGGTGGGGGATGAGTGTAATAGGTGAGGGAGATTAAGAGGGACAAACTTCGAGCTACAAAATATTATAAATAACTCACAGGGGTGAAATGTACAGCATGAATAATATAGTCAATACTACTGTAGTAACTTTATATGGTGACAGATGGTAACTAGACTTATCGTGGTGACCACTGCAATATATATATATAGTATATGGAAATACTGAATTTTTAAATAAAATTATAATTTTAAAAATTATGTCTTATACAATTATACCTATGCATATTTTAGGATCTGGGGCCCAACTTTCCCTCACCAATCCACCCAGGACTAGAATAGTCTTTCTTTCTTTCTTTAATACTTATTTACTTATTTAGCTGTGCTGTGTCTTAGTCAAGGCACAAGGGATCTTTATTCTGCAGTGCAAGATCTTTAGTTGTGGCATGAGAACTCAGTTGCAGCATGTGGGATCTAATAATAGTTCCCTGACCAGGGATCAAACCTGGGCCCCTGGCATGGGGAGTGCAGAGTCTTAGCCACTGGACCACCAGGGAAGTCCCTGGAGTAGTCTTTCTGAAGCTGACCTCTGCCCAACTCATTCCCCTGCTCAAAACCCTTCATTACTCCCCACTGCCACCAAGATAGAGTCCAGGCTTCCTGTGCTGACGTTTACTCTGGATGCAGTTCCCTCTGATTTCATCCAGCTTGCACCCTCTTTGCTCCCCAAGTAGATTCTCGTGGCCCTGACTTTAGCCTCTGCACTCGCTATTCCCCCACTTGAAAGGGCCTTCCTCCTCCTCACTGCCTGTTGGTTCCCTGCTCAAGTGCCGTCTTCTGTGAGCCTCCTAGACCATCCTCAGAACCATGTCTCTCTCAGTGGTCTTCTTGCACATGGAGGCAATCCCACTCTTAAGGGCTGAAATGGCACCCCACTCCAGTGTTCTTGCCTGGAGAAGCCCAGGGACGGGGAAGCCTGGTGGGCTGCTGTCCATGGGGTCACACAGAGTCGGACACGACTGAAGTGACTTAGCAGCAGCAGCAGCAGCAGGTGGCTCAGTGGGTAAAGAATCCTCCTGCCGAGCAGGAGACACAGGTTCCATCCCTGGGTCAGGAAAATCCCCTGGAGAAAGGCATGGTAACTCACTTCAGCATTCTTGCCTGGGGAATCCCATGAACCCCAGAGGAGCCTGCTGGGCTACAATCCATAGAGTGGCAAAGAGTCAGACATGACTGAGCACTCATGCATGCCACTGTTTGGTTACATTTTTCTGTTTCTGGTGAGAGTTTTGTGTGTCTAACTGAACTGTTAGGATGCCCTTTGGCTTCCTTTGAATATTTTTGTGCTTTGAGCTCCAGTTAGTCTCTGGCTCCTTCAGTGCTCCGGCAATTGCAAACCACACTGGGAAAGGTGGGGCTTGCCCCAGTAAATACATTAGTGAAGATATGCCTTCCCTATTTGCTTTCCTGTTACCCCCACGAAGCATGGACCTGTCCTTCAGTATCACTGGGTCAGTGCCTTTCACTCTCCTCTGAGAGGTCCTGAGAAGATCACTCTGTGTCTTGATGGAAATAGGCCACATAGTCTGGAACTTCAGAAGCCTGAGTGCTCCAGGCTTCATGGTTCTCAAATCAGTACCTCAAGGAGCTCTCTCATCGTGTCTACTTGAAGGAAGACCAAAGAAATTGAGGAGCTTATAGGATTACTGGAAACACAATCTTTACCAACACTTCCAGCCAGGAGCCAGAGATTTGCACAGCGCAAGCAGGAATTGGTCATCCTTGAGCAAGTGGCACTTAAAACTAGCAGTGTAGGACTTCCCTGGTGGTCCGATGGCTAAGAATTTGCCTGCCAGTGCAGGTGTTTGATCCCTGGTCCAGAAAGATTCCGCATGCCGTGGGGCAACTAAGCCCACGCATCACAACTACTGAGCCCGGGTGCCTAGAACCTGTGCTCCGAAACAAGAGAAGTCCCCGCAATGAGAACCCCGGGCACACCAACCAGAGAGTAGACCCCGCTTGCCGCAACTAGAGAAAACCTGCTCGCAGCAACAAAGACCCAGAGCAGCCAAAAATAAATAAATGATTTTAAAAATAAATAAAACTAGCAATGTGGGATAAGATTACCCAAGAAAAGAGCAATGGAACAAAGATGCAAAGGCATTTCAGGGGCTGATAGAGACAGTCTAGCCCCAGATGTGTCTAAGCCAGAGAGGAAAAGGAAGACAATCAAGAGAAAGTCACCTAAAAGCAGATAGGAGACCAAAAAAGTGGAGAGTCCCCCCAGAAAAGGGTCTCAAGAGGGAATGAGCAGCCAACTGGAAAATGCAACCAACTGAGAATGGAATTCGGAGAAGGCAATGGCAACCCACTCCAGTACTCTTGCCTGGAAAATCCATGGATGGAGGAGCCTGGTAGGCTGCAGTCCATGGGGTCGCGAAGAGTCGGAAACAACTGAGTGACTTCACTTTCACTTTTTACTTTCATGCATTGGAGAAGGAAATGGCAACCCACTCCAGTGTTCTTGCCTGGAGAATCCCAGGGACGGGGAAGCCTGGTGGGCTGCCGTCTATGGGGTCGCACAGAGTCGGACACAACTGAAGCGACTTAGCAGCAGCAGCAGCAGAGAAGGAAAGGTGTCCACCAACTTGGCGACATGGAAGCCACTTGTGATCAGGGCAAGAGCCAGTTTGGTGGAGTAAGAGCAAGATGCAGAGGCAGGGGGCTGTGAGAAGGAGTGTGTGCCTGAGTGCTCAGTCATGTCCGACTCTTTGCGACCCTATGGACTGTATGTAGCCCGCCAGGCTCCTCTGTCCCTGGGATTCCCCAGGCAGGAGGTGGAGAAAACTAGGCAAGACAGTGGGCTTCCCCGGTGGCTCAGCGGTAAAGAATCCATCTGCAATTCAGGAGACTCGGGTTCCATCCCCAGGTCAGGAGAATCCCCTGGAGAAGGACATGGTAACCCGCTCTGTATTCTTGCCTGGGAAATCCCATGGACAGAGGAGCCTGGTGGGCTACAGTCCATGGGGTCGCAAAGAGTCAGACAGGACTTAGCGACTAAACCACTACCACCAGGCAAGACAACTCTTCCAAAGAGCCTGGTAGAGAAGGGAGGAAGAGAGAAGGCAAAGTACTTTTAAGGAAGGGATAATATGATTATCTGGCAATTATATCTCAATAGGACTGTGAGGAGGGACATTTTGTTCAGGATGGTTCTCACATGCTATGTCCCTAAGGGGCAGGGAGAATAACGGCCCCCCAAAGAAGTCCATGTCCCAATCCCCACAACCTGTGAATAGGTTACTTTCCACGGCAAAAAAAGACTTTGCAGAAATGACCCCATCAAGGATCTTGAGATCCTGCACTATCCAGTTGTGTACATTTTAGTCAAGAGTCCTTATAAGTGAAAGAGGGGAGCAGGAAAGTCAGCATCAGAGAAGGCAATGGGGCAACAGGATCAAGGCTGGAATGACATCATGTGAGGACTCTGCCCGCCACTGTTGGCTCTGAAACCAGAAATGGGCTACAAGCCAAGGAACGCAGACAGCCTCTCTAAACTGGAAAAGGTGACAAAATGGAGGCTTGCCAGAGACTCCAGAAGGGATCAGTCCTGCCAACACCTTGATTTTAGCCCAGTGAAACCCAGTGCAGACTTCCAACCTCTAGAAATGTCAAATCATAAATATGGATTATTAGATGCTGCTAAATTTGTGACTATATATCCTATCAGCAATAGGTAACAATGCAATTTGTAAAGAGAAGTCAACTGAAGCTAGAGAATAAAAAGGCAGTAATCCAAGGACCAGATATGAGGGGAATAAATAAAAACGAACATCCTCTGAGCAGTTAGCATGTGCTAAAGCACTTTATATGCTTTAATCAATATGCTCAATCATCACATTAGTATCAGCCCTACTTACAGGTGAGAAAACTAAGACTTAGAGAAGCTAAGTGAGACCTGGTAGTATCAATTTAGGGCAGTCTGTCCACAGCGGCCAACTCTTAAACCATGACACTCCACTGCCTCTCTAGGATTGAGGGAGAGGGGCAGCCTTAACCAGAAAGGCAGATACCTCAAGCCCTGAGGCCAGACTGTTGGAGAAGGCAAGGGAAGAGATGCAAGCTAGAGGTTGGTCCAGAAGTAGAAAGAGATCCCACCAGATGACCTCAATTGTTACAATAAAATACGCAGGGAGGGGACTTCACTGGTGGTCCAGTGGTTAAGACTCCACGCTTTAACTACAGGTGGCACGGGTTTGACCCCTGGTCAGGGAACTAAGATCCCATTTGCTGCAAGGCATGGCCAAAAAATAAAATATAAATTAAAAAAATAATAAGCAGGGCAGTTGTCTGCTGGAGATTAGGGGGTAAGGAGGCTGGGGGAGGAAATGAGAATGAACAGCTTTTGGGGATGCAGGCTAGCAGAGTGGTTAAGCATGTATGCTCTGGAGCCACACAGCCTGGGTCCAAAGCCCAGCTCTATGGTTTGTGCCTCAGTTTCCTTATCTGTAAATGAGAATGATAACAGTACCTATTCACAGGAGTGTTACGATAAATCTAAAAAATTTAACAGCACCTGGCCTGCCCATTGCAAATGTTAGCTATTATATGGTAAGGCAGGAAGGCTTGTAGCTTGCACTGAAAAGAAAGGGAGGTGGACAAATGAAATAATGGGAGTGTAGCACTGAGAACCCAGCAAGACCATTGTAGTTACTGATTATCATGACTGCTTTTGATCATTTCCATCTGTTCTCCCACAGCACTCTGAATAAAACCTCTTTTATACTCCATATCACACTGCATTATAGTTGTGTATTTGTATATCTGTCTCCCTTATTAAATTGGGCAGTTCCTCAAATAAATGTTGCTTGAGTGGTAGGTTGGTTGGTTTGTTGGTTGGAAGGAAGGACGGCAGAGACTACGAATCACCCTTCAACATCCATTGCCCTTCTCCCTTAATTATAGAATCCCACAGTTTTAAGTTAGACACATGGCCACTTCAAATAAAGATTCTTTTACCAATTCCCCTTGCAGCCAGGTGCAGCATGTGGTTAAGTTGTAGCTCAGGGGATATAAGCAGAAGTAGAATGTGCAACTTTCAGAAAATGCTCCTAAAAGGAAAGGGTATGCCCTTCTTTGTTCCTTTCTCCTCCCTGCTGCCCAGAATGCAGACACAATGGCTGGACCCCAAGCAGCCATTTTGGAACATGAGATGGAAGCCAAGTACTGAGGATGGAGGAGCAATAAGGTAAAAGAAGACTGGGTCCTGACACTGTGTAGCACCCACCAGCCCTCAACTGACTCTCTGGACTTCTAGGTAAGACAGAAATAAACTTCTGTCATATTTGAGTCACTGTCATTTAGGGATTTTCTATAACTCACAGCCAAACCTAATTGTAACTCTCACAGATCCATTTTCAGGGCACTGAAGTGCAGGGCTTATGCCCCTATTTAGTTCTGGATCTGGCAGTATTTGCTGCAGTCTTCACCAACAGCTGCAAACACAGGATAGAAATTGGCTTCACTTATGAATCACCATTAACTCATAACAATGCCTTTCACAATATTTTCTCCCCAAGCCTTTTAACAAGGTTGAGGAGGCCTTCTCCCCTCAAGTCCTTTAGAATGACAATGCTCACATTCCTGATGCTTCTGGAAGTTGTCATCATGGTTACTTCTGGAAGATGTTTCTACTGTGATTCTCTAAGGGATAACAAAAGGCTCTGGGAAGAAACTGGCTTATCCCAAGAGATGCATTGTCCAAGGAATGCTCAACTTGCTAGGAGTTGTCAAGTGGTTTTGCTAGGAGTATTTGGCAGCAGACTGGCAGGGGTGGGAGGGAAAATGGGCCTGGAGATTTCAGCAAGGCTCAGCCATTGTACCAGCTCCCTCTCTGAGAAAGCATCCAAGAGCTTAAGCATATGATCAATCAGGGATCCCCGAGTCCACCATCCCTAGCCTGGGGGCTGTCTCCCAACCTCCACCCAAGTGGGGCTAGGATGGGAGACTGAGAATCATGACCACCTTGGAGTTGACGGCAGAGGACTAGAGGTGGTGTCCACCCCCCAGTCTTGTGGCCAGTCGGCAACTCACTGCTTTTGCAGGACTGCTCTTGGAATATAACATCATGAGGATGGATGCATCCTGTTCTTTCAGCACATTCCCTTCTCAAGTCGCAGTGCCAGAAATGACCATGATACTAAGAAAGGGGTGGACTTCCTGCACAGAGTTCGCCAGGTATCCCTAAGTGGGCATTTGGATCTAAGCAGGGTTGTCAGATAAAATACTACAGGACTCTCAGTTAAATTTTAATTTCAAATAAATAACAGCTAATTTTTTAGTATATGTCTCAAGTACTCTTTGGGAAATACTTTTCCTAAAAATAATTCACTGCTTATCTGATAATCAAATTTAATTGGCTAGTATAGTGTTCTCTACTCATGTTTGTTGTTTTGTTTTGTTTTTGCTAAATTTGGGATTTAAGATAAGATCTTAATGGGAGAGATCTAGAAATGGAAGCTACAAGGGGATCCCATGTTTGGAGAGAGTCAGAAGTAAAAATCACATGGTTTCGATGTTCTCAGAAGGCCCGAGGAACAGACGTCTGATATTCAGCAACGACATTTGATGTATTCTTTTATCAAGGCCCAGAGTGTGCTGGGTCTGGAAAGACAGGTGTTGTGGGATGCTCTGAGACAGGGCTGGTAACTGTTTCTTAACTATGCTCCCTCCCTCCTTCCCACCACAGAGTCTTAGCACCTGCTGGTCCTTCTGCCGGGAACGCTCAGCTCCCACCTTCACCTTGTTGATTTTTGCTCATCCTTCAGGTCTCCACTCAAATGTCACCTCCTCCGCAATGGGGAGTCCATGCCTGACCCCCATGATGGGTCCAGGCCCCGTATCACACACTCTCACAGTGTATATACGTCTCCTCTGAGGCTCCTGCGGTTATATTCTGCATCACTTAGGAGGTTCTTAGATTAATGCAGCAGCAAGCTTCACAGTGCAGGGTTGTGTCTGGCTGGGTTCCCCTCTGTATCCTTGGTGCCCAGAACAAAACGTAACACAAATACCAGGGATACAATTAACGCCTGTGGACAAATGAATCTTAGGTGGGGGCATGGTGGAGATGGAACTGAAGGGCACCAACCCCAACTCCTGTCTGTTTCTAAGCCAGGCCACCACTGCTGATGAACAACAGCAAAGACCCACAGGCAACTCTCAGGTGTTACGGGCAATAAATCTGAATTTTTCACCCAAAAGATTAGCAGAGAACCCCTGCATGGCAGAAAAGGAGAAACTTTTCCTCCCCTGCCATTTTTAAAACCAAAGTACAGAGAGAGAAAGAGAGAAATACTGGGACCAGTGAGACAGGAGCAAGGACAAGAGAGTCCAGGAAAATTTGGTGGCAGCGGGTGGGGGGGGCTAAGCCTGGATGCATGCCTAGAACGGCTGCTGGTACTCATGGCTCACTTTTACGTACCAGTTGGGACATGGTGTGTGGTAAGTCAGACTTTGAGTGCCAGGGACATAAGGGACAGAAAGGACAGCGCAGGCGCATAACTAAGGATGCCTCCAGCAGACACGCAAGCGAACCTGGCCAGAAAGATGCGCCAGATTTCTTCTCTCCCCACCTGTCACCCGCTCCGGATTCCCAATGTGATCACCTGTCCCAAGCAATTCAGTTCCTTAGACATTGATCCAACACCATCTCCCCTCCCCAACCCACCCCTCCAAACCTCCCTGAGCACCTACATGAGGACAAGGAAGACCTCAGCCTCTACCTGTCCCCACCCTTCCTGACTTCACTCCAAATGCTTCCAAAATCAGTCCACTTCTCTATCTGCTGTTCATGGCCTAGTCCAGACGACTGATCGATGTAGTGGACTGAACCAACCTAAGAAGTTCCCACCCACCACCCCCATTCACATAGAAATGCTGGATCAAGCAAAGCCCAAAAGGTGGTTTTGCTACAATGCCAAGCTTGAAAATAGGAAAGAGACAACTTCAAGTATCAGAAACAAAGAAGAGGTTCAAAATCTGAGTGGTGAACAGGAATCTCAGCCAAGTGAGCCACAGGAATACGGGCCAGACATATGCTAGAGGCTAGATGGTAATGCCCAGGGAGGATAAAAGGAGACACGCTGAGCCTGTGCATCCTGGGGACCTGGAAGGAGACCCCATGAATAAAGCCAGCAGCCAAAAAAAAAAAAAAAAGGTTGTTTCATTTACAAACGCAGACTAAAAAACTCATGTCATGATTCAGGTACGTAGCCTGGAAGCAGGATGCTGAAAAATCAGAATATTAAGGCTGCTCTGTGTGTGGCTGTGGGGTCTGAATGAGTAGTACCAGTGAAATACAGAAACCTCAAGCTGAGATATTAACTCTAAAACTGGTCCCAAGCTCAAGCAGTACTTTGGCATAAAGGGAATTGAACCCAGGAGGAAGCAGTGGGCAGTAACTAGCAATAGTGAACACATAAATTGTTAAAACATGTTTGTAAATCCAAACTATTAAGCCATAAAAGATATAACAACAACTGATTTGGCAGGGTTTTGTAAAGAGGTATAATCAGAATAATAGAAAAACATAACATGGAAAATTGGAACTAAGAAGGAAATTAAAGTGTTTCAAGGTTCTTATTTTGTGCCTATTTCAAGATAGAAATACTAATTTCAGACTCTATTAGAGAAGTGTGAAATTAAGTATATTTGTTTGAAATCTGAGGGAAATCACTACTAAAACATATACTTCCAAACCAGTGGAGAGATGGAGGGAATAGGAGAAATAAAGTCACCTTGATCAGGTCAATAGATGGCAGAAAAGTAGGGGAGGATAAAAACAAAGAAAAAGCATGTCTGGAAGAAAATTTTCCAAGAGATGATAGAAATAAGGTCAAATAAATCAGTAATCAAAAATATATAAATGGATTAAATAGGTCTACTAAACTCTAGCCCCATACTGCTTATGAGCAACATATCTAAAACACAAGGATACAGAGACATGAGGAGACAAAGGATGAAAAAAGATGCAGTGGAAAATTAATCAAAAGAAAGCAGACATAGCAATTAAACCAGGCAAAATCAACTTCAAGGCAAAAACCAGCAATAAGGATGAAAAGCATCCTATTTAATGATAAAAGGGCCAACCCATCAAGAAGATACAATAATCATAAGCCTGAATACTACTGACTTAAAAAAATGCATAATGTAAGGGCTGCCAGTTAAGTTTTAATGGGGGCAAAAAGGACTGCAGCCTGGGAGATACAAGCTCAGATAGCTCTGAGAAACTGCTCAAAGAGGTGAGGTGGAAGGACAGTATACACATGATTTTGGTAAAGGGGGAGTATGTGCAATCAAGCACAGTTTTTTGTAGAAAGTTTCTGCTGAGAAACAGTTGTCACGGTGAAAGACTTTAGTGCTTTTCTAGATATGATGAGATACAAGAACTGGGCTCATGGAAACAGCTCCTGAGAACATCTGACTATCTGAGGGCCTGTGCTGCCGGGTTTCCCGCAGAACGCCTCACTTCTGCTCCACCCTGAGCTCCTCATGGGTGGCGGAGCTGCCCTTGCAGCAACAGCACATGATGTGACCCTCGTGGAGGCGGATGGTGGCAAGCACCCGTGGCAGGTGCCAATTCGTGGTCGGCAATACTAAACAGCATTCTTTCAAGTTAAAGAAAAGGATTAATAAAATTCCCAGGGGAAACAGCACATCCATAATCATGTAAGACATTTTTAACACACCTGTCTCATACCTGTTAAACATCCAAAAACCGAAGGTAAACATTTGAAAAATGTAATTTGTAAGTCTGACTACATATACGTATATGATGAAGAAGCCCTGACAAATTCTAAGGAATAAATAGCATACAGAATGCATTCGATAACCACAATGTAGCAAATCTAGAAACTGAGAATGAAAAGGAGCCCTGCACACACACACACACAAAATACATTTGGAAATCTTTTAAAAAATTCTTCTAAATAATTTACAAGTTAAAAAAGAAATTATGATGAAAGTTACAAACTAGTTAGAACTGAACAATGAAAACACTGTATCCCCAAACTGATGAGATACAGATACAGCAATGTAGTTAGAAGTGAATGGATAGCCTTAAAAACACATTAGAAAATAAGAAGTACTGTTCTAGAGGCTGAAAATAAACAAACATGGTGAAAGAAAGAAAATAATAACACAAAAGTAGTAGAAGAAAGGAAATATTAAAGGTAAAAGAGAAACAATAGAGACGCTCATCCAAACCAAAAGCTAGTTTGTTTTTTTTTTAAGACTAATAAAGGACAATTTTTAAAAATATATTAAAATAATAAAATATACAAACCTTTGGCAAAATGAGTCAAGAAAGAGAGGCAGGGTATAAATATGTGGTATTAGGAATAAAAATGAGGCACAGCTTATAAATATGTTAAAATTTTATAAAATTATAATAGTATCAGAATATTTATACCAAAAATTTTGAAAACTGTCGATTTTTGTTATAGCGCCCATTTTTTAGAAATACATGAGTCACCAAAATTGACTCAAGAAGAAAAATAAAACCAGACTGGATCAATAACCTGGAGAATCCCAGGGATGGGGGAGCCTGGTGGGCTGCCGTCTATGGGGTCGCACAGAGTCAGACACGACTGAAGGGCCTTAGCAGCAGCAGATCAATAACCGCTAAAGAAACTGAAGCTGTAGTTTGAAGTTTCTCCTATCCCAGAAAGGCATCAGGCCCAGACAGCTTTATAGGCAGCCTTTACCAAAACTTTAAGGAAGAGATAACCCTTATTTTACACAAATTGTTTCAAAGAACAGACACACAGAGAACACTACCAAGCTCATTTTCAGAGTCAAGCGTAACCTTAATGCCTGAACTAAATAACAACAACCAAAAGAAAATTGTAGGCCAATATCATTTATGAACATAAATATAAAAATCTCAAATAAAGTAACAGCTATTCAAAAATCCAGCAATGTCTATGAAAATAACACCACAAGACTGTGACAAAAACTGTTAGAGTTCCATATACTCATTTTTCTCTTTGTCTGCAGCAATAAGAACCCTAATTTTCAGCTCTGCTCATTGCACTTTGCTTCCCAATAAAAGACTATTCCACAGCCTCCCTTGCAGCCAGATGCCACCATGGGATGAAGCTTTAGCCAATGTGATGTGTGAAAGTGCTGTCTGTAACTTTTAGGAAGTCTCTTAAAAAGGAGGGACTGCATCCTCCTCCTCTCTTCCTCCTTGGTACTGCTCAGAATGCAGACAGGATAGCTAGGGTTTAATCATCAGCTTCTTGAATAAGTGCTATACAAAGGGTAGAAGATCAGCAAGATAAGAAGAGTCTGGGGTCCTGACACTGAACTTCTACATCCAGGCTTTTTATTTGTTTGTGTGCATGCTAAGTCACTTCAGTCATGTCCAACTCTTTGTGACCCCATGGACTGTAGCCTGCCAGGCTCATCTATCCATGGGATTCTCCAGGCAAGAATACTGGAGTGGGTTGCCATGCCCTTCTCCAGGGGATCTTTCCAACCCAGGGATGGATCCTGCATCTTCCCTGTCTGCTGAAAGTAAAAGTCCATCAGTCGTGTCTGACTCTTTGCTACCCCATGGACTCTACAGTCCAAGGAATTCTCCAGGCCAGAATACTGGAGTGGGTTGACTTTCCCTTCTCCAAGGGATCTTCCCAACCCAGGGATCAAACTCAGGTCTCCCACATTGTGGGAGGATTCTTTACCAGCTGAGCCACAAGGGAAGCCCAAGAACACTGGAGTGAGTAGGCCCTGTTTAGCCCTGTTTAGCCAAACTTAATCCAAATTGATAATGGGATCCATCGAGGTTTAACCCAGGAATGAAGGAATGGGTCAACATGGAAAAATCTATCAATATAATTCAGCACATTACAGATAAAAGGAGAAAATCTAGGATCATATCTCAGTAGATTCTGGAAAAGCACTCAATAAAATTCCACTCTCATTTTTTGTTGAAAAATAAAAACTCTTAGCCTACTAGAAATAGAAAGGAATTTCCTTAACTGGTAAATGATTTCCATCAAAATCTGCAGCCAACATCATCATACTTCTAAGTGGGACTTAGGAGATAGTCACTAATATCAGGAATGACACACGAATGCTACACTCAACAGTGAACTAGAAGTCCTAGTTGACGCACTGTTACAAGAAAAAGAGATTTTACTTTTATCTATTTACTTACTTATTTGACTGTGCCATGCAGCTTGTGGGATCTTAGTTCCCTGACCACGGATTGAACCCACACCCTCAGCAGTGGAAATGTGGAGTCCTAACCATTTGACAGCCAGGGAATTCCAAGAAATTTTTAAAATATAGATTTAAAAGGAATATTCTCATTTGCAAAACTGACTACATAAAAAAAAATCATGATTTTCAGACAAACTTTGGGTCTTAATAAGACAGAGCAGAAGGTTGCTGAATACAAAATTAACATGTAAAACCTAACAGTGTTCCCACACATTGGTAGTACCCAAGTATACTTTTAACAGGGAAAAAAGATCCCTAACCTGAGATTGTCCACAATGCCTTCCTTCTGGACCATGAAAAAATCCTGCTTCCTAGCCTCCCCATGTCTGCCCTTACTTCCCTCAAATTAATTCTTCACTCAGCAGCTAGTGATCCCTTGTAAACATAAATTAGATCATACCACACCCCTTCTTTAACCTTTCAAAGGCCACTCATCAGTTAGAATTAAATTCCAAGGGGAGTTTAGGGAAGAATGGATGCACGTATATGCATGGCTGAGTCCCTTTGCTGTCCACCTGAAACCGTCACAGGACTGTTAATCAGCTATCCAGGTGTCCAAGCGTCAGTCACTCAGTCGTGTCTGACTCTCTGAGATCCCGTCAGGGCCCTCTGTGCACAGAATTCTCCAGGCAAGAATACTGGAGTGGGTAGCCATTCCCCTCACCAAGGGATCTTCCTGACCCAGGGATCGAACCTGGGTCTTCTGCATTGCAGGCAGATTCTTTACCGTCTGAGCTACTATACTCCAATATAAAATAAGAAGGTTTTTTAAAAAAGAATTAAGTTCCAGTTCTTTATCATGCCCATGCTCTACATGACCTGGCCCCATCTATTCTCCAATCCACTGCCTCACAACCACCCCATCCTGTTCCACACCAGCCATATGAAGCTTCTTTCAGTTCCTGAAGCGTGTCACTCTTTTCCTCTCCCAGTGCTCCCACATAGTGCTATTCCCTCTTTCTGGGATGCTTCCCGCAAGCCCACCAGCCCCCCGCCCGCTATCACCTGAGTGCTCCCAGTCAGCCCTCAAGTCTCAGCTTAAATGTCTCCTGCTTAATCTGAATAAAGTCCCTTCTCTCTTAGCACCTGATTTTTTCTTTCATATGACCACTG
This sequence comes from Bubalus bubalis, assembly GCF_019923935.1. Taxonomy (NCBI): domain Eukaryota; kingdom Metazoa; phylum Chordata; class Mammalia; order Artiodactyla; family Bovidae; genus Bubalus; species Bubalus bubalis. The sequence goes on along the minus strand of NC_059162.1, from coordinate 110,454,687 downwards.
TAATGTGTAATAATATCCCATTACTTGTTAAACCATAGTGTGTAATCATATTTTTACTCATGTATTATTTTCTTTTTAAACTTTATTTAATGTATTTAGTTATTGGCTGAACCACACAGCCTGTGAGATCTTAGTTCTCTGACAAGGATCAAACCCACACCCCCTGCATTGGAAGCACAGTTTTAACCACTGGACCTCCAAGGAAATCCCACTCATGGTTTGTTTACTTGTTGCCTTGATTCCCTTCTAGGCCACAATTCCTATGAGGGCAAAAGTCATGTCTTTCACGCTTCCCGGAGCATTTAACAAAGCTGTCATGTAACAGATGCTTAATAAGCATTTTCTAAATGAATCAATCCAGGAGTGAATGACAGAGTTTGCTGATTTAGCTCAGGTCTCAGCAGCATGCTTGCTGTACTCTTCCCAGGATTCAGGTTTGTTTTGCGGAATGGGGGACCTCTGGGGGTCTATGTGGATGAGGGACCAAGAAGCCTCATCAAGAGGCAAACGGGGCCACATGGGCTTGGTTGATGGTCCATGGTTCAGCATTAGAGTTGGCAGCAGGGTTCTGAACACAGAGCTGCACCTATAGCCATGACTCCTACCTCACCTCTCAAGAACTCATCATGGACTTATAGGATTTGGTTTGCCATAAAGTACAACTTTTCTGAGCTCTTTACGGTATATTAAGAATTTGAAGGGGACCTCCCTGATGGTCCAGTGGCTAAGACTCCACACTCCCAATGCAGGGGCCTGGGTTCGATCCTTGGTCAGGAATTAGATCCTACATGCTGTAACTAAGACCCGATGAAGGTAAATAAATAAAAAGAATTTGGAGGACAGGAGCTTTCAGGAATAATGGGGGCAACAAGGGTGTCTTTTTGCTGTCCTCGATAGAGACGTTCACAGCCTTAGGAGCATATGGAGCTGCAGGGAGCTAACATGAAGAGGAGGAAAATGGTGAATCCCCACAGGAACTTCAAGAAGTCTTGATCACACACACACACAAAATGCTCCCAGGGGTTCCCAGAAATAGCTGGGGGAATTTAGGGAAAGTCTAAAAGCCCAACAGTGGCAACCAGAAACAGAGCTGCTAAGGACTGCTACGGGCACTCTAGTTTTATTCCTTCAGGAGGTACGGCCTGGGCCACACAGATTACCATGAAACTCTTACTGCCAGCCCCAGGCACCACACTTAGGGCCACTGGCCTGGGAGCAGGGCAGCCCAGAAGGTAGATGGGCCACTGTGGCACTGCTACCTGGTCATTAGGGAAAGAAAGCATCTTCCACACGAACGCAACAACAGAGGGATTCCTTCCAGTGTTCCCTCCAGAGCTCTCAGTGCTAATTTTTCAGTTGGAAATTAAGAAAACAATCTTTCTGAGACCATCTAATGCCAGAGAGTGGCTGTTGATTTCTTGGGTACAACACAGACTCAAGCATATAATAGGTACCCCCGACTGGTTAAATGCTTGTGTGAGCCGAATGAGGAGGAGTGTTATATCGACCAGGGGTCCCTGAGAGGCAATCTTCATGTTTATTTGTTTCTTTTTGAACTCACATACTTGTACACCACAGGAAGTCAGCAGGGACTGGAAAAATCCTGTGATCCTCTGTAAAGCACAGCTGCTGGAGGCCTACTCTGCACCCACCTGCCACTGTTCCCTACTACCCCCTTCCCTGGACCTCTGTATACCTCCTGTCCACCGCTCAGCACCTGGGACAGGCACTGGAACTAAGAGAACTCACTTTATATCTGATGACTGCCCGGGGTGGGGCATCTCTGCGAAGAACCTCTGTGGCTGCTCTGACGCCTCCCCAGTAAAAGGGCTTGCTCCCCAGGACCAGGAGGAGAGGGTTACAGGGAGACCAGGCCTGTGAGGTCCTTATGCAGCCCTCTCTCCTCTTCTCCCCCTGTCCACAAGGCCTGAGATATCCCCACTGGGACCTACCTCTTGTCTTCTTCTACCTGTACACCGATGGAATGGAACTCTCTTCGACTCCTATTCTCCGTGTCTGAGTCTGAGATAGTCTCCACCTGGTGGCAAGGTTGGGGAGTCAGTAGGCAGGGCTAGACCAAGGCCCTCAAGCTGTTCCCCAGGGAGAAGGGCAAGCGATGCCTGAGTCTCAAGCCAGAGGGCAGATCCTGCCAATATGACCTGCCTGAACAGGACGGCAGACCCAGGAGATCGGATGCATTAAGGTTACAACTTCTGGGCACCGCTCTCCGCTTGCCAGGGGTGATGGTGCCAGGATGAGGGACAACGATGTGGGCCCGGCTGTTTGAAGCAGCAACCCCAACCCACGCCCCGTCGATGATCAGGCTAAGAGCAAGCGAGGAAAAGGTCTGTGTATCCAGAAGGCCCCACTGACCCTCTCAACCCATCCTCAACATGGCCAAGGCCATACAGAATCCATGGTGTTAAAAATTTAAGCAACCAAGAAAAAGCAAAACTTTCATTGGCGCCTCCTCCGGCCATACCTGAACCCCGATGGACGGCCGCCACTTCCGCTGCCGCGCCAGGCTCCGCAGCTCCTCCCTCCCAGGAATGGTCTTGATGATGAGTGTGGGGGGCTTGGGGCTGGCCCGGGGTGGCACTGGCGCCAACTCCAGGGTGCGCGCGCCCATGGCCGGGCCATCCAGCCCGTCCGCGGAGCTGCAGCGCCGGGCTGGGCCCTCCGCCGCGGTGAAGCTCTCGTGGGCGGAGTCGGTGCTGCTCTGGGCGGTGATGGAGATGCGGGGCGGGGCCTGGCTTCCCGGCGGGATGGGGGGCGGGGCCTTTCTGAAGTTGAAGGCTGCGGCCAGGGAACCCAGAGACACAGCGGGTGAGAAACGCCGTCCTGGTAAGCGTCTGTGGCCGACCACCCCCCCGCACCCACGCGGTAGCACAGGACCCAGCAGCCACGCCTAACCCACGTGCCGCTACGTAAAGAACCACGGATCATTCCTTCATCCGGCCCAGAGAGGCAAGCGATCTGCCCAAAGTCGAGCAGCACGGCCGCCACCAGGGCCGGAGCTGGAACCCAGATCACTCTCCAACCTAGGGCTGGGCCAGGGGCAGAGAGGGCATACTCACAGGAGCCGGGCCTCCCTGAGACAGAGGCAGGGGCAGCAAGGAGGGGCAGGCAGTCGTCGTCTTGAGAGCAGCCAGCCTGGATGGCCCGGAGGTAGCTGTGGCTCCGCATGCGGAAACAGCCGGGCAGATCCAGAGCGTCCACGGCCTGGGACTCCAGTTCCCCAAACACGGACCCGCACACGGCCTCTAGCTGCTGGTTCAGCTCCTCGCTGAGCTGGGTGCAGGGACCAGAAGGACAGTTACCGTGGTGCTGGAATGGGGGCGTGTCTGAGGCACTTTGCCTTAGGAACATCTCTAGTTCTGCAGAGGCTGGGTCTCAGTGTGAGACTTAGGTATTTGGACTAAAAGAAACCCCCAGCCCATGCAGAGAAAGATGGAGGCACCTCTGCCCTGTGCTGGTCCCGGGGCCTGCTTTGGGATCAACCTTGGTGTCTAATCTTTCCCCTAAATACTCCTCCCTCTGCCCCAGCTATACCTCTCCCAGACGGCGCCATCTTCCTCTCCACCTGATCCCATCCCCTCAGGGTTCTCTCACCTGACCCCTGGGGGAGAGGACAAGGGAGCTGACCGCAAAGTATGGGGGGTGAGTACTGCAGGGAAGAACAACTTTTATTATTTATGACCTGAAAAAGTGAAAGTCACTCAGTCATGTCCAACTCTTTGCGACTCCAAGGACTGCAGTCCACCAGACTCCTCTGTGGAGTTGTCCACAGGAATTGTCCAGGCAAGAATACTGGAGTGGGTTGCCATTTCCTTCTCCAGGGGAATCTTCCCCAACCAGGGACTGAACTCAGTTCTCCTGCATTGCAGGCAGGTTCTTTACTGTCTGAGCCACCAGGGAAGCCCATTTATGACCTACTGCATTACAAAAATGATCAAAAGCAACCTATAGAGATATAATCATGTGGAAGGAAGGAAATTAATGAGTACATAATGGAGCAAAAATTATCTACCTTGTAGTGTTTCAAGCCCTCCCCCACCTTCTGCCCACTAACTAAGGAGGGACTCAGCCTGGTTCAGCCTGCAGGTTCCTAGCCTGCCCTCCTCCTCTGAGGGAAGTTCAGTCATTGAGGATCAAGATGCTTGTTTTTGGTTTTGATAGTTTGTGATGCAGAATCATTTTGTGATGTGTTAAAAAGAATTTAAGCAACTAAGAAAAAGCAAACCAAGAATTTTGTTCATGGAACCATGTTGCATAACACTGCACTAAGACTAAATACACCAGAGGCTGTTGCTTCATTTGCCTTGAATGAGAAAACTGGCAAAAAGAAAATATAAAGGTATGGAAGAAGGTGGGTTAGTGGTAAACTCAACGCTCAGGGAACAGGATGGTTGCATCTTTGACCCTGAGCTTCAGAACAGCCAGCACTTTGAGTATAGGCTGTGGGTTGTTTACAAGGGCTGTGTTGTGAGACTCAGCTGGACTCAAATGCTGGTTCTGCTAGTTCCTAGCAGTGTGGCCTGAGAAAGTCATTTAAAGTTTTTGGGCCCCAGTTTAATCACCAGTCAAATAGGAAAGATAATGGTACCATACTCGTAGGGCTATTTAGGGAACTCAAAGAAAAACATGAGAGGCACTTGGTGCAGGTAAGCCCTCCATCTGTGCCATGTGTCTCAGGGCCTGCCTGGCAAACACAGGCCACCACTCATGACAACCACACTAGTCTTGTCACTGAGTCCCAGGGAAATTCCCCCATGGGTGATTATGCAGAGGTCACTGGATGAAGTCATGGACAAGGTCCTCAGTAGCAACCAGAGGATGAATATGACAGCAAGTATCCCGTGGCTGCATCTTGTGACATCTCCCAGGAAAGAGTCATGGCAACCTATTTACGTGCAGTCAACAGAGAAAGGAGTGGCTTGATCCATGTGTAAAATGTAGCTCAACGTTTCCAAACTCGGCCTCCAAAGTATATATGATATTATAACACTACAGTCTACCTCAAATTGAGCAGGAATTCCCATCCTATTCTACCGATGGGCAAACCAAGGCTCAGAGAAGGTGGATGAATTATTCAAAGATGCCCAGCATGTACGTGAGAAAACCAAAGTGCTCAGTTTCCTGGCTCTCCTGCCAAGCTGACTGAGTATCAGAATTTCCTGGAGACCTTGTTAAATTTACATTAACTTGGGCACTACCCTAAGGATCTGAACCCAGAGTTCTCTAACTCTAAGCCTGTCTTTGTTTTGACTGCTTTGAAGGTCAGAGCCAAATTTTCTGGAGATTCAGGTTCAGTGATTCCAATATTGGCCCAGTAATTAAAAAGGAAGACTGTCTTCAGCTTTTTTCTAAACGAACTTCATTACAAGTGTACAGAAATTACAAAAAAAGTGTTATTCGCTCATTCGTGTCCAACTCTTTGTGACTCCATGGACTGTAGCCTATCAGGTTCCTTTGCCCATGGAATTCTCCAGATAAGAATACTGGAGTGGGTAGCCATTCCCTTCTCCAGGGGATCTTCCCGACCCAGGGATCAAGCCCAGGTCTCCTGCATTGCAGGCAGATTCTTCACCATCTGAGGTACAAGGGAAGCCAATGGACAAATCACAACTCCTTGTGAGTCTACCTCTCAGTTTCCTATCTCTTGACCTCTGGGGTACCAAGCACCAGTGGTGCCAGGCTATTTTCTAAAGCTCAAGAGATAACCTAACTCCTGCTATTTCTAGGCTAGGCTCAAGATACTCCCCAGCCAGAACCAATCCAACCCAGAGGGTCCCTCTGAAGCACAAGAAAGCTGACCCAACCCCAGCAGAGAGCATTTTGACCTCAAGTCTGAACACCAAGGATAGAAGGAGTCTCACTCTGTGGCCTATCTCTGTATCTCTAGCCCTCTTCTGTGTGTAAAGCACTAGGCATAATATCTGGCATATAGCAGATGCTTAATAAACATTAGCAGACTTCCCTGGTGGTCCAGTGATTAAAAATCCACCTGCCAATGCAGGAGACAGGTTCAATCCCTGGTCCAGGAAGATTCCACATGCTGTGGGAAAACTAAGCCCAAAAGCCACATCCACTGAGCCCATGCACCTAGAACCTGTGCTCTGCAACAAGAGAAGCTACCACAATGAAAAGCCCATGCACTGCAACTAGAGAAAGCCTGCACCAGCAATGAAGACCCAGTGCAGCCAAAAATAAATAATAAAATAAATAAATTTTAAAAAAGAAAGAAAGAAACTGAAGTTGCTCAGTCGTGTCCGACTCTTTGTGACCCCATGGGCTGTAGCACCCCAGGCTCCTTTGTCCATGGAATTTTTCAGGCAAGAGTACTGGAGTGGGTTGCCATTTCTTTCTCCAAAATTTTAAAATACTTATGTATAAAATAAAAATAAATAAATTTACATTGCTACTATTATTAGTAGCAAGAGGTTCTTAAATCACAATGACAATACTTCTCAGAGGCCCCTCTTTCCCAAAGGTTCTCAAGCTCTTGAAATCCCAACCATATGTTAGTTCCATAACCAACTCTATCTAAGGCAGACAGAAGGGGGGTGAGAAACTCCCCAGGGCCACACATCTTCCATCTCTACTAGCCAAGAGGAACTTCTAGAGTTCCAATAAGGGACGAGGACCCAAGAGAAATGCAGACTTTTATAGACTCTCAGAGGAATATTGCATCTGAGCTGATCTTTACTATATTACAAGTATGAAATTTTAACATTATGCTGTGAATTCTCCTATTTTCCCTATACAGCCTTCTATCCTGCTCCCCCTGACACTTACTTTCAGGTGAGTCAAAATCAAAAAATCCTCTTGGGAAATAAAAACCTTAGCCTTTCTGCAATCCAGACTCAGAATCAGTATTTCCAAGGCTGTGGGATATTTAAAAGAAAATATTTTGTTTGGGTCTAACTGAAAACTGTCTGTACTGGTGCTGGTGGGTCTAGTTGGGGGCGAGGCAACATCCTGTATACTTTACATATAGCATTTGGCTTAGATAACTTTGGAAAACCCTCTCATTTTAAAACATTCTAAAACACTGGATAAAATATAACAAACATTTCATATGCATAGCTGAGCTCACAAGAAAGAGAGATAAGTCCCCAGGGGACAAAAACAAAGAGGAGATTGGAAAATCAGAATATTAGCTGTGTAAGCCAATGCTGCAAACAGCCCAGTGGAGGTGGGAGGGAGGGGGAAGGGGGAGCTGGTCTCAGTAACCAAAGGACTTAGATTTTAACGCCCACTTGGGTGTAGGAGTAAGGCTCTGGGCCCACATGAAGCATGAAATTGGAAATGGGAACCTGCATACAAATAGAAAAGGAGAAAGCTTTGATAAAATGATAAACTAGAAAAAAAATCAATTATCGGCACAAACTGATGACAAAGGAGGTAGTCAGAAGTCTAGGCACTGAGGAGGGGGGAAAGAAGATAAATTCCCTAAAGATTTATACTCAGAAGGTAGTTTTCACACAGACACAGGATTTTGTATCTACATGGGCCAGATCCCTCCCCAAATTAAAAATTAACATGAAATGGTCCCAGACCAAGAACAGTCCAACAGAGCAATCTAAAAATCTGGGGGACGCACTCTTAAGCCAAGCTGATGAGGATGATCACAAATAAAGCTCCATTGAAGATGACCTCATATTAGAAAGTGTGATCTGACGTGGCCCCTAAATCTTTACCTCCTGGCATTCACACTCTCGCATAGTCCCCTCCTCTCAAGTGCAGATTAGACCTATTTGTCCACTTCTGATGAAGAGAATATGGCAGATACAATGGTATGTCACTTCTGAGATTAGATCACAAAAATACCAGGGCTTCCATCTTGGACACATTCTCTCACTCTCTCAGAGCCTTAGCTCTGGGGGAAGCAAGTTGCTGTGCTGTGAGTTGTGTTATATTACGAGCCATACGGTGAGTCCTACACATTACGGATAGGAAGCCTGCTGACCGCAGGTGAGCACGGAAAGAGATCTTCCTCTAGTCAAACCTTGAGATGACTGCAGCCTTGGCCAACACCTTGATAAAGCCTGTAAGACATCTGACCCAGGTGGCACCAGCTAAACTGTGCTCAGATTCCTGACCTATAGAAATTGTGAAATAATAAATATTTTTTGTTTTAAGACTCATGTTTTTATTGGTTTGGTTTTGGCTACACTGGGTCTTCGTTGTGCTGTGCAGGCTCAGTTCCTGGCCGAGGGATCAAACCTGCGTCTCCTGCACTGGAAGGCAGATTCTTAACCACTGGACCATCAGGAGAGTTCCAAGACACTATGTTTTGGGGTAATTTTTTATGCAGCAATAGGTAACTGGGCCTCCCAAGTAATGCTAGCAGAAAAGAGCCTGCCTGCCAATGCATGAGACATAAGAGACACAGGTTCAATCCCTGGGTCGAGAAGATCCCCTGGAGGAGGCCATGGCAACCCACTCCAGTATTCTTGCCTGGAGAACCCCATGGGACAGAGGAGCCTGGTAGGCTACAGTCCGAAGGATAGGAAAAGAGTCGGACATGACTGAAGCAACTTAGCACAATACGTAACTAATATAAACAGTGACAGAAATAAGAACTAAACTTTTATTGAGTTAAGCTATTGAGAATTCAAGGTTTATCTCTTATAGCAGCTAGCACTACCTTAGCTAAAGCAGATTAGCTTTTAAGCTGTGTTTAAATTTTCTAAAACTAAAAAGATAAATAAAGCTGAAAACGTAAGGACAGAATAAAATCTTTGGGAAAAAAAAGCAGAAAGATTTCCAAAGAAACCAAATCAGATTTCTAGGGGGGGAGAGGGGAGGGGAAAATTAAAACACAAATAATGAGTTAAGTAGTAAAGGAAACACAACAGAAGAGAAAAATAGAGAACCAGAAAATATATCTGAGGAACTTACTCCAAAGGCAGCAAAGAGAGGTAAATAAATGGAAAATATGAAGGAGAGGTTAAGATATATAAAGGAAATGATAAAAAATACCCCAAACACAACTAATAGAAGTTCTAGACGAGGGACTAGATAAAATATCTGTGTTAGTCGCTTAGTCGTGTCCGACTCTGTGTTACCCATGGACTGTAGCTTGCCAGGCTCCTCTTTCCACGGAATTCTCCAGGCAAGAATACTGGAGTGGGTAGCCAGTCCCTTCTCCAGGGGTCTTCCTGACCCATGGATCGAACCTGGGTTTCCTGTATTGCAGGTGGACTCTCCAGGGAAGCCCAGATAAAATGTAGAAGAAGCAATATTTTAAGAAATAATAATGGTGGTTTAGTTGTGAAGTCATGTCCAACTCTTGTGACCCCATGGACTGTAGCCTGTCAGGCTCCTCTGTCCATGGGATTCTCCAGGCAAGAATACTGGAGTGGGTTGATAATAATAGTCTAGTCATTAAGAATTTTCCAGACTTCTGACTTCAGACATAACAGAGTGAGGATACCAAACCCTATGCCCTAAGACAACTATAAAGCTGCACAAAGCTCTCCAAAACAACCATTTTATCACTCTGAAAATCAATCAAAGTTATACAACAAAGAAACACATTCATGAAAATTGCTGAACTTTGGGTAAGAACAATGAGTCTGTAGTGTCCTCACCTGGAGTTGATCCCATAACACAAGTTCCCAGCTCTATAAGTTGCAATAGTTCAACTAGGGTGGACCCTGCTATGAAAACCAGCTGCTTAACTGCAACTAACAAAGGGGGCTCACTTTATTCTGAGCACTGTCCATTATAGTGTCAAGAATAAGAATAACCAGCGGCACTAACAGGTTGAGGTTTCAGCACTGTTTAGAGGCAAGCAATGGGACTGGCAGACTAGACAGGAACTTGATGGGGAATTCTAGAGGGGAAAGATAGCCACAGAGAGTTTGATAAGCACTTCACATAATCTGGGTTAACTAGAGGCTGGGTGCATGTACCACAAAAATCAGAAAGGCCTTGAGCCCCCCCACATATCCCTGGCCAATAGAGCCTATGCATATGTACAGAAGGAATGTAGGAGAGCCTGTGAAAAATAGAAGCCAGAGCAGGCTTGAAAACAGCAATGTCTGTATTCCTCAGCTCACACACAGAACCATGAAAGGAGAGGAAGGAAGCCTTACTGGCTTGAAGTTTTTCAGCACAACCTCTGATCAGTCTCTGGCTGGACACTAAGCTATGCAGAGACAGGGTCAACCCCTAGGAAACCAGGCTTTAAAATAAAATCAAGAAAGAAAAAAAATTAGTGGAGACATCAGAAGCTACATCTGGCAAGGTAGACAGATTTCACAGATTTAGACCAGGAATTAACAAATAAACAAAGCAATAGCAATCTTCAAGAGGTAAAATAAGAATCCAGAGTTGCTACAATATATTAAATAAAATGTACAGTATTTATGACACTGTGTAAATAAATGAGAAAATGTGGATGTCCATGAATGTTTGATTTATTACACAAAGACTACAAGGTAGTTATTATAAGAATGTTCAAAGAACTAAAGGAAATCATATTTAAATATTTAACGGAAAGTATGACAACAGGGATGGCATTAATAGAAAATCACAACAAAGAGAAAATTTTTAAAAAAGAAGAAAAGAATCAAATGGAAATTCTAGACCTGAAAAGTACAATAACTGAAATTTAAAACTGGCTAGAAAGGCTCAGCATAAAAAGTTATCAGTAAAACTTAAGATAATCAGCATAGATTATCCAATAGAAAGAATAGAGTGGGGTGAAAGATTGAATAGAAATGAGCAGTGTCTCAGAGACCTATGGGCAACATCAAGTATACCAGTGTGCATGTAACTGGAGTCCCAGAAAAAAGATGAGAGAGAGGAAGAAAAAATATCTGAAGAAATAATGGCCCCAAACTTTCCAAATTTGCTGAAAAACATTAATCCACAGGTCAAAGAAACTCAACGAATCCGAAGCACACTAAATACAAAGAGATCCATACCCAGATACATTACAGTCAACTTTCTAAAGACAAAGAGAACATATTTTTTAAGAAAATCTTAATAACCACAAGAGAAAAAACAATTCATTGCATACCAAAAAAAATTATTAATTGACTTTTCGTCGGAAACCATGAACACCAAAAGCAGTGATGTTCAAAGTGTATAGTCAAAGTGCTTAAAGAAAAAAACGATCAACCAGGAATTCTATATTCAGCAAAACTATCCTTCAAAAAATGAAGGAAAAATAAAGACGCTTCCAAATAAATACAGACTGAAGAAAGTATTGCCAGCAGAGTTATCTTATAAGAAATACTAATGCAAGTTCTTCAGGTTAAAAGGAAGTGACACCCAAGGGTAATTCGAATCCACAGGAAGAAATGAAGAGCACCAGAAACGGTAAATATGTGAGTAAATATAAATATGTTTCACACTTTTTCTCTCAAATTCTTTAAAAGACATAAGATTTTAAAAAGGTTAAAAAAGACAGAAGAGTGTGCAAAGTAATTATTCCATTACTATTATCAGTTTATAATGAGTTTTAGCTTATGATACATATAGAAAATATATATGGCAATAATAGCACAAAGAAGGGAGAGGAAAAGGAGATATATTAGAGCAATGCTTGTATATTTTACCAGAATAAACTAGGTTTTAATTAGTTACACATGTAATTCTTAGTGCAATCACTAATGCACTAAATAATATAGTAAAAGGAATTAACAAAAAGAAATAAAACTGTACACAAAATATTTAATACAAAAGAAGGCATAAAGGAAGAACAGAGGAACAAAAATGACATGAGACAATCCAACCAAATCAATAATCACATTAAATGTGAACAGACAAAACACTCATTCAAAAGCCAGAGATTGTCAGACTGGATCAAAAAGCACATAGGTTGAAAGTAAAAGGGTGTACCAGCGAACAGGAACATGAGAGAATGTTCCAGATTTGATGAAAGACATGAATCCTCAGATTCTGGAAACACACACGTGTGTGTGTGTGTGTGAGAGAGCATGCACACACACATACACATCACTGTGAAACTGCAGGACACCGAAATCAAAGGCAAGATCTTGACAGCAACCAGAGAGAAGTGAAAATTACCAACAAAGACAGTTGGGTTAATAGTAGCCTTCTCAACAGCAACAACAGAACAGATGACAGAGGAATATCTTCAAAACACAGAGAAAAATAAATGTTGACCTAGAATTCTGTAATAAGCTAAATTATGTTCAATAGTGAGGGTAAACTATATTTTTGGTTAAAGGCAGAATTTGCCACTGACATGTACTGAAAAAAATTACTAAAGAATTTACTTTAAAAGGAAGGAACGAGAGAATTCCCTGATGGTCCCGTGGGTAGGATGTGGTGCTCTCACTGCCTGGAGCCCAGGTTCAACCCCTGGTCAGGGAACTAAGACCCCACAAGCCACACGGCACAGCAAAAAATAAAATAAAAGGAAGGAATGAAACGCAAGAAGGTATAGTGAGAGGGAACTAAAATACTGTACATGCTAAAATACTGAAGTACAAACTAAAATACTGCAACAAGTGCATGTGAGAAAGGAAGAGGTGATCAGAGCAAATGGAGAAGACAGTGGATGGAACAAGTAACCTGGAGAGGAAGGAAAAGGGCACCAGCAGTCTGGTTTTGGACATTTTAATTTTGAGATGTCTACTCAGCATCCAAGCGAGATTTCAATACACAGTTAGATATACATGCCCAGTATTTATGGGAGAATGTGGGCTGATGATAAACATTTGGAAGCCATCAGGCTCTCAATAAGATTGAAAGCCATGAGGCTGGATGAGCTCACCCAATGAGTGAGTGTAAGAAGAAGTCCAGGAAGTAAGCCCTGGAAAGCTCCAGTGTTTAGATCCTGAAGAGTTTGCGGGCCCCAGTGACACAGACTGAGAATAGGCAGCCAGAGAGAGAATCTAGAAGAATCTAAAAGATGTGGCATCCTCAAGGCCCACTGAGAGAAGTGTTTCAGGCAGGAGAGAATCATCAGCTGTGTTAGATGTTGTTGATGGCTCAAGTGAAGCAAAGACGGAGCATTAACAAGTAAGTTTAGCAACATAGGCTGGTCTTATGTGAAAAGATGACTGTGCCAGTCAAGATTCCCTGATTCAGGAAATGTAACAAAGAAATGCTGAGAGACAGCAGCAGCAACAAACAATGAAAGCCAAGGAGGGTAGACTTTTGCTTTTTGCATTGCTTTTTTTCCCCAGCAAACAGTAAAAATAGCTAACCTTTATCGAGTGCTGGCTCTGTGCCAAGAACACTATTATAATGCCTATTTTTAAATAGGGAGAGTGGGGCTCAAAAAAGTCAAGTAACTTGCCCCAGGTCACTCAGCTGATAAGAAGTGGAGCTGGAATTCAAACCCACCTCAAGCATTTAATTACTAAACTGCACTGCCTTCTTTAGTTAAGGGGAAAGTCTATACTTGGGTATAGAACTCACACTTATAAAATACCAGTTTGGGACTAGCTTCCTTGTGTTTGCATATATTTTTTCTGAACTCCCAAAAACCCTCTGAGATAAGCATCACTACAATTGTCATTTCCACGATGAGAAAACAGACGCGTTGAGAGGAAAGTATCTTGCCAGTGGTCCCCAGGGTGGAGTGGAGAGGAGAGAGCTCAAGCCCTGATCATCTCTGAGACTGAAGCTCTGCCCTCTTCAGTCTGTGCGGTCAGGCCTGCCTTTTACATGGGGTAGGGGAGCTGGGGCAGTCAGACCAGGACAGGGCTAGGGAAGCTCAGAGAACTGACACTGCCCTTCCAAGTCCATCACTTGGAGGATGCTTGGTAGTTTTTAAGGATGTGACTCTCTGAGATCCTCAGTCTGATTCAGCTCTGAGAATCCCAGGGCATGCTTCCCAGCTCCCCAGAACCAGATCTGTGCTGTCTCCAGGGGCAGATTCCTGATTTTTAAGACCAAGGCTGAGCATGGGAGCGAATCCTCCTCCCCACCCCTTACCCCTGGCATGCTGGGCTGCTTCCTACCTGTCCGGTGGTGAGGGAACGGCTGTAGCCAGGAATGGAGCTCCGCGGGTGGATCCGGGGTGGTACACAGCAGCTGGGAGAGGTCAAAATTCCAGATTCAGAATGGGGGTCTGCTAGGAAGTGGGGGAGGGGAATGAGAGCACTGGGGTCCCTGAATGGGTTCTGTTCCTCAGAAGCCCCCAGAACCTCCAGGAGGAGACTGCTGAGTAAAAGGACCCCCTCTTCATATGGGCCAGAGCAAGACTGCCCAGTGGAACCCTAAGCAGGGAACCCACGCGATGCACACCTCCTGCAGGCACCCAGCATCAGCTTGCTGCCCCCTCCCCAACCCCCAGCTCTGCCTTGTCCTTACTTTATCCGGGCCTGGTCCACACTGGAGGAGCGGCGAGTGGTGAAGCGCCGGGCGACCGCTTTGGGAGATGTCTTGGGGCTGCCGTCCGAGTCTCCGCTCTCCTCATCCCCCATGGCTTTGATGTAGCTGCCGCTCCGCATCCTGCGGCAGGGGATCTCCCCGTCCTTGCCCCCAGTGGGGTAACCCCCCCAGTCATCTTGCGGCACCTGCAGGGACAAGGGGCCTCAAGCAACTACTAAATCCGGAAGCCGGGACCCTCTTTCTTCACTGCCAGTGGGAGATGCACAGCCCTGGCTCAAGCAAACCACGCTCAGGAATATGTCAAGGCAGATCAGGTGAGGTCTCCCCTACAGGACATGCCTCTTCATCCTCCATGGGCTTTCTGCTACCTGACTGAGGGCCATCTAAAGAGTCTAAGGGCTCCCATGATAGGTGCCAAGAGGTTGAAGCTCAGAGGCCAAAGTGACCTATGTCAATCTCACGCCTAGCCGTAAGGCAGCCCCTGACATCAGTCACCTTTCACCCCTCCTTCTCCTTCATCCTCTTAATGTGCTTACATCCCAAATCCTCTGACATCCCCCTCCCTTCTGTGAAGAGCCACAGGAGGAGCGATATCAGTTTGTGTTTCAGAAAGAGCACTTCAACAGTCCAAACAGAGGTTGGATTGTGGAGAGCCAGGAGCAGGGCAGGGGCTCAAGTGGTGACAGGGAGACCAATTAAGAGGCTGATGCTGTTATCCAGGCAAGAGATGATGAGGCCTAAATTAAGACAATGACAACGAGGGGGAAGAGAAGATGGAAATGAGAGGTGTTCAGGAGCATCAGTGAGCCTGATTAGACTTGGGGGGTGAGGGGGCGGGGAGCAGTCGTGGAGGACCGGGAGGTTGCCGGCTGAGGACCTGGGGGATGGTGTTGTAGCTCACTGAGCCACAGAATCCCAGAGAAACATATTTGGGGGAAAGGTGATAGGTTCAGGGTTGAGCATCTTGAGCTGGCAAAGAACTGTGGAGCAGGTGGTTGAGTGTTTGGTTCTGGAGTTCAGTGGAGAGATCTGAGCTGGAGGCAGACATGGGGGAGTCATGGGTGGCAGCTGAATCCATAGGAGTGAATGAAACAGCCCAGAGGAAAGAAGAAAGAGAGGTGGGCAGGGATCCACTGACATTTAAAAGGGGGACTGCGAAGAAAGGGAGAGGAGCCTATGAAGTCACCTGAGAAGGAGTGGGCAGATGGGTGGGAGGGAAGTCAGGAGAACGCCCTGTCACGGAAACAGGAGACATTTCCAGAATAGAAGGAGTTGATAATGTCAAATGCCACAGTGCATGCTAAGGTTAGCGGTTTGGGCTGGGGAGTTAGAACCATATTCAAATTCTGGCCCCATCACTTGCTAGCTGTGTAAATGTGAGCAAAGTTGGTTAAACTCTGCCACAGTTTCCTCATCTGTGAACTGGTAATGATAATTACGCCTGCATCACAGCACTGGTGGAAACAATAAATGAACCAACAGAGAGTAAGGGCTCAAGATTAACTACCATAACGGTAAGCATTGAGAGATAGGAGGGTTCTCAAGAGGCCATTGGTGACCACTGTCAGGACATTTCAGAGGCCAGGAGTGTGGAAGTCAGTCCAGTAAAGGGGAGAATGAAAGCAAATGGTGGAGTCTATGCTCTAAGAACTTGGAAATGAAGGGGAGACAGGAAAGAGATGGAAGGGGGTATGGGGTTAAGGAAAGTTTGTTTTGTTTGTTTTTTTAGGATGAGAGCAATCTGGGCATGTTTGCAGGATGAGGGAAAGAGTCAGTAAAGAGAAAGATAGTCTTTAAATGTGGGGAGGAAGCAGGGACAGTTCATGGATGAAAGGGATTCCGAGGAGATGGGCTCAAGCCCTATGGAGGGGTCACCATGGGATGCGTGGTCCTAGCATCATCTCTGAGCCAAGAAGGAAGGGGATGATGGGGGCTGGGGATCTTGATGAGTCTGCAGGTGGGTGAGGGAGTCTGTAATGGTTGGCCTATGCCCGTTGAAAAGAACAGGCTAAGTGGGGGTGGGGATCAGGGTTCGGGGAGAGCATAGGGTTCCGGAGATGAACAGAGACTCTAGGGTGAGGCTAGATGAGAGGCCAGAGATTAGTGAGAACAGGGACTAAGGGATGGGTGGGCCCCATGAAGGCGCCCTCGGTGGGAGGATGGGGCGGGGAGGGGAGGGCGCTGGGCTCAATCAAATGGGAACACAGGGAGGAGATGAGGCTCCATAAAGGAACAAGGGCTCCAAGTGAGAAGGGGGGTTCTGGAAGAAGTTGGCAGGAGACCTGAATCCAGTGGGAGAATCGAGTCTCAACAAAAGGGCTGGGGAACCAACCAAGACACCTGGGCTGATACAACCAGCTTCCCCTGCTTTTGTGCCAGGGGAGTACAGGTTGTCTGTTTGTTCTCTGCCAAAAAGGCTCAGACTTCCCAGTCCTCAGATCCCCCAGAACCCTAGCCCCTGACAGGGCCTCCCCTTCCCCACACTCTACAGAGAGGAGCCACAGGCAGGCAGAGGGAGGTGACAGGACAGCCAGGGCACGCTCTGCCACACTGCAGGGTTCCCACTCCATAGCCACTGCAGAGCTGCCGGCTCCTCTGCAGGACACTGTGAGGTGCATGCTAAAAAGGAAGCCCCCAGGGAGGTCAGGGCAGCCCTGGAGAAGCAGCAGGGAGCAGCGGAGTGGAGGCAAGGCTCCAGGGATGGGAGAAGAAGGGCTGGTGTTCTCTCCTGAGCCCTTTCTTCTGGACCCTTCAATTCCCAGTTTAGAGAGCCTTCCTACCCAGGGAGAGGGCAGTGCAAGACCAATCCTGAATCCCATAAGTCTCCAGTCTCCCCTTCTGTCTCTCTCTCCTTTCTGCTTCCACTATGGCCCTTGAGCTTTAGCGAGTTCCCCACCCAGGAGAGCCCTAACATGTGAACAACTTACCAAACACGCCAGAGATACCCAAAAGACATGTGCAAGCTCAATTCTCCATGCCTCTGAACATGCTGCAGCCTCTTCCTGGAACACTCAGTCCTGGAAACGCTGCACGCGACTAACTCCAACTTGTCCACTGTGACTCTGTTCAGGGGACATTCTTCCTAGAAGCTGCTCTGAGCAGCCCCTGGCCACCACCACCCAAGTGGGTGAGGTGTCTCCTCTGGACTCCCAAGGTTCCCAAAGATCTCTTCTCTCGCCGCCTCCCTGCACTCTATTCTCTGTGTGCTGTGCTTAGTTGCTCAGTCATGCCTGACTCTTTGCCACCACATGGACTGTAGCCTGCTAGGCTCCTCTGTCCATGGGGATTCTCCAGGCAAGAATACTGGAGTGGGTTGCCATGCCCTCCTCCAAGGGATCTTCCTGACCCAGGGACTGAACCCGGGTCGCCTTCATTGCAGGAAGATTCTTTACCATCTGAGCCACCAGGAAAGCTGCCTTGTCTATCCCACTGTTAAACTGTGAACTCCTCCAGGCAGCATCTGTGTCTGCATCTTTGCATTCACAGCACCCAGGGAACACTTGTAGAATGAATGGATGTGGATTAACTATGTGAAATGTGGATTTGGGGGATAACCCTAAGTCTACTGGACTTCTAGAACTTGTCTAGACTCTTTCTCCTCCAACTATAGGAGGGCTCAAGAAGACACGTCAGGGGATGTGGGAGAGGAGTGTGAGGCAGAGAAGAGGAAGGTGGATGGCAGGAAGAGCCCCTAACCCCATCTCTATAGGATGATGGAGAGGGGACAGTGAGGGATGGACCAAGGCTCCATAAGAAGAAAGGGTCAGAGCTCCTAGCCTCACCTGCAGACACCACAGAGGTGGTAAAAGAAGACAGGGACAGTGTGCCAGTTATCACCCGCACCATCCACTCCCAGGAATCCCTAGCCCACTGCTGGGTCTGGAGCTCAGACTTCAGTGTGCACCCCAGCCCAGCAAAACCCACAGGACAGGTTCCCTGGCTCTTCCACAGCCTCATGGGTGTCCCACCGCAGGTTCCCCAGAATGACAATACCAGCAGAGGCACATTCTGGAAATAACTGACCTTCATATCCAAACACTATCTGGACCACCCAGATTTGGGCAGAAAAGAGGTCTGGAGAAGGCCTGGGGGCAAGACAGCTGCTTTCCAACTGCTGACCTCCCATCTCGGGGAAGCACAGGCAGGCAGCCCCACTCTGTCCTGTTCACTGCTCACCCTCAACCTCATTCTGCCTCCAGCCTCACAAGACAGAGGCCGGCACAGCTTGTCCTAAACAGCAGGTAGAGGAAAAGTCTTCCTGGCACTGACATACATCAAAATAGAAGGGCCCCTTCACTGCACAAATGGGGAAACTGAAGTCCCCAAAGGGGTTCAAGGTGTTACACGACAGTGAGGCAGGGAAGGACCCGCTGCCTGCAGACCCGTCATCATGGGAAGAGCTGGCTCCCATCCAACCCCTTCCACAGCCCCCAGGGCAACACTGGTGAGGACTGAGGATCCTGTTCCCCAGCCCCACCAAAGCCTCACCTGCAGATAGTGATAAGTCCTGGCTTTGGCCTTAGCCTCCGGCCCCAGGAGCCCCTTGCTGGGCCCGGCCCCTGGGTATCCATCCCGGCCCTGGCTGACCATCATGGTATGCCAGGCACTTCGCTTGACTGATTGTCCATCCAGTGACATGGACATGCCAGTGCAGGCAAGACAGCGGCCTTCTGACCCCCCCGAGCGCCCCTTGAAGCTCAAGTCCCGGTAGGACCCATCCGGAGCCTCCAGGCAGAAGGGACCCCCGGGCTCCCCAGGGGGCCGTCCACCGGCCAGGAAGCCGCTGTCACTGTCCAAGTTGTCATCGGAGCTCCACCAGCCCGCGGCCTTGGCCTGGTGCCGGCCATCCCCCTTGCGGTCCTTGCTCTTACTCCTCTTGCCATGCCGGGACTGGTGGTGGTGGTGGTGGTGGTGGTGATGGTGGTGGTGGGAGGCGTGGGGGCCACCAGAGCTCGGGCCTGGGTAGCTGTCTCCCCCGGAGCCACCTCTTCCCTCGGCCTTGGGCCCATTGTAGTCCCGCTTCCCTGGAGCCTCCAGAGAGTGGGACTTGGCAAACAGCTTCTGCACAGAGTGGACCAGGTGCCGGATGCGGCTGGGGCTCTCGCTGCGGGCCTCCGGGGCAGTGCCAGACCCCGGCCCAGGCCCGGGCCCAGCCCCTGCTGGACCCCGCTGGTATGGCAGCGTGTGGAAGCCATCCTGTTGAACTGGCAACTGCTTTTCAAACTGGTCCAACAGTGTGGGAGGCAGGCGGGGGGCACCCTTGCCCTGCGGGTGGCCCACACAGTCTTCACAGGTGTCGAAGGGGCCCTGGCCGGGGTACATCCTGGGGAAGGTGCTGCTACCCCCCCCAACCCCGGCCCCTCCTGGCCCTCCCTCGGGGCCTATGGATGGCCCCTCACTCAGGCTCAGGGGCCCTTCAGGAGAAAGGTGTCCCAGGCCAGCTCTTGGGGCACAGAAGCGGGGCTCGGTGGAGAAGGCCTCCCCGGAGCCCACCAGGTACGGGGCCCTGGCAGCAGGGCCCACGTCCATATGCGGCTGGTCGGCAAAGCGGGCTGGGCGGGGATGGCTGCCTCGGTCGCCATGGTAACCCCTCATGGCCTCAGCAAGGGCTCTTCATAGCGCTGGGGGCCAGGCCCCAGGAACCTCCTGGGAAAATAGGGAGCAATGGGATTAGGATCGAACAACAGGCCACTTGACCTGAAACTTTTATCAGGTATTCTTAGAACTGCTTAGGTAATGCATATCAGTTCGTTGTGGTTAATTGTACTGTCCTTACAGGCTTAAAAGTCATACTAGACAAAGACACTCACAAGGGCACAAAATAAGATCACCATTCATCAAATGCTGCAAAGATGATAAATACTTATTCTCAAGAGGAAATGTCCTCAACCAAACGGGTTTTTTTTTTAAATCTTAGGTAAACAAAAGTAAAAAGATACCAATACAGACATAAAAACAATAGTCAAACATATGAGCCATCATGTGAACTAGCTTTTAACAAGCTGGTGTGAGGCAAATCGAGTCAGCACCACACCTGTGTCCCATCCCTACCCAATTCCCCTGCTATGAAGAGCCAGGGCTCTGGGTCACAGCTCCCAGAAGCAATAACCAAAGAGAATGTTGGACCCAAATCTACATATCCATCACGATTCTGTAGGATAACCCCTCCCCTTCCTTCCACAACCAGTTCCTTCCATCTGGCTGGAGGCTCATTCTCCCTCCCCTCCAGGGCTGAGACAGGAAGGGATAACCTGAGATGACTCCTCCCTCCTCTGCTGGGTTCCAAATATTCCCTGATGAAATTCCCCCCATGCCTTTTACCGCCACCCCCATTTCAGTGGAGGAGAGGTCATGAAGGGAGGAGAAACATAAAAGAGGAACACTGGCTATTCAGGCAGCATCTGAATCCTAAACTGGGGTTAGAACCCAGGAGTTCCTCCTCCCAGGAACAGTGGGCTGGCAGGGCAGGGAGGTGATGGAGGGAAAGCATTGGAACCAGTGGCCCTGGCCCCCATCCCAGGCTTGCCAAGGCTACAGGACAGAGAGGTCAGCTCTCAGCAAGAACTGCCTCCAATCAGGGCTCCAGAGCTGCCAGGACAGGAGCTACAGCAGGAGGGAGTGCCAGCAGGAGGGACGGGGACCAAGGAGCTGGCAGACGGCGCCCTCCCTCATCCCAGACCAGGCTCCTGGGCCATCTGCTGACTGTGAGGAGATGACAGCCTCAAAGACTCCAGACAGCAGCACCTCCAAGGTTCACCCTCCCCTCCTCCCCACCACGGCCTCCCCATACCCACCATGGTTCAAGCTTCTTCCAGATCCCGCTCACAGTTCATCTCTGAGCACTTGCCATGTACTGGGTACTGTGCATACTCAATGTTCTCTAATCCCCCTGAAATCCTATGTGTAGATGTTATCCACATCTACCCATGAGAAAATAGCTCAAAATGGTAAGGTCACAAAGCCGGTAAGTGGGTGAGTCACTTTGCATCAAGATTCAAACCCAGCTTATTTTGATTTCAGAACCCTATCCCCCAGACTCTCTTATCACTCACCATCTGGGGTGTCCCATCCTTGGTGTCAGGATCTCCACCGCCAGGCAGAATCCTAACTTCAGAAGGCTCAGGACCACTTGCTCCTAACCAGAAAGAAAAGGGTGGTAAGCAAAGAGGAAAAGAGATTCTCCCAGAGTTCTCAGAGGACCAGTCTCTGGCCTTGACAGTTTCCCTGCCCAACCCCCCAAGCCAGGACTGATTGGATCCCCCATGATGCAGAACCTCTGGACCCCCAGGGAAATGAAGTTGGCTTCATTATGCAAATACATGCAAATAAGCTTACAGGTTGGACTACCTCCAACTGCAGGTGTCTGTGTGATCTATCCGTGGTGCTGAGCCACTGCATTTTCATTGCCCTCAAATATGATTCCATTCCACAAATATTTGTTGAGCAGCTACCATACCAAGACTCAGAGTGAGACATGAATAGAGGTGATTTAAGAGTGGTCCCTGTCATTAAGGCTTATAGTCTAACAGGGGGACCAACCTTTCACATGAGAGGGTTATTTTAGGTCCCTGTATTTTTGCATAAGCTGCTCCCTTCTCCTAGAATCTACTTTCATCCACCCCCCAACACATTCCCCTGGCTAACACTTATTCAGATTAAGCTCCGCCTTCCCTTGAAGACTTTTCTGGGTTATGCCTCTCTATTGCGTTTTTAGAATACCCTGGGTTACCCCATGAAAGCAACTATCACATTGCACTGAAATTGTCTGTTTCAGTTTCTGTCTCCCCAAGTAGAATCTGGTCTTTTGCAGAGTAGGAACCAAATTCTGTTTCTCACTGGATCTCCAGCACTCAGCTCGGGGTTTTGCCCAGAGAGGGTACCTAACAAATGTTCACTAAGTAGATGAATAAATGACTGTGCTGGAAAGAGGTTCCAAAATGTTAGGCCAGTTAAGATGAGGGCAAGAGCAGCTCCAGTAGAGGGAAACCAAGGAAGACTTCCCAGAGAAGAGTTTGCTTGAGATGGAGAACAAGATGGCTGTGTGTAAGGGAGATGGAATTCCCAGTGAAGGCAAGAGCATGCACAAAGGCAGAGGAGGTGGGCAAATAAGCAATTTTGAGGGGTGGGATGAGAGAGTTCCAGCAGACATTTGGGGTTTGGAAAACACTGGGAAGAGATGGGAGAGAGAGAGAGAGTCAGAAAGGAAGACGACTCTGAAGTTTGCAGCAGCCGTGACTGGAAGACTAATGATGCCATTATTAGACACAGGGATGTCAGGAAGAAGAGCTAGCTTTGCGGGCATGATTAATAGTAGTGGAAGAGACACAGTCAGACAACAAGAAGAACTTCCTGACCCTGAGGGATGTGAGACAATGAGGAAGATTGTGAAGTCTCCTGGGAATCTTCCACAGAGGGGAGGGGAGGGCCTGTCCAGCCTCTGGCCCACCCTATGGCCTGAGCTGGAGAGGCTGTTGGTTACCCTGCCAGGACGGGGAACTGGGGTAACCTTACAGATATCAACTGCCTATCTCCAGATGGCAATTCTTCTCCATCTTTATCCCTCTCTGGGGAAGCAGAGGGGACTTCAGACCAAAATGGCCTCTCAAATAGTTATTGGAAAAGCACTGAGAAGCATCTCTCCACCTTGGAAAGATGCTTTGATAGCTTGGTCTTTCATCCATGGCACAGTCCTCTTCCTGCCCCAAGCAGGACCCATGTCTGAGGCTCACAGCACAAAAGGCCAGTTTGGCAGAAACCCAGACCACCATGTTTACTTTGTCTGTGGCCACATCAAGCCTGGGAATGTCCACACCAATGGTTTGGACATTCCCAGGTTTTCCCACATCCCCCATCACTACACAGGTGCTGCTGCCAGCCACTGAGCCTTCATCAAGATCTTATCAAACTCAGTCTCTTTAGCATCAATCCATGTTCTCCCCCACACCCGGAGGAAGGCATGGCAACCTACTCCAGTATTTTTGCTGGAGAATCCAATGGACAGAGGAGCCTGGCAGGCTCTAGTCCATAGGGTTGCAAAGAGTCAAACACAACTGAAGCGACTTAGCACACGCGCATGCACCGTGTTCCCCCAGCTCTAGTCTCAGAGGAGATGTGCCCTGTATTTATTTCTCTACAGACAAAGCACTCCCAACTCCCTTTCCCATGTCCTACGGGGTAGTACTTGCTAGTGGAAAAAAGCACAAACCCTGACACCACAAACCCTCAGACCACCCTGAGACCTGGTGACCCACCCTCTCAAAGCCTAATGATACCTGCTCACCTATCTCCAAGGATTTTAGTATCAAGTGATACAACGTACATGAAACCACGCTATAAACTCTAAAGATTAAGCAATATAGTCCCCCATGTGAAGCCCTCGTTCTGGATTTCCAAAATCCCCAATGTCCAAATACTACACAAAACAATCAAATTCAAATTACTGAGAGAAAAGGAAGCTATCCGATTTCTGGATTTCTTAAAGAGATGATTTAATTGATACAGATTTAATTATATAAACTTCCTCCTATATCTCACGATTACCATCACATTCCTTCTGCTGCCTCCCCATTACTAAACATAATCAATAAGAAGGAAAAACAAGCAAGGAGGGGACTAATAATTCAATCCATCACCATGTCCTATGGATTTTGTTTCCTAAAAATAGATCTGCCCACTTATTTCCATATCTACCAAATCACTGTCAGCCGACTGGCCAAAACTCATTCACAACTTCCTTTCCCCTTTCCCAGACTCCCTTGTACCTAGAAGTCACATGATTCACATTTCAATAATAATATATACATTAAAAAATCTGATGAGAGTCTCTGGGAAAGATTTTGCCTTTATAATAAAAGGGGCAGGACTCGCCAGTACCATCCTTCCTTTCTTTTCAGCTTGAATACAATCACAATGCCTGGACCCAGGGCAGCTGTCTTGCCACCATGAGAGCAAGGCATAGAGAATCACAGAAATGCCGGCCCTGGAGTCGTCGAGCCAGGGAACCAACAGAAGCAGTCGCCTTCCTCCAGGCCTAAACGCAGGAAGGAATAAAGTCCTCTTTATTTAAACCGCTGTTGGCCAGATTTTCTGTATTTGCAGCAGAAAGCGCTGCTAACTAATCCAACTACCTCAGAACATCATCTCCTGCATGGATGTCTGCATAAGCCTCCTAAATGGTCTCCCTGCCTCCATTCTTACCCAGTTCCCCTCCAAATGGTCATTTGGAAACACAAATCTGATCATGTCACTTCCCTGCTTAAAACTCTTCACTGGCTTATTGATGTTCTTAGGATAAAATGCCTTAACCCATCCAACAAGGCCTGCAGGCTCTGGCCCTTCCTGGGCTTCCAAAATCCTCTCACAACACGCTCCCCACTTGCTTCCTCTGCTCCAGCCAGGCTGGTCTTTTGCAGTCCCACAATCCCTCCCATCAAGGGGCCTATTTCCCTCCCATCTGGAAAGCTTTTCCCATCCACCTCTGCCTTGCTAACTCCTACACACCCTTCAGATCTCAGCCCAGTTGTTGCTTCCTCAGGGAAGCTTTCTCTGGCCTCCCTGACTAGGTCAGATCCCCCTGCTGTTTGCTCTCAAGGCACTGTGTACCCCTATAGCTCTTCTATCATTACCATTTTCAATTTGTGTGATTCAGAAATTGTCTGTCTCTCCCATTAGAAGGTAAGCTCCGTGAAAGTGCAGGAATTCCATCCATCTTATTCACTGCATTATCTCCCCCATTCCTAGAACAATGCTTGGCAGATGGCATGTGTTGGGAAAGTGGATGCAAACCTACAAAGAACAAGATCCATTCATTTATGACATTTTAACTGCCTCCTTGGAAAAGTCCCTGATGCTGGGAAAGATTGCAGGCAAAAGGAGAAAGGGGCGGCAAAGGATGAGATGGGTTAGATGGGATCACCAATTCAATGGGCATGAACTTGAGCAAACTCCAGAAGATGGAGGAGGACAGGGGAGCCTGGCGTACTGCAGTCCATGGGGTCACAAAGAGTCGGACATGACTGAGTGACTGAACTACAACAACAGAAATGCCAAGGGATAGATATTACCCCACCCCCCAATTTGCAGAAGAAACTGAGGCTGGGAGGGCCTAACAGACAGTCCCAAGGCTACACAGTCGGTGGCAAACCCAGAAGTGAAACCCAGCATAGCCTCACTCCAATGCCTTAGCTTTTCTCCTTCCCATGCTGCTGCCCAGGGAAGCCAAACTGATTAAACACCATTCTGAAGGAACGCAGTAATGGATTTGTTTTTTTAAAAAAGGGAAACACAAAACTAAGAACCTCACACATACCACACTCTTCAGAGGTAACCAGAGTGTGGTTTAGCCCTTTCCCCTGTGTGGTGAGTACTGAATTTGTCCCAAGTCCAAGGTCAAACAAGTAGAGAATAGAGGAGGCTCCCTGAAGCCCTCAGACAACTCTGGGTGCTGGTGTTACTTTCCCCCGTTATATGGCACCAAGGCATCTACCTACTTCCCCAGGACACAGCGAGCTGCCCAGGGGGTGAACCTCTGGGCCCAGGGAAGCAGCCACTCTTGCGATTGCCTGTGGCTGGCTGGGAAATAGGCGGGTGAAGGAGGCTAGGAGGGTGCCATGTGTGACACATTCTCTGATGCAACTCACATCTTTCTGGGATTGGAAGAAGTGGCACACATGCCGTCACCAAGAAATTACCCAATTTAGCACCAACTACACAATCCAGCAATTAGTTTCTTAAACCGGAACTTGCTGGGGCTGCCAGGCTGGCGGGGTTGTTGTTACAAATCTCACTGGGAAACCAGCTGTGTAATTCGCCAGGAGGTTGTCACTGCCCCAAGCAATTACCTTCCAGAAAAAGAATGGAAAATGGAGGAAGGAAAAGGGCTGCAGAGGAAAAGAGTCACGGTGCTTTCTTTTCCTCTCCCCCAGGGCCCTGCTTGGTCAAGCCAGCTGATTTTCCTTTCTTGAGACCTAGGTGACTCCCAGATTTCCTGCATCAAAGTAGTTCCTGGTATAGCCTCTGCTGTCAGACTCTCTGGGCTCAAATCCCTTTCCATTCACTCACTAGCTGTATGTACCTGGGCAGATGGTTCGCCTCGCTCAGCCTATTTTCTCTTTGTACAATTAGAGTTATCAGAAAGCTATGAAGGCTGTGAGGGTCAACCAGGTAAAGCATATAATACTGTGCCTGGCACATGGTGAATCCTCGATAAAGGAGCAATAGGTATTTGTATTTTCATTTTTTAAACTTCCTCCATGGGTTTACAGTGTGACCTTGAGCAGGTCACTTAATCTCTCTGGGACAACTGTATAAGACCAAAAGTATTCTACAGGAAAAAAAAAAAAAACCAGTTCTGAGACTTCCCTGGTGGTCCAGTGACTAAGATTCCTCACTTCCAGTGTAGGTGGCCCAGGCTCAATCCCTGGCCAGGGAACTAGATCCCACATGCCACAATTAAGAGTTCCCATGCTGCAACTAAAAAAGCTCTGCATGCTGCAAGTGAGACCTCGTGCAGTCAAATAATTAAATACATATTAAAAAAAAAAAGAAAAAGGCAGTTCTTACTCAAAATCATCCACACCTGCGCCCTCAAGGATCAAGGAGCCTTTGACAAAGGCCAGTGTCTCAGAGGTGAACACAAAGTGATGATTTGGGTTAAAGATTTCAAAAAAGCAAGTATTAACTGCCTTCCCCCAAGAAACCGTCTGGAAGAGGTACACACTGGACATGATGGTCCAGATGGCAGCAAAGGGTACGGTTGCTCTCTGGCTGGGGATCAGCCTTCTCTAGTCCCCTCACACTGAGCCTCTGAGGTCATCCCCATACCAGTTCCAATACAGCAGAACTTATAACAACTTAGGCCTGGAACTCATCTCGCTGCTGTAGGCCTGGGCTCCTCCATGGCTGTGGGTGGAGGACCTCAGAACTTCAGGCTTTCTTCTCCTTCCCTGGGTCAGCCTAACCAGAGTGGCCAGGATTCTACCTCAGTTTCCCTTTCCAGTCCTCCTCCACCCCCTATCCTGACAGCAGCTTGGAGGCTGAGGCTGTTTTGTCCACTGTGAAGGGGCCAGCTACTGGGGAGCCCTGACACAGAGCCTCTGACCTGTACCCCATGCTCAGTGATGGGCCTTCCTCCTCTGGCCCCCCACCTTCTCCTGCATCCAGGGCTGTCTGAGCCCCCTTGACCATTTCAGCACTGGCTTTGTTCCGCTCTCTTGGGCAGGATCTCTGCCGCTGGGCTGGTTTCCTGGCCCCTGGCCTCTCTTCACCTCACTCCCCAGATTTGTCACTGAAGACTCAGCATGGCTTCTGCCCAACCTCCACCCTTTGGACCCGAGAAAAACGTTCTCTTCCCCTCACTGCCCCAAAAAGTGGAAAGAAGGAAGGGTGAACAGAATAAGAGGGAGGGTTGGGATCTTTTTCATTCACTTTTATTACTTTATTTAATGAACTCCTCCTGGGGGTTTAGGGTAGGAATTTTACAGAAAATGGGCTTACTGCTCCAAAACACTCGTGACACAGGAAGATCCAAAGGCTAAATCCATCTCCTGACCCATAGGACGGTGCTCAGCCTGTGAATAACCCATACTACCTATAATCTCTTTGAAAATCCCACCTCAGGGGGCTTTATACTTGATGTTCTCTCTGCTGGAACACTCTGCCCCAGATATTCCCATGGCTTCCTCTGTCTGATCTTTCAGGTCTCAGCTCAGAGAAGCCTTCCCTGACCACTCACTAGCTGAAGTCGAGCTCCCTCCCCCAGGAATGCTCTACATCACCTGTTTTCATTGCCTTCATAGGGCTATCGCTCTTTGAAATTATTTTCTTTACCTAGCCCATGTTTATAGTATGTCTCCCCATAGCAGAATATAAGCCCCAGGGGGGCAGGGACTTTGTCTGTCACGTGCTGTGGTACTCTGAGTGTCTAGAACAATGCCTGGCATGAACAGGTGTTCAGAAAGTATCAAGTGTATGGCTGCATGTCTTCACTTTCCACTCTACTCCTGTGCCCAACAGCCCACAGACAGGACCTCCCCTCCTTTCCCCTAAGGGCTCTGGAGAGCCTCTGGAGGGTGTGGTATTAGAAATCCCACCACCAAACCCAGCCCTGCTCATCATGTTTATCTAGCCCCTCTCAACTAGCAGGTAAGGATAGTCCTTTTTCAGCCACGTCTGGGGCTCTCCAGATGTGCCCCCTTTGCCTTCAAGGAAGGCAGTGAGGGGGAAGAGGAGGGGAATCTCCCAGCCCCAAATAGCTCTCTTCCTCCAGACAATCTGGGCTCCAGCTCCTCTCCCAGCAGAAGCCATGTGGCCAAGAGGTGCCAGAAGCAAAGTTCAGGCTTTTTCAGGGCTGTCAAAGGCAATAAGCGATACAGTTCAGGCTGCTCAGTCTCACGCCTCACCCAATAGCCGCAGCCACGGTCAACTGCTTCAGGCCCATTCTTCCCTTTTTGTCAACTGATCAGTCCTCAGGAGGGTCTGCCTGCCCATGCTCCCCCTTCTACCTGCCTGTTTTGGGGAAGACATCCCAGTCCACCACTGAGAGACAGACCACCCGGATTAGAATCCTACAGGACCCTGGTCAGGGATAGCTAGCGAGAGAGCCTGTGGGTCCTGGGCCTCCAGGGTCCACCGGTTACTAGACGTGAAGCCTTAAGGAAGTCTCTGGACCTCTCCCTCTAGTTCAGTGTCTTCACTTTTCAAATGGGAGCAAGCATAGGTCCCTTCTCACCACGATGTCATGAGTATTAAGGTCATGCAGGTAAAACAGCACAGCGCTGAGAGTTAGCTCCTGACAACGAGGGAGAAACTGTGAGAACCAGTGAGATCTGGAAGCAGGGCCTTTGAGAGGATTTCTCAGCCTCTGGCAGAGGCTGGAGCCACACCTGACTCAGATCTGGATCAGGGGTCCACAACTGAAAACTCACTTGTTCATGTTTCACCCAGGACCTTCTGTTTGCCTGGGTTCTTTTTGAAGACCTCCCACCCCTGGAGATGCTGAAGACAGCAGAGCAGCCCCAGTGGTCAAAGATGATGGCATCTGAGGGAACTAGAGGCCCTTGATCTGTAGACCCCAGCAACCCCTGCAGCCAGGGCTAGGTCTCTCTTCCAGCTCCAAGGATCTGGGAGGGCAAGTCCAGAGTGACGTTTTGCTGGGTATTGCGAAGACAATCATCTGCTTCCAACCATTTTCTCTCAGCCTACCTGCATGACCACGGGTCTCAATTCTGTCATCTGTAAAGCAGGACTAACAAAACCTACCTCCTAAGTTGCAGCAATGAGTACCCAAGTTGATCTGTCCAAGGCAACTAGCACATATGTTTCCACATGTTGGCTACTTCTGACTTCAGCACCTTAGTGTCTTCTTTTATTTGTATGTGTTTGGTGGGACTTGGGCTGTTGCTGCCCTGGGCTCCAGAATGCTGCCAGCCTTGAGCCTGTTATCAGAAAACAACAGGCAGAATCCCCAGTCTATGGCAAGGGTCCACTGGGCAGCAGTTTCTCAGCCAGGTCAGGCCTGTGGCCTGTCCTGCTCCCTGGCCCACGGGTCTTGTTCCCTCACGAAGCCTGCCTCCTGGGCTGGCACACTGCCCTGCAGGCTCTCTATATGAGTTGGGATAGGGGCTGCCTGCTGTCTCCTCCAGGCCTCTCCCACAGAGGATTCAAGCACAGAGCTGGGTCCCATGAGGGCTGGCTGGTTGGTTAACAGCCAGGTTCATGAGGTGGCACCTCTCACTCCTCAGCTCTGCCTGGTCCTCCCCCAGCATCCAGGGTATCTTAACCCCTGCTCTCTTCTCTAGATTTCTGGGCTTAGCAGGAGCCAGGACCACAACAGGAGAGAGAATGGGGAGACGAGTCAGCATAGACTGTAGGATTCTTCCATATGGAAAGCCTGTCCCTCTACCTTTGCCTCTGATGCAGTTCAGGCACCCTCTCTTCCAAGAAACCTCACCTAAGCTTGCCCACCTCATCAACCCCAGGGCATAGCAGTTGCTACCTTCTCTAAGGTCCTATACTTCAACACAGTAGGATAAAAATGTGTTTGCAGGGTGTGAGCTCCTTAAAAACCAGGATCCATCTGCTTTATCTCTGTATAAACAAAATCTGGCATAGACTAGATGCTCAATAAGTTCAGGTTAGTAACTGAGCCATTGAGAAGTAGTACCCATCTGCTGGGGCATAGAAATAGAGTGAGAAATGGGAGAAAGCATGAGGGAAATGACTCCCTGCAGCTGGACCAGAACTCTGCAGCAGGCAGGGCTGGTCCAGTATGATGTGGGTTTCCTGAAGAGCTGGGAGTATCCTGTCCAGGGAGGCATATAGGCGGAGATTGGAGAACCACCTTGGAGGATGGTATAGGATGCACTGAAGCACAGAACACATTTCAGACCACACAACCTCTGGCACCTTTCAACTCCAAAGCCTAAGGCTCAGCTCACTGAATGTCTACAACTGAGCAGGCACCGTGTCAAGTGCTGAGTGTACTTTTTTGTGTAGTCCTCAAAACCATCCTTTGCAGTAGGTGCCATTATTACTCCCATTTTACAGATGAGGAGATTGAGGCTGAGAAATGTAAAAATTGCCCAAAGTTACACAGGTGGTAGAGGATTTGAATATGGATCTGGTCCTGGCCTGACACTCTCAACCACTAGAAGATCAAGCCCTGGCACGTCTGAAGGAGCATCTCTCTGACCAAACTGGTCTGATGAGATCACCAAGTGGACTCCCAGTGTGCCCTGACTCATCACTCAGCCTCAGGAAATCTCCACCCTCGCCATCCCTCCCCTTGCACATGGGCATCCATGGCCCCAAGAATGTTTATTCACAATTTAACATGTGTGTTCTCCAGAGGCAGCTTACACAGCCACGCAGACTCATCCAACACAACTCACATGGCATTTGTCCTCAAATAACTAGTCATTGTCACATAATGTGCACACATACATACAGACTTGTTCCCACAGGGGTTCACACATGTGCATTTTCATCCAAAGGACATGGATGCTTGTGCACACGGAAGCTTCACAGACACAAAACCTCACATACATGTTCACGTTTATCCCCATACAACATACCCATGTTCATCTCACATCGCTTAAGCACCCACGTCTGCTCAATGTCATACATCAAATCCTCCCCCAACAAGAACTTTATCCATTGTTCCCAGATCTAATACTGGGCCCAGGTGAGCAATGATGCTGCCTCCCTCTGGGGTTGGCCAGGCAGCCCTAAGATGGGGAGATGGCTCAGCCTGCCTGTGATGGATGGAATTAATCTACTGAGCTGGAGAAACTAAATAATTAAATCCCTAATCACCCCCCAAGCCGGCCCAAGCCAATATAGCTGAGGGAGGGAGGGGGCTCTCAGGCCCAGACCAATATCCTAGAGAGGAGGAGGGGCTTGGGAAGAGAGGCCTAAACAGAACCCTCTAGGAGGGTTCTTTGGAAGGCAGACAAGCAGCCATGGTTCTCCAGGGCTGCCAGCCCTCCCTTTACATGTGAAAATGGAGCAGCTTGGGAAGATGGCCCACCAGCACCCACTCATACAGAATGAGAGGGGGGTACGACCTTCTCCCACCAGCCCCGGAGCCCTTCCTGTCTCTCCAGGGTGTGGATCTTAGGAGAGTGAGGGGATGGGGGACAGAACATTCAAAGTGCCCAGTACCACCGTCATCCATGGTGATCGACTGCCCAAAGGGGCACTGATGCAGAATCAGTCAGGCCCCGGCCACCCCTGGAACAGGCCCTTCCCCAGCCTGGCGTAGAGGGCGGGGAAGGGCCCTCCACACAGGTGCGGCCTGCTTCCCTCAGGAAGAGGGGCCAGCACGTGACTAACAGGCTGAGGAAGGAGCAGAGGCCTGGGCAGGGGGGCTCAGGGAACGAGCCTGGGAACAGGCCCCAGTCTGATTGGCTGAAAAGTGGGTCATTTTCCTTTTGAAAAATAGGGAGAAAATGGAGAAGTAGGTCGGGCTCTCATCCCCTCAGCCCCAGGCACCATCCCTTGTGGGGTGGGGCGAGAAGGAGAGGTCGGCACCTGCCAAAGCCCCCCCTCCCCCCCAGGACCCCACTGGGGCCCCCGGTACAGGAGGCCAAGGTCATCATCACTCAGGACGCCCAAGGACATGCATCCTCTGAAGCCAGGCCGGGAGCACAAGTCTCACCCTACGCTGGGGGCCCTGGGTCCAACTGGAGGGGTGGGGGGACGCTCAGGCACGCAGGACCTAGAGGAGCCCCCTCCCATCCTCCTGTCTGTGTGGTGTCTCCTTGCCTCTCTTCTCCCTTTCTTCAACGTCCACGTGGGCAGAGTCGTTGCCATGACACCGCGGGCAGGTGGGCGGCTCTGGCGGCTGTCTCGGCCCAACCCCCATGCTCAGAGCCCAGGTGGGAGGGGAGCGGCGGCAGCGCCCCCGCCCCTGGTCCAGAGGCGAGCAGAGATTGGCAGAAGGCCCCTGTCACACACCCCAGAAGCCCGACGGGTCTCTAGCTCTTGGAAAGGAAGCAACCCAGATGCAGGCTTGGGGGTCTCGGGGAGGAGCTCTCAAAGAGGACTTGAAGCCTTCATCCCCGCCCATCCCCGGCCCCTAGGAGTCAGGGGGCGGCGCCGGAGGGGCTGCCCCACGGCTCCCACCTCTTCCTCCGTTTCTCACCCGCCGGCCTCCAAGCTTCCCCCAGGTACTAAGTTTCCGTCGCTTCACCCTAGACGCTGAATGGGCCTGCCTGAGGGCTAACCTCAGTGCCTCTTTCTGCAACCGAAGCTCAAGTCTCCGTGCTCTCTCCTTAGGGAGGAAATCAGACCAAGCTGAGACTCTCAGAGAGACTCCTCCCCTACCACCAAACCCCCAGTCTGTCCTAGAAATTGGCTCTCCATTCCTTGGGTGTCCCCATATCCCTGAACTCGCACACCCTGGGGCAGGTGGGAACCACTCACTCCGAAATCCATACTTGCGGTCACGGCAGCCACCCTACTAGGAAAAAGGACCAGAGAGGAGCAGGGAGAGGAGGAGGGGCGGGGAAAGACGGGGGCCACCCAGTGGATGGCCTCTGAGGATGCTGTCCTGCCTCCCACCACATCTGGCCTCAGGAAGTCTGGGCCCAGCCAAAGGTCGCTGCCTCTGAGCACCCCTCTCAGGGTCCACGTGCCTCCCCCACTTGTCTCTAAGTCTCTGTGACTCTGATGTCTGAAGACCCTTTCCCCTGCTCAGGACCCAGGACCCTACCCTTGTTTGCTGAGGCAGAAGCCCTGCTGCTGCTGCTGCTGCTGCTGCTGCTAAGTCGCTTCAGTCGTGTCGGACTCTGTGCGACCCCATAGACGGCAGAACCTGCCTGGCAGTCCTTTGAGCCTGGTTGACAGAGGCAGGCAGATGCGTGGAGAGCATCATCCAGGGTTAGCTGGAGGGTGTCCAGCTTGTCACTCAGGGCTCATGGCATCCATACCATATTAACATATTAAGACATTTTTACTTTCCTCCTTAGCTTTCTTTGACTACGACGGTAGATATGACTGCCTAAACTATAATACGTGCGCACACGTGGGTCTATGTGTGCGTGTGCATGCATGCGTGTGTCATGTATACTGTGTCTCCCTTTCACCACCTCCACTCCTGATGTTCCCCATCAGGCTGCCCTCATCCTAAATTTCCACCAAAGCTCTTCCAGCGGGTTCCTAACTGGTCTCCCCACCTTGTATCTCGGCCCGGCCCGATCCACTCTCCTCACTGCCTGCCACTGTGATGTACCTAAGATCTGTGTGTAGTGGGTGCCTCTGAGCCAGGCACTTCTCAGAACACAGTGGGTGCCGGAGCAACACCAGATCTCTTCATGCTCCATTCTCATGAAGTTTATATCCTAGTGGAAAAGGAGATGCTGAGCAAATGCATGAAATAATGGAGGTGGTAAGTGCTGAAATTTTTTTCTTGAGGTGAGAGGACAGCATGACAAGGGGGCTATTTAAGATAGACTGTGGGGGAGGCCTCTCCAAAAAAGTGACTTTTGAGCGAAGATTTGAATCAAATGAAGGAGTAAGTCACGCGGGTACCTGGGGGGAGAGCGCTTCAGGCAGAGGGGAAAGCAGCAGCCCTGAGATGAGGCTGTGCTCAGCTCAGCATCTTTGTGGAACCGAAAGGAAGCACTTGCAGGGAAGGAACTTGAAATCAGGGAGGTCACCGGAGGCTACTTTACACACAGCACTTCTGTCACTCAGGACCTACTAAGCAAGCACTCAGGATTTCACTCTGAGTGAGATGGAAAGCCATGGGAAAGGCATGATTCTGCTTCCCCACTGGCTCAGATGGTGAAGAATCTGCCTGCAATGCAGGAGACCTGGGTTCAATCCCTGGGTCAGGAAGATCCCCTGGAGAAGGGAATAGCTATCCACTCCAGTATTCTCACCTGGAGAAGTCCATGGACAGAGGAGCCTGGCGGGCTACAGTCTATGGGGTCGTAAAGAATCCAACATGACTGAGCAACTAACACTATCTTAGGCTGGCTGCTTTCATGGGAAAGCTCTCTGGAGGAGGGGCTGGCAAGGGAGGAGGTAGGGAGACCAGTTGAGACATTTCCTGTCACTGAAACACCTTTTCCTAAAGTTGCCCACCTGGTGAATAGCTGTTCAAGCCTTGGCTCAATGGCCTCCTCTTCTATGGATGCTTTACTGAGGCCCTCCCTTTCGCACTCCGGAACTGACCAAGCCCTCCCCAGACTGCCCCCGCTCCTTAGCCCCCATGAATACATCTGTCCTCCTGCTTTCCTGAACACTCTCCTTTCTTGGATCCAGGTCTAGACTGTAAGTTACCTGAGGTCGAGGACCATTCCCAGTACATGGCTCAACACAGGTATGAGATAAACACTGGCTGAATGAATGCATGAATGTGAGGCACATGTGATAGAAGAGGGACTCTTCGTAAGCTGTGGTTAACCTGGGTGAGTGAGGCCATGGGTTGCCATCGGGCCAATGTTAGGACACACATGCACGTCAATTTGCTTCAATCATGCTTTACTGTTTGCGACCCATGGACTGTAGCCCACCAGGCTCCTCTGTCCATGGTATTCCCCAGGCAAGAATACTGAAGTAGGTTGCCATGCCCTTGGCCAGGGCATCTTCCTGACCCCGGGATCGAACCTGCATCTTAAGTCACCTGAATTCTTTACTACTAGCACTACCTGGGAAGCCCAGTTTTAGCAAATGCCTACATATTTAGTAAGTGCATACATATTTTGCATACTCTGTCTATATACATATGAGCATTAGCATGTATGTTTACATCAACAAATCCCTCTTTTGGTAGGTATATTCCTGTAGATTTTTTCATATGTACACATTAGAAAGTGCATTTATGTTGAGTTATGCATATTAAGGCAAAGACAAGTGATGTACACATATCCATCTACACAAACACATGTACACGTGTGCACAGGCTGATACACACACGTGGACCTCCATAAAATCCCTGCCCCTTTCATCCACTGAGCCCAGACTGTCCTGTTTGATTCTTGAAACCTCAGTAGTAATGTTCACGTTCAAGTTCTCAAACTCTTCCCCCATATACACTCCTGGGCACCATAGCATTTGATCAGCCTTGAGCTCAGCTCCCTTACTCAGCTGTCCCCAAGGCCTAAACAGGTTTCTCCTCTGCAAACTTCCTTCATACGGATGGTGGTGGGGAAGAGTGAGGCCCCATGAAAGATAATTTGAGAGACCTCAAGGAGCCTGATTTTTGGAGAAGAGCTACAGGCATCAGAGTGGATCGAGTTCAAGCCTGTGTGAAAACAACTTTTGAACGGCCCCAGTGTTCAGTCAGAATCTCTCTCTTTCATCCTTTCTGTCACATCTATTCACGCGGATGACAACTTACATACATATATTCATATGCTGTTAATTCATGTGCTGCCACGTACATGCTCACGTGCACACTTACACTGACATATACATACGGTTGATTGAGCACCCCACCCCCACAGGTTTAATTAGGTAATTGCCTTTATAGTCACATGTATACCCTGATGCATACATAGACTCCTACATATCTATACACATGTGTCTATGCAAACTCACAAATGTGTTTGTACACATTCATACAGCACTCTCACACTTATGTATGGACATATACGCAGTCACATACACACTCACAGGCAAAAATACACATGCACAGGCACCGGAAGAGCAGAGACACCCAGCCTCTCCTCTGGCTTTTCTATCCCATGCACAAAGCCGGAAGTCCATCTTCTCTCCAAGTGACACCACAAGCTTGCATTTGCTCTCTCCTCTTGCCAGTCTCCCAGTTCTTTCTGGAAAGTTGTTCCCATTATCAATAAGATATGCCCCACTCCTGGACATACTCCATTTCTACCCACTCACAGAAAAAAAAAAATGTCATTCCAAAAAAGGGCTTTGTTATCCCTTGTCTCATGCCTGGAATAATCAGTATTTCCACAGACAACCTGGGAGGCAGGGAACATGAAGCAAGTGCACCTCAGACTAGGAGCACCTTTTTCTACCCAAAAGGCAGCCCTCACTCCCATATATCTAAAACTTTTTAATTCTAAAAGGAGAAATGAAGGGAAAGTATTAAGGCTAGGGTTCTTCCTCCCAGCCCCTCTGGGTATGGTCCACAGCTCCCAGATTCCAAAACAGCTTTTGAGGCAGAGAAAAGAACAGTACAAACATTGTCTCTGGGCACTAAAACTTCTTGGGATACCTCTCTTCTTCCCTAGAGGGCAGCTTCATGATGTCCGGTGAAACCCTCCCACCCCTGGAGGCTTAAAAATGTAAAGAATGGGGGTAACGTGGGCTCACAAGACTAAAAGAAGCAACTATTTAGAGAGCAGGAGCTGGTTAGGGAGCAGGGAAGCAAACTGAAGACCCCTCCCAGCAGGAAAGCAGCTGCTGGAACACTAGATCCTGAATGTAGCAAGACTCTCCAAGGGGCCGGGGAGAAGGGGGTGGACATCCAACGTTCCATGTGGGGGTGGAGGGGTGACTGCTTCAGGCAGTAGCAGCAGCTCCAAAGTAAAGTCTTATCAAAGCTGTTATGTAACCAAGAGAGCTGAGTAGAGCACAAACACCTCCCCTCCCCAAACAGGCACCCACACCCACACCCACCACCTCCCAGCACCCACAGCACAGGAAAACTCAGCTCCTCCCAAGCAACCAGAGAAGAATCATCTTGACGAGTTACAGGAAAAACATGATGGGTGAGGGGCTCCTTATTAACCAGAAGTCACATCTGGAAAGGTTAGAACTGGTTCCGTTTGGGGTCCCTAACTGCCTCCCCTTTTTTCTTGAACTCCCTGCCACACCCATTTTTTGCCCAGCATCCAGAAACTTTCTCCTTCCTCTCCCCTCAAGAAGGACGCCATTTGAATATTTGATTGTTCTCCTGGGGATGGGAGGTGAAGCTGACATCATCCACTCTTGCCTGTTGTTCCCCCCCAGTCTCATCTGCATGTCCTGACATTTGGCTCTCATCCCCCTGGGATGACAAGAGAAGGGACCCAGAGAAATAAATCCTTGCTCTATTCCCTTCAGATTTATAAAAATGGAGCATAAGCACCCAGAAAACTGAGATGATCCTGACCCTAAGTTAGTGGGGAAAAGATTTACAAAGAAGATGAGGATTGAAATCCAGAACCCCAATCCCCCAATTTGAGTAGTTTTTTTCTCCCCCATATTTTCCTCTTTTCCCATTGCCCCATCGCTAGTAGCCTCCTCCTTCTCTGCTCCATGGCACTGAACAACCCCACCCACTCCTTGAGTCCTTTGCTTGGAAACCTTCCTCCCCAACAAAAGTCTCCCTCAAATGCTGCTCTGAGCTGTGGCTGGGCTGGGCAAAACATGAGACAGTCTTGCAGAGTATTTCACTGCCTCTTTCCTGAATTCAAAAGTATGATGGGCAGGGGTATGCTACATGGTATAATTACCCAGAACTCCTGAGCTCTACCCAACCCAGGCCTAAACCGGCAAAACCTGAACCCTCTTAATTCAGATCTGCCTTGAGCCTGAACTTCTGGGACCCAGTAGGAGAAAGGCTGATGCCAGTACCCCCAAGCTTATTGCACTAAAAACTATCCAGGAGAAGAGAGCTCACAGCAGAAACATCATCATCTATCCATACCCGCACACTAACCATATGGTAGTTTTAGAAAGGGGAGGAGGAACTGAAACAGGAAAAGAGGGGTCCCTTTCCCAAATACTATTAAGAACAGTGAGGCCTGAGGCCAGAGGAAGGACCCCAAAATCTATCTGTCCATCCAAGGGCTCTGTCCTTGGAAAGTGGGTCATTTGGAAGAATTTTTCTAGTGAGCCCTGAACTCTGCCCATCACCGGTCCCCCAGTGCAGCCCCATTCAATACTCAGGACAGTTCCAAAGCAGCAAATCCTACCGAATCAAATTCAGCACCTGGGACAGCTCCCAGCCACTCTGGCCCCATTGCCAGAAAGGCAGGATGCCAGAAACGAAAGGCTTACCCCACTATACACCCTCTTTAGTACAGAAGCCCCTCTCCCATGCCCCTCCCACACTCGCTCCCATCCACCGGAGGCACCTGGTACTCCTCCTTTCTCTCTGTGTCCAAAGAAAGAAAAGAAACCCAGACACGAGACTTCCCTGAGTGAGCCTAGAGAGAGGACCCCACCCACCTCCTTTCAGCCCTGAGCCTCTCAACGCCACTCACAGCTGGTTCTAAAACCACTTTCCTTCTCAACCACCACCCCAAAAAATAAAAGAAATACTCACGTGGGGGCTCCCGGCCCTGCAGGCAGATGTGGTGGGGGGAGGCAGAGACAGGTAGCTCCCCACACCCTGTTCTGAGCCCCCTTTCTGAAAGAGCCAGCTCCCATCTGGACTGGGGGGAGGAAAGATATGTGGAAGCACTGAATGAGGGGAGGGGAGAAGGAAGAGGGGAGGAGGCAAGAGCGGGGGACTGCAGGGTGGGGATGTCGGGATAGGGGCGAGGGAATCCTTTTTAATTTCATTCTCTCCCCATGTCTACATCAGCCCTGCAGGCTCAGCTCTTTAATATTTACACACAGGAAGAGGAGAGGATGAGAAAGAACAGAGAGTGAGGAGGGCAGGGGATACCTGAGCTCAAAGGGGATAGAGGCAGGAGCCTTGGAGAGCTGGGTGCTCACACCATCCCCAGGTCATTTCCATTCTGAGCTCTTGACTGGAAGGAAGAAGGAACTCTGGGACCATTCTGTCCCTTTGTTAACAAGACACTTTGAAACAGCATCAGAAAAAGATCAGATCCCCACCCACATACCTGGACACCCCCACAAACCCAGATTTCTTGGGTGCCTTATGTTCAGATGGTAGAGGCAGTATTCATGCACAAGCATGTTCTGATGCTTGGAGGCATGTTTGCATGTGGGCTGCTGTGTAAAGGCACATGAACATGTCAGCTAGCATGTACAGGTTTCTACAAGTATGTTTTCAGGATATGCACATGTAACAGCCCCTGCAATCATATGCAAACTTATATAATCATATGTGTAAACCAGTCCCCAAGCAACCTCCCCACAGCTCCCCAGCTACAGTCCCAAGGACAAGGCCACCCACCTCCCCAGACTCCCTTATTCACAGGCCCCTCCCTCAAAGCCTCACTTTTTCTTTCTGTGACATGGGGAGAAGGGATGGTGGGAAGGCATGCTGCATTTGAGCCCAGGGACTTGACAAGTTATTAGCAACGATGAGCTGGCAGCTCGTTACCATAACGATGTTGCCACCACCTCACCCCAGCTCAAACCCAGACTCCCCAGACAGCAGGAGGCCCGCTGAGCCAGCAGCCTTCAGACTGGGGGGTTGTGGGGGGAAGAGGGAATCAAGACATAGCGCTTGTAGAGTGGAGGGTACGCAGCTGTTCTTCCACCCCCCACTGAGAGACAAAGCTTTGAATCTACCAAGTGGGAATGACATCAGACTCTGGAAAGGTTTCCTGACCATGGGGCTGGTAAGATACTGGAAGGGGTCTGTAGAAGCCCCTCTAGACAAAAGCTTCTGTTGTCATTTGCTCCTCTGTCCCCTCACTCAAAAGAATCTCTTCTACTGATCTTAGTAGATTACTATAAAAAACGAACAAATAGGAGGCTGTTCTATGAATTTTTATTTTCCCACCTATAAAATGAGAACACTTTTCTTTATCATTTACCCGAGACTCTGGGAAAGTTTAATCAGAAAGAGTTTAAGAGTAACCACAAACCCCTCCAAAATCAGACAGGCCCCAGAAGCTTCTCTACCTAACTGGAACCTATAAACCTATAAAGTAAGGAACTATCAGGCCAACAAAATGCATCAGAAACTGGATGGTATGAAGCAAAATGGAGCTCAGCCAGCCCAGGTTCCAACATCAACTGGAGAGAGATGATATGAGCTGCCAGGTAGCAGCCAGCTGCTGCCACAGAAGAAAGTCTGGGAGTCTGGCCTGCAGCAGTTTCAGCCCCTCACTGGCAAGAATTAAGAGATGCCATGGCCTACCTCAGTGGTGGGTATGGCTAGGAATCCCCATTCCCAGGAACATCTGTTAACTCCTTCTCTTTGGAAAGGGGTCCCAGGTCAAAGGGTCTATAGCCTTAGGGTTATTGAGTCTTTGCTTCTTTTCCCCAAATCCCCTCAGCTCTGTTTTAAGGAGCAAAAGGTGGGAGTGGGGGTTTCCAGGAATGGAAAGCAACATGGAAGTTTGGAAAGTTCCTGGGCTAAGATAGCTAGGAACCCACAAGTTTGCTCTGTGACCTTGGGCAAGTCCTCTCCCTTCTCTGGGCTTCAATCTCCTCACTTTGTAATTAAGAGATTGGACCAAGTCAATTCTAAGTTTCTTCCCCTGGCCATCATTCTGTAACTACATACAAGCTCACTCCTTGGACATGAGCCCCCTGGCATTAAATGCAGTGGGCACTGCCTGCCAGATCAGTGGGGCAGTGGGGGGTGGGGGATGCGGGGGTTGTATCTGAGGCTGTTCATCCTATGTTCGTGTTCCTTTTAGAAACACCTGCCACCCTAGCCCTCCCAGCTCCCTTTTTAGACCCTGATTCACTGCCAACTCACGAAGCCTCTCCCACCCCTCCCTCCTCTCTTCTCCCCCTCTCTCCCAGCTAGGCCTTGGCAGCTGGGTGCAGAAGTAGCCCCAGCACTCAGGGAATGCTGGGCAGAGGTGGAGGGCAGTGCCACCAGGGTCAGAGAGAGCACACCATGGAGTACCATTCTCTAACCTTGGCCCAACCCAGCTCTTTGGGTCAGCAAAAGACCCAGGTTGGAGTCTTTCTGAACCTCTAACTAGCAGTGTGTGATTGTGGGGAATGCAATTCAACTCTCAAGCCTCAACATCCTCATCTGTAAGTGGGCATTATATTAGGTTGAACGACATGAAATTGCTGTTTTTGTAGGTAAAAAGCAAAGACAGTTGAATATTGGTAATTTCATATAACTTAACCTGCCCTGCCTGTTTCCTGGGGCTGTTGGGAAGAAGAGAAAGAGTTGAGAGGGGAGCATTTTTCAAAAGCCCTGAACTGATACAAGGACATTGTCTCTTAAATTATTATTACTTCAGAGAGCTTTTGCACGGACCCACCTGGAGTCAGTGGTCTGAACCAATGACCCAGAACTTAGAAATTGAGGACTTGGAAGTCTAGAGGTAGCCACCTGCTCTGATGACTAAGAACAGGACAGAAGCCTCCACCTGGCCTCCTGAGCCCGTGGCACTAAAGGGCCCTTGGTGAAACATCACTGGGGTGACACAGGTTCCAGACCTCAAGAAGGAGAAGCACACACAGGCACATACACTCCAGCTGCACCCCCGCCCCACAACCCCCAGGGGCCTCAGTGTCCAACTAGAACACAACCAGTAGCATCACAGAGGGTAACCCCTGGGGTAGGTGAAGGTGGGAACCAAGGTGGAAAGTGCCATGCAGCTCTTGCCTGAGTGGGGTGAGGAGTCCTCGGGGAACGGGTTTGATCTGACCTCAGAAAAGTCCCATCTCTCTGTCCCATCCCCAGCACCTCACCAGGCATCCCCTGGGGGAGGAGGGGACAAAGCCTAGGTGTGCGTGATTTCGAATGAACCCAGCTCAGATACATTCTCACACAGCACGCACCCCCCAACCACACACACACACATTCACGCAGGCCACGGATACCCGAACCCACTCTCGGAAACAGTCACACCAGCACACACACATCCGTTCACATACACACTCAGAGGACCCCCCCCCCGACACACACGGTGACAACACACACACTCATTCACACACATGTTCACAGATACATACACGGGAACACCCTCCATACTCACACTGCATACACCCACGGACACGCACACACTCACCCACAATGACACACGCACACTCTCGCTGCATACACTCACTGGCACACACAGCCACCCACAGACCCACACGGTGACACACACGCTCATCACAGACACACAGTGACATGCACTCACACTCACACACCTGCAGAGGAAA
This sequence comes from Bubalus bubalis, assembly GCF_019923935.1. NCBI lineage: Eukaryota > Metazoa > Chordata > Mammalia > Artiodactyla > Bovidae > Bubalus > Bubalus bubalis. The sequence goes on along the minus strand of NC_059162.1, from coordinate 110,411,916 downwards.
ACTTCTCTCCGGATCTCCCTGAAACCTCCACTTCCCCCCACCACCCTGCTGGCTACTCCCGCTCAGACCCAAGCCTCAGCCGGCCCGGGGCTGGGCCGGGGCTGGTGGCCCCGCGGCTCTCCCCAAGAGCCGGTCCCCGCTCCGCGTGGTCTCCCAGCCGTCCCTCTGGTCAGGCCCGCGGGCAGCCAGGCCCGGGCGGGGGCGGCGGAGGAAGCCAGCCTTCCCCCATCCCCGGACTGGGAGCCGAGGCCGCCGGAGCCCGGGGCGTGGGCGGCGCCGGGGCCGCAGCCAGGCCGAGGCTGGGGGGCGCTGCAGAGGGCGCGGCGCGCGCGGCCCGGTCCCCACCCCTCCCCGCGGCTTACCTGGCCCGGCTCGGGCTCCGGCCGGGTTACATGGTGCCGGCGGCCCGGGCCGGGGTCGCTGCGGCGGCGGCGGGCGGGCGGGCGGGCAGGGACGGGGCCCGGCACTGCGGAGCCCCCGGCGGAGGGGCCGCGCCGGCTGCGGAGCCCCGAGCGAGCGCCGAGCGGCAGCGGGCGCGGGAGCGGGAGGCGGCCAAGCCACGGAGGCTGGATTTCCCGGGGACCAGGAAGGGGAGGCGGGGGGATCCCGCCCGCGCGCTCCGCCCCCGCCCCCGCCCCCGCGCAGGGCTGCCGAGCCCGGAGCCGGCGAGAGGGAGTGGGCCGAGCTCCCCACCCCCGCACGGGACCCAGGAGGGCCGAGGTCGCCGCCAGCGGACGGCCGCCCGGGTCTCCGAGGAGCGCCCGCCTAGGGGAGGCTGAGCGACGGCGCTGGGAGGCCCAGGCAGGGGTGCGAATAAGCTCCCCCTCCCCGGGGACCACCGGGTCCGCGTCCGCTGGGGACCCAGGAACGGGCACACACAGTGTCACGGTCACGCACGGCCGCCTAGGCACAGGTCCGAAGCCCGGAGACGGGCGCTTGGGTAGAGAGTCACACAGCCTCCCAGACAGGGTCTCGCGCCCCACCGAGGCACAGTCCCACCCTGAATGTCACACAGTCCCCTGGGCGCATCCCTCTAGGAGACGCTTTTCGGGTTTCGCGGATGAGCTACCCGACTGCAGCTGCTGGCCGCAGGTCTAAGGGCCCCTCTTCAGCCCTGCGTCCCCGGCTGGGGCGCCGTGCCGGGCTCAGAGCCACAGACTGGATAGAGTCCCTCACCCACAGCCCAGGCAGCCCCACTGTGTGGAGGGAAAACCCCGCTCGACCTGCGGGCTTTGCCGGGGCCCCACCTGTGCCCACTGTGTCCGCCCACCTCTAGGCCCTGAGCCAGGGGTCGTGCCAAGGCGGAGGCGGGGTGGGGGAGGGAAAAGGGACGGTCCGGAGCACAGCCGGAGGCTGCAGAGCCGGGACTCGGGCTGCGGGAGCCAGGAGAGGCGGAGGAGAAAGGACTGCAGCAGTCTCTGGCTGGAATCCGTCTTGGCGCCCAGGGCGATGCTGTAATGGGGGGGAGGGGGCGCACTGGAGAAACCGCTTGGGGAGGGGCTGGCTCTGGGTTCTGATTTCCTGAGGTAGGTGTGACGGGAGCTCGGCCTCAGGCGCTGAAAGTTGGGGTGGAGAGTAGCGTGCATCCTTAAAGCCGTCTTCCCTCTTCCTTCGTCCACCTTTTCTGGTCTGGAAAGCTGGGACGGTGAGGAGTGGGTTTGGGAGGCTAGGGAGACTGACCATCCTCCTCTCTAGGAATAGACAGACCTTGGAATAGTTTTGATTCAATATCCACCCGACAACCTTCTCCCTGTACCTCTTTGGGGCCACTGGCTCTCCTTATATAAAGGGGGAAACTGAAGATAGAAGAAGTAGAAGTCACAGGCCCAAGTGAATTAAAACTGAGAGTCACACCCTTTCCCCTTTTCCCAAGATGTTTAAAGATGCCACATGACATAAAGTTCTGGTGGAAGATAGGCAGACTGGTCACCTGTCCTGCTGGCCGCAAGACCTAGTCAATCAAGAAGTTTCACCCTGAGCTAAGGTTGCAGAGAATTCCCAGCCCAGAGATCAGCCAAGACCAGATACCAGGGAAAATCAGATAGAAAGCTGATACTAGGAACCCACTTCAGAACTGCAAGAAGCATCTCACTTGCCATGAAGCATAAGAACAGCCTTCATGCAGGATGTTAAAAGGCACCGTCACGTTTTCTCAGGTTTTTTTTTAAATTATTATTATTTTATTTATTTATTTTTGACTGTGCAGGGTCTTCATTGCTGCCTGCAGGCTTTCTCTGGTTGCGGTGAGCATGATGCACAGGTGTCCCATTGCAGTGGCTTTTCTTATTTCGGAGCACAGGCTCTAGGGCGTGCAGGTCCAGTAGTTGTGGCACACGGTCATCGTTGTCGCACAGCATGTGGAATCTTCCCGAAACAGGGATCGAACCCATGTCTCCTGCATTGTCAGGCGGATTCTTAATCACTGGACCACCAGGGAGGTCCTTCTCAGTTCTAAAATGTACATTCTGTTGACTGTTCTGAAATTGGAAACGCATCTTACAATGGATAGGGACATTTTATGTGGTTCCCTACTTTTCTCTTACAGTTTGTATAAAAGAGTTGACATATTTTAGAATTAAGAAGTGGCGTCGTTTTCATCTGTTCCCTCCATGAATATTTACTGATTGTACCTGGCACCTTGCTAGCCTGCTGGGGCATAAAGATTAGTCAGACAGACTTTAGACAGTGTTCTCTCACACCCATCCATTAGCGTATGAGGGAGACGGAGAGGTAAATCAGTCATTACTCTCAGGGCCAGCTTCACAGGAGTGTGAGTGGGGCAGTCACACAGAGCCCCACGCTTACAAGCTTTATGCTCTGCTGTCACTGTTTTGAAATTCTCAATAATTTCTTTAACAAGGGACCTTGCACTCCACAAATCATGACTGCTGTGTTAAGAATTCCATGCCTTAATAGAGATGAACACTAAATACTTTTAGAATCTAGAGCTCTGTCTGGGTGAAGATAGGTAGTCAAAGAAGTCAAGAAGCATAACAGAAGCATTTGAATAGAGTCTCTAAGACTAGAAGAGAGAATTAGAGAGCCACACAGGTGCAGAGACAGAGAAACTCATCAAAATGTCAGTCAAGCAGTATGGCAGACTAGGTGCCTGGTTGATCCTCCCACTGAAAACATGATAAATGATTTTTTTAATGATAGATGAAATATATTTTTAAATCTTCTTAAATGTATCAATGAGCTGGTAAAAAAAAAAAAAAAAAAATCCCACCAGCCAAAATCTAAGTGAAGACAGAACCAGAGAAGTAAGCAGAGCACTGAAGCCAACTTTAGCCTTGGGGACTATAATACGTTGGTTGCAAAAGTGGCACTAATTTACCCCTCCATGAATCCATGATTTTGCCATATGACTTTGCAACTCCCTGCATCAAGAAAAGGCTCTGTTTTCCCCCTCCTTAAATCTGGATGGACTTGTGACTTGCTTTAACCAACAAAATATGGAAAAAGTCATGGTGTGTCTATTCTGAGCCTAAGCCGTAAGAGGCTTCCCTGCTTCTACTCTTTCTCCTGGTCTTCTGCCTGCTTTGTGAGAACAAGCCGGGTAACCTGCTGTTGGATGAGAGACAAGATGCAAGAGAGCCTTGCTATCCAAGACAAGGTCATCATAGATCAGCCTGTAACCAGCTGACCCCCAAACATGTGAGAGAGTCCAGCCAAGAGCAACAGAGACATATACCCCACTGTGGCTGACTGTAGACACTTAAGTGAGACCAGCTGAATGAGAAGACCCACTCAGTCGGTCTGAGGACTGTTGAGTAATAATAATGCTTATTAATTGGAGCCACTGAGAAAACCACTATTCTAAAAGACACATGTACCCCAGTGTTCATTGCAGCACTATTCACAATAGCCAGGACATGGAAGCAACCTAGATAGGTATTGACAGATGAATGGATAAAGAAGGTGTGGTACATATATACAGTGGAATGTAACACAGCCATAAAAAAGAATGAATTTGACTCAGTTCTAGTGAGGTGGATGAACTTAGAGCCTGTTATATGGAGTGAAGTAAGTCAGAAAGAGTCAGGTCAGGTGGTCTGGTATTCCCATCTCTTTCAGAATTTTCCACACTTTATTGTGATCCACACAGTCAAAGGCTTTGGCATAGTCAATAAAGCAGAAATAGATGCTTTTCTGGAACTCTCTTGCTTTTTCCATGATCCAGCAGATGTTGGCAATTTGATCTCTGGTTCCTCTGCCTTTTCTAAAACCAGCTTGAACATCTGAAGTTCACGGTTCACATATTGCTGAAGCCTAGCTTGGAGAATTTTGAGCATTACTTTACTAGCATATGAGATAAGTACAATTGTGTGGTAGTTTGAGCATTCTTTGGCATTGCCTTTCTTTGGGATTGGAATGAAAACTGACCTTTTCCAGTCCTGTGGCCACTGCTGAGTTTTCCACATTTGCTGGCATATTGAGTGCAGCACTTTCACAGCATCATCTTTCAGGATTTGAAATAGCTCAACTGGAATTCCATCACCTCCACTAGCTTTGTTTGTAGTGATGCTTTCTAAGGCCCACTTGACTTCACATTCCAGGATGTCTGGCTCTAGGTGAGTGATCACACCATCGTGATTATCTGGGTGGTGATGCTGTTTTCTGTATAGTTCTTCTGTGTACTCTTGCCACCTCTTTTTAATATCTCCTGCTTCTGTTAGATCCATACCATTTCTGTCCTTTATCAAGCCCATCTTTGAATGAAATGTTCCCTTGGTATCTCTAATTTTCATGAAGAGATCTCTAGTCTTTCCCATTCTGTTGTTTTCCTCTATTTCTTTGCATTGATCTCTGAGGAAGGCCTTCTTATCTCTCCTTGTTATTCTTTGGAACTCTGCATTCAGATGCTTATATCTTTCCTTTTCTCCTTTGCTTTTCGCTTCTCTTCTTTTCACAGCTATTTGTAAGGCTTCCTCAGACAGCCATTTTGCTTTTTTGCATTTCTTTTCCATGGGGATGGTCTTGGTCCCTGTCTCCTGTACAATATCACAAACCTCCATCCATAGTTCATCAGACACTCTATCTATCAGATCTAGGCCCTTAAATCTATTTCTCACTTCCACTGTATAATCATAAGGGATTTGATTTAGGTCATACCTGAATGGTGTGGTGATTTTCTCCACTTTCTTCAATTTAAGGTTGAATTTGACAATAAGGAGTTCATGATCTGAGCCACAGTCAGCTCCCAGTCTTGTTCTTGCTGACTGTATAGAGCGTCTCCATTTTTGGCTGCAAAGAATATAATCAATCTGATTTCGGTGTTGACCATCTGGTGATGTCCATGTGTAGAGTCTTCTCTTGTGTTGCTGGAAGAGGGTGTTTGTTATGACCAGTGCGTTCCCTTGGCAAAATTCTATTAGTCTTTGCCCTGCTTCATTCTGTATTCCAAGGCCAAATTTGCCTGTTATTGCAGGTGTTTCTTGACTTCTTACTTTTGCATTCCAGTCCCCTATAATGAAAAGGACATCTTTTTTGGGTGTTAGTTCTAAAAGGTCTTGTAGGTCTTCATAGAACCATTCAACTTCAGCTTATTCAGCATTACTGGTTAAGGCATAGGCCTGGATTACCATGATATTAAATGTTTTGCCTTGGAAATGAACAGAGATCATTCTGTTGTTTTTGAGATTGCATCTAAGTACTGCATTTCGGACTCTTTTGTTGACCATGATGGCTACTCCATTTCTTCTAAGGGATTCCTGCCCACAGTAGTAGATATAATGGTCATCTGAGTTAAATTCACCCATTCCAGTCCATTTTAGTTTGCTGATTACTAGGATGCCTACATTCACTCTAGCCATATCCTGTTTGACCGCTTCCAATTTGCCTTGATTCATGGACCTAACATTCCAGGTTCCTATGCAATATTGCTCTTTACAGCATTGCTCTTTACATCATTGCTTCCATCACCAGTCACATCCACAACTGGGTATTTTTTTTTTTTTTTTTTTTTTTTTGCTTTGGCTCCATCCCTTCATTCTTTCTGGAGTTATTTCTCCACTGATCTCCAGTAGCATATTGGGCACCTACCGACCTGGGGAGTTCCTCTTTCAGTATCCTATCATTTTGCCTTTTCATACTGTTCATGAAGTTCTCAAGGCAAGAATGCTGAAGTGGTTTGCCATTCCCTTCTCCAGTGGACCACATTCTGTCAGACCTCTCCAGCACGACCCATCCTGCCTCTTGAGAAAACTATATGTAGGTCAGGAAGCAACAGTTAGAACTGGACATGGAAAAACAGACTGGTTCCAAATAGGAAAAGGAGTACGTCAAGGCTGTATATTGTCACCCTGCTTATTTAACTTATATGCAGAGTACATCATGAGAAACACTGGGCTGGATGAAGCACAAGCTGGAATCAAGATTGCCGGGAGAAATATTAATAACCTCAGATATGCAGATGACACCACACTTATGGCAGAAAGTGAAGAAGAACTAAAGAGCCTCTTGATGAAAGTGAAAGAGGAGAGTGAAAAAGTTGGCTTAAAACTCAACATTCAGAAAACTAAGATCATGGTATCTGGTCCCATCACTTCATGAGAAATAGATGGGGAAACAGTGTCAGACTTTATTTTTTGGGGCTCCAAAATCACTGCAGATGGTGATTGCAGCCACGAAATTAAAAGATGCTTACTCCTTGGAAGGAAAGTTATGACCAACCTAGATAGCATATTAAAAAGCAGAGATATTACTTTGCCAACAAAGGTCCATCTAGTCAAGGCTATGGTTTTTCCAGTGGTCATGTATGGATGTGAGAGTTGGACTGTGAAGAAAGCTGAACGCCGAAGAATTGATGCTTTTGAACTGTGGTGTTGGAGAAGATCTTGAGAGTCCCTTGGCCTGCAAGGAGTTCCAACCAGTCTATCCTAAAGGAGATCAGTCCTGGGTGTTCACTGGAAGGACTGATGCTGACATTGAAACTCCAGTACTGTGGCCACCTCATGCGAAGAGTTGACTCATTGGAAAAGACTCTGATGCTGGGAGGGATTGGGGGCAGGAGGAGAAGGGGACGACAGAGGATGAGATGGTTGGATGGCATCACCGACTCAATGGACATGAGTTTGAATGAACTCCAGGAGTTGGTGTTGGACAGGGAGGCCTGGCGTGCTGCAATTCATGGGGTCGCAAAGAGTCAGACACGACTGAGCGACTGAACTGAACTGACTGAACTGAAGTCAGAAAGAGAAAAACAAATATCATACATTAATGCATATATATATATATGGACTCTAGAAAAAAAAAGGGTATTGAAGAACCTCTTTGCAAGGAAGGAATGGAGATGCAAATGTGAGAATGGACTAGTGGACACAGTGGGGGAGGGAGAGAGTGGGACGAATGGAGAAAGTAGCATCAACATATATATACCATCATGTATAAAATGGATAGCTGGTGAAAAGTTGCTATATAACATGCAGCCCCATCTGGCACTCTGTGATGACCTAAGGGGGTGGGACAGTGGGGACGGGAGGGAGGCTCAAGAGGGATATATGTACAAATATGGCTGATTCACATTGTTGTACAGCAGAAACCAATACAACATTGTAAAAATTTTTTAAAAATAAACAAATACAACACTATGGGCAACAAAAATAAATAAGTAAATAAAAAGTCCCCAGAAGGTAGCACCCCAGGTGTCTAGCAGAAGAAAACATAAATCCTTGTTAGAGGAACTCACTTTCATCTCAGGATTCAAATAATTTCCAGCAATAAAGTTCCAAAGAAAATGAACAGCAACAAATAGCAGAAACACATCTACAAAGGACTCAGTTATTAGAATTATGAGACACAGATTATAAAATATGTTTGATATATTTAGAGAAAATAATCCTGTTGCTTTTGGCTTGTTTTTCTAGTCATATTGTGCTGGCCACAGAACAGTGTTAGGTAGAAGTGGTGATGGTGGGTATGTTTGTTTTGTTCAGAATTTTAATGCTCCAACACTTTTTCTTTAGGATGATACTTATTGTGGGATTTTTGAATACCTCTCTTGATCATGTAAAGGAAGTTCCACTTTATTGCTAATTTACTACAAGTTTTATCAAATATATGTTGAATTTTTCAAAAGTTTTTTTCTGCATCTTTTGATATGATCGTATGGTTTTTCTCCTTTAATCTATTGTGATCAATTCCATTTCAGTTCGGTTCAGTTCAGTCACTCAGTCATGTCCAACTCTTTGCCACCCCATGAATCACAGCATGCCAGGCCTCCCTGTCCATCACCAATTCCCGGAGTTTACTCAAACTCATGTCCATCAAGTCGGTGATGCCATCCAACCATCTCATCCTCTGTCATCCCCTTCTCCTCCTGCCCTCAATCTTTCCCGGCATCAGGGTCTTTTCAAATGAGTCAGCTCTTCACATCAGGTGGCCAAAGTATTGGAGTTTCAGCTTCAACATCAGTCCTTCCAATGAAGACCCAGGACTGATCTCCTTTAGGATAGACTGGTTGGATCTCCTTGCAGTCCAAGGGACTCTCAAGAGTCTTCTCCAACACCACAGTTTAAAAGCATCAATTCTTCGGCACTCAGCTTTCTTTATAGTCCAACTCTCACATCCATACATGACCACTGGAAAAACCATAGCCTTGACTAGATGGACCTTTGTTGACCTGCTTTTGAATATGCTGTCTAGGTTGGTCATAACTTTCCTTCCAAGGAGTAAGCATCTTTTAATTTCATGGCTGCAATCACCATCTGCAGTGATTTTGGAGCCCAGAAAAATAAAGTCAGCCACTATTTCGACTGTTTCCCCGTCTATTTGCCATGAGGTGATGGGACATTTATTAATATTAAATTTCACTAGTATTAATTTTACTTTCCTGAGATAAACCAAACTTACTTGAGGAGTTTAGCATTTATTTTACATATACTATTGGATTTGATCTAATAGTGTTTTGTTTTGGATTTTTGCATCCTGTATTAATAAATGAAATAACCCTGATGTTTTCCTGTTTTTGTTATTTAGGACCTGGTTTCTAAGTTATTCTAGCTTCATAGAGTGTGTTCTTGTCTCTGAAGAAGTTTGTATAAGAATAGGATGATTTGATAGTTGTAAGTTTGGTGAGACACATCTGTAAAGCCATCTGGAACTGGTGTTTTTTTGTTTTAATGGAAAGTTTTTTGTTTGGCCTTGTTTTGTTTTGTTTTACTATTACTTTTGTTTCTTTAACAAGACATTCATTTATTTTTTTGCTGCCCTGTGTGACTTGTTTGATCTTAGTTCCCTGGCAGTGAAAGCGCTGAGTCCTAACCACTGGTGCACCATGGAATTCCCTAACAGGACTATTTAAAGGACTATTTCAAGTTTTCTATTTCTTCTGCATCAATTCTAAGAATTTATATCTTGCTACGAATGTCTATTTGTCTAAGTTTTCAAACATATTGTCATAAAGTTAATGATGAAATTCTCTTTTTATTTAAATTGGAGGATAATTGCTTTACAATGTTGTGTTGGTTTCTGCCATACAATAGTATGAATCAGTCATAACTATGTATATATATCTCCCCTCCCTCTTGAGCCTCCCTCGCACTGCCCTACCCCACCCTACCCCTCTAGGTCATGACAGAGGTCATCACAGAGGTCATCACAGAGTGCCAGGCTGGGCTCTGTGTGTTGCACAGTAGCTTCCCACTAGCTGTCTCTTTTACATAGAGTCGTGTATACACGTCAGTGCTATGCTATGCTATACACGTCAGTGCTACTTTCTCAATTTGTCCTACCCTCTCCTTCTCATGCTGTGTCCACAAATCCATTCTCTATGTCTGTGTCTCCATTCCTTCCCTGCAGAAGATAGGTTTATCAGTACCACTTTTCTAGATTTCATATACATGTGTTGATATATGATATTTGTTGTTGTCTTTCCAACTTACTTCACTCTGTATAACAGGCTCTAGGTTACATCCGCCTCACTACAACTGACTCAGATTCATCCCTTTATATGGCTGAGTAATATTCCATTGTATGTATATTATCTTTTGAATCTGCTTCCTCTGTAATTGTGCCTCCTTCATAATATGTATTCGTGCCATCTCTCTTTTTCTTGATTCTCATTGCCAGAGACTTGTCCATATTTTAATTATTGTAAAGGATTTTTTTTTTTTGCTTTGTTGATCTTCTCTACTGTATCTTCTAATTTCTTGATTTCTGCTCTTATTTTTATTGTCTACTTCCCTTTATTTTCTTCAAGTCTACTCCTTCTTTAAGTCACTGCTTAAATTGGAAGTGTAGTTTCTTAACTTTTGGCTTTTCCTTTTATTCTTATATTTTTTCTTAAATGTTCCACAGTTCTTTTTTTTTTTTTTTTTTTTTTTTTTTGGTGCCCTGGATTTAAGTTGCTTCATGCAGTATCTTCATTGCCAAGTGTGGGTTCTTCCTTGTGGCGTGCAGGATCTTTAGTTGCAGGCATGCAGAATCTACTTCCCTGACCAGGAATCAAACCCAGGTCCCCTGCTTTGGAAGCATGGGGTCTTAGCCACTGGACCAGCAGGTAAGTCCCACTTTTTCCTCTTTTTAAATATAAATAGAAAGGCTGTAAATTATTATTGGGAATTCCCTGCCAGTCCAGAGGTTATAACTTGGCATTTTCACTGCTAAGTGAGGGCCTGGTTCCATCCCTGATGGAGGAACTAACGTCCCACAAGCCTTGAGGCACTGAACTCTCCCCAAAAAATTACCCTTGAAAAACTATTTTCACTGCATTTCACATGTTTTCATTATCATTCAATTCTGAATATTCTAAAATTATCATTGTGATTTCTTCTTTGATCTGTGAGTCATTCAGAAGTGTGTTACTCATTTCCAAATAGCATTATTTAATGTACATTTTTGTTATTATCTTCTAACCTCATTGTATTGTAATCAAAGAATCCTGCCTGCATGATACTTATTCTTTGAAATTGCTGTGACTTAATCAATGCTTGTAAAGGTTACATGTGTGCTTGTGGTAGTTAGTCTCCAAGGTGACCCCCCATTATTCTCCTCTCAAGGTATCTATTCTTTTGGGTAGTCCCCTCCCACAATGAAATAGGGCTGTTATGTGCAGTCAATAGGACACTGCAGAAATAACAGTATGTGACTTCTGAAGCTACATCGTAAAACATTTCACAGTGTCCATCTTTCAGTCTGAAGTTGCTCACACTGAGGGAAGCTAGCTGCCATGTCCTGAAGACACTCAGCCCTGTGGAAAGAACTGCACGGGAAGGAACCAAAGCTTCCTTCCAACCACTAGCATCAACTTACTAGTTATGTGGGTGAGTCTGTTTAAAAGCAGATCCTCCAGCTCCAGGCAAGTCATCAGAAGACTGCAGCCACTTACAACATTTATGTGACTCTCATGAGAAATATTGAGCGAAAACTACCCAGCCAAGCTGATCCTAAATTCCTGACCCACAGACAGTTAGAGATTTTTAGAATGCTTATTTTCATTTTACACTACTGAGTCTGTACAGCAGTGGATAACTAAGACCGTTTTGGAGAAGATTTTGTACTCTCTAATTGTAGAAAGGAGATTTATGTACAGTCAAGTTTCTGTTCATTCAGTTTTATTGTTTATATCTTCAATATGTTTATTGAAACTTTATCTGCTTGACTTGTCCACAATTTTTTAAAATGTGCTGAAATCTCCTCTTGTGACAGTGGATTTGTCCATATTATATTGCAGCCCTATCAAATTTTCTTTATGTAGTTTAAGGCTACTTTGTTAGGTGCATACATGATAGGATTAAAGAGGAAAAATAAAGCTATCATTTTTTTCAGATGATATAATTGTCTGCCTAGAAAATAATCTAAAGACAAATTATCGTATTAGATCTAATTGTATTTAGCCAGGTGTCTGGATAGAAGACCAATTTACAAGAGTCACTTGCATGTTTTTACATTAACACAATAATAAAACATGTAATTTGTAAAAGTATGTCACTTACAATAGCTATAGAGATGTTAGATATTTAATATTAAATCTAATAAAAGATACATAATAGCATAAATATTTACTCAAAGTCATTTAAAAAAAGACCTAATCAATGGAGAGATATTTCACATTCATGGATAAAAAATTATAATTTTTTAATGATGTCAGTTCTTCCCATTCAACGTTATTTCAGTTTTTAAAAATGTAATTTGATAAGCTGATTCTAAAGTTATTATGGAAAACTAAAGAACCAAGAACAACTAAGACATATTCTTTTAAACTTTTTATTATGAAAAATATCAAACATACACACAAATATATAGTAGAGCGATTACTATAATTCCCCCACCCGCATGTATCTATTACCTATATTCAATTATTATTATAAATTCCTGGCCAATTTTGTTTAATCTATATCTTCTAGTCTCCCTCTCCATATTATTTTGAAGCAAGTCATAAACATATTTTATTAATACATATTTTAGTATGTATATAATGATCACATTTTTAAAATTTGACAATTCCTTAATATCATCAAACATCTAGGGAAACAGCCAATCAAATTTTCTGGCTTCTCATACATTGTACAGTGGACCTTTGAGCAACATGGGTTTGAACTGTATGTGTCCACTTATACGCAGATTTTTTTCAATGAATGTGTACTACAGTACTGAATGAACCATGGATGGTGGAACCCACAGATGGGAAACAGTGAATATGGAGGACTCACTGTAAAGTTATAAATGGATATTTGACTGCTCAGAGGGTCAGCTCCCCTAATCCCCTACCTTGTTCAAGGGTTGATTGTAATTGATTGATGTCACTTAAGTATTTTTTAATCTATAGATTCCTTCTTCCATTTTTTGTAACAAGTTTATGTGTTGTAAAAAAAACCAAGATTGTTAATCTTGAGAACTTCTTACACTTTGGATTATTTTTTACCTGCAGAGTTATTTAGCATATTTCTTTATCCTTCATATTTTTTAAATATTGATTATTAGATCCAGAAGTTTGATCAGATGTAGGTTCAATTTGGGGGCAATAATTCTTCATAAGTAGTGTTATATATTTCTATCAATAAGTGTATCATATCATAATCTCTTTTGATAATGACTCCTTTTTATTGTTTCTAATGAGACTGTAAAAATGGTGGTATACCAATTTTATAATTCCTTCTTTAATTATTAGCTGGAGCACTTTTATAAAGTAAAATTCCTATCAAGAGAAACTTCTTTCCTCCATTATTTCATTACCTTATTGTACAGATTGTAGAGGAAAAGTGGAAAAAACATGACAATTTTTCCTTTCAGTTTTCAGTTTTTAAACAATGAGTTGGATAAAAATGAACCTTGACCTCAAAAAGTAGAGAAAAAAATCTTTGACCACAAAAAAGAAGTTCAAAATGGATTGTAGACCTAAATGTGAATGGTAAAATATTTAAACTTCCAGAAGAAAATAAAGGAGAAGATCTTTATGACCTCGAAGAGGAAAAATATTTCTTAAGCAGGATACAAAATGTGCTACCTGTGTAAGAAAATATTGACAAGAGGACTCTGGAACTATTGTGGAGCAGGAAGCCCCGAGAACCTGTCTCCCCATCTCGATACCTGCATTGTCAGAATCTGTCTGATGTAACTATTTTGGAACTCTGGAGTCTATTGAGGGCTTGAAACTTCCAGGGGGAAGACGTGGACGGTAAGCTGCTGCTGATTTTGGTCAACTGCAGCTTTTAGTGCAGTAGAAGTGGTGCATTCCCATCTCCAGTCATGTAGCAGGCAGCTGTGCGTGTGCTCCTGGGCCAGCTTGCAGAAACCAGTGTGCAGAAAGGGCCCTGTTCTCCAAATATCAGAGATCTATGCTCTGATCGCTCAAAGCCATTTCTAATAACAGAAGTGTAGACAAAGAAGTGTCCATTGTTTCTGGATTTCCTATTATTGCAAGTCCCAACCCCTCTGGCTAAAGTGATTTCCAGTGAATTTATGGGACTGGAGCCTCTTTTTCCCTTTCATTTTCTTCTTTTCCATTTTTGGAACACAGACATTAAAGACCAAGATATGTAAAAGCAACTACATATTCAAGACAAATTAGAGTGTCACCATGCATGCCCAGGAAAAGATACAGGCTCAGAAAACACCTAAGAAAATATTAATTTTACACCACATGTTGATCCTTGGTACAGAAACAGCCTACAAGAATTTATTTTTTAAAAAACAATAGCAAAACCTGGGGATGAAGGCAAAATCTGATTTCCAGAATTGCCACATTATTAGATTAAAGTGTCTAGATTTCAACAAAAAAAGTCACAAAGCACACAAAGAAATGGAGAGGTATAGCTCATTCAAAGAAAAATAATAAGCCAACTGAAACTGTCCCCAAAAGAGACCTAATGGTGGATTTATTAGCCAAAGACTTTAAAACAACTGACAATAAAAATAAAACAAAGATATTCTGGAGAGGAAAACTACAATAACTGAAATACAAATTTACTAGAGAGTTTCAAAGGCAAATGTGAGCAGGCAGAAGAAAATATCAGTGAACTTGAAGATAGGGCAATGGAAAGTCTTGAGGCTGAGGAACGGGGAAAAAGAGGTTGAAGAAAAATATACAGAGCTTAAGGGACCTATGGGGCACCTTAAGGGGCTTTGGGGAAGGAGAACAATGTACCTATTGTAGGAGCCCTAGAAGGAGACAAGAAATAAAAAGGAGCAGAGAGAATATTTTAAAATCTCCCAAATTTGATGAAAGACATCTATATAAACATTCAAGAGGCTCAGTGAATTCCAAGTAGGTTGAACCCAAAAAGACCCACACTGAGACTAATTATAACTAAGTTTTTAAAAGGTAAAGACAAAGGGAATTTTGAAAACACACCAAAGAAAAGCAGTTTGTCACAAACAAGGGATCATGATTAAAATAGTAAGCAGAGTTCTCATCAGAAACTTTAGAGGCCAGAAGAAAGTGGCCAATATATTCAAAGTGTTAAGAAGAACAAAGTTTGGCAAAGTTGTTTTTCAAAAAGAGGGAGAAATTAAGACATTTACAGATAAACAAAGATGAGGAAGTTTGTTACTGTCAGACCTGCCCTGCAAGAAATGCTCAAGAGTCCTGCAAGTTGAAATGGAAGGACTCTAGACAGTAACTCAAAGCTGTATGGAGAAATAAGATCTTACTAAAGGTAAATTCATGGACAATTATAAAAGCTAGTATTATTGTAACAGTGATTCATAATTGTGTATTTGGGGTTTTTTCTATACGATGCAAGAGACTAAACATTTAAAGAAAAATTAGTATAAAAGCTGCTGCTAAGTCACTTCAGTCGTGTCCAACCCTGTGCAACCCCATAGGCAGCAGCCCACTAGGCTCCCCCGTCCCTGGGATTCTCTCCAGGAGTGGGTTGCCATTTCCTTCTCCAATGCATGAAAGTGAAAAGTGAAAGTGAAGTCGCTCAGTCGTGTCCGACCCTCAGCGACCCCATGGACTGCAGGCTTCCAGGCCCCTCCATCCATGGGATTTTCCAGGCAGGAGTACTGGAGTGGGGTGCCATTGCCTTCTCCAATTTAGGATACTAATAAATTTAAAAGAATTATTAGTTTATATTATGGGACACATTCTACATAAAGACAAAATTTTGTGACATGAACAACTGAAAGAGATGGGGACAGAGCTTTTTGTATGTTATTAAAGTTAGTAAGTTCAAATTATTGTGTTATAATTTTAGGGTTTTAAAATGAAATCCCCATAGTAACCACAATGAAAATAGCTCTAGAGTACACACAAAGGAAATGAGAAAGGAATTTAAATATTTCACTGCAAAGAAAAAAACACCTAAGCACAAAAGAAGATAATAATGCAAGAACAGGAGTGGCTATACTAATGTCAGACAAAATAAAATTTAAATCAAAATGCATTACAAGAGACAAAGAAGGACACTATGCTGAGTGAAAGAAGCCAGTTATAAAAAGATAAATACTACATGATTCCACTTATATGAGGTATTTAGAGTAGTCAAAATCATAAAGACAGAAAACAGAATAGTGATGGCCAGTGACTGGAAGAGGGACTGGGGAGTAATTGTTGCAATAGGTATAGAGTTTCAGTTTTGCAAAAGGAGAAGAGTTCTGGATATGGATGGCAGTGATGGTTGTACAGCGACATGAATGTACTTAATACCACTAAATTGTACACTTAAAAATGGTTGTGAGGGTAAATTTTATGTTCTATGTAGATTACCAGTTTTTTAACTGAAGAAAAATATTAACAAATTTGAATTTTGTTTAAATTAAGCAGATGTTCACTAACAGACGCCGTTAAAAGAATGAAAAGGCAAACCACAGACTGAGAATAAATACTTGCAATATATGTATCCAATAAAGAACTCATATCCAGAATATAGGAAGAATCCATCCAAATCAAGATGAAACAAAATAACAAGCCAAAAATTTTAATGAAAAAAAAATCTTGAGTACTTCTCAAAAGAGGATCTCTCATTGGCCAAAAAACCTCAGTTGGATACCACACACCCAATAGAATGACCATATTTTTAAAAGAACAATACCAAGTGCCAGTGAAATGTAGAGCAACTAGAACTCTGGTATATTACTGGTAAGGGTGTGATGGTACAATCATTTTTAGAAAACTCTTTGACCGTATCTCTTAAAGCTAAGCACACCTACACTATGACCCAGCAATTCTACTCCTAGGTATATATCCCTCCAAAATGAGTGCATATGTTCATCCCAAGACATGTACATGAATGTTCATAGCAACTTAATTCATAATGGCCCCAAACTGAAAACAACAAAATGTCCATCAATGGTAAGATAAGTAAATAAATGTTAGACTATTAATACAATGGAAATCACTCAGCAATAAAGAGAACAAACTACTGCTACATGCTACAACGTTGAAAATGTTATAACCACATTCTCAAAATGTGGTCCACAAACTAGCTGTATCAGCATCACTTGGGAGATTATTTATTTAAAATACAGCACCTAAGATCTTACTGAATCAGAATTTGCATTTTAACAAATTCACTAGTTGATGCAAATACACATTGAGATTTGAGAAGCACTATTTTGATAGTTAAGTAGATGTATGCTAAGTCGCTTCAGTCGTGTCCGACTCTGTGCGACCCCATAGACAGCAGCCTACTAGGCTCCCCCGCCCCTGGGATTCTCCAGGCAAGAACACTGGAGTGGGCTGCCATTTCCTTCTCCAATGCATGAAAGTGAAAAGTGAAAGTGAAGTCGCTCAGTCGTGTCCGACTCTTAGCGACCCCATGGACTGCAGCCTAACAGGCTCCTTCGTGCATGGGATTTTCCAAGCAAGAGTACTGGAGTGGGGTGCCATTGCCTTCTCCGTAAGTAGATGTACATACATGTAAATTTTCACCAATCTATACATATAAGATAATACTTCAGATTGTACATATCCAGATCTATACATCTAAGATGCGCTCTATGGGTTATTTAAATTCAATCAAAATTAAGATAATTGAATAAAAGTAATGATTTGGTTCACTAGTATTCTGAAGGGGACCAATGAGGATTTTTAAAATATCATTGCAACCTCATGGATTTAAACATACTTGACTTATTTTAATACACTGAATTAGTTATTCTACTTTTGCTCTCTTTTTTCCATCTTTGACCAAATGGAGACTCTTCAAGCTGATGGCTGGGAAATTTGCAACCCCCAAAATCTTGGTGATTTCTTTACTTTTTAACGTAAGAAAATATTTCAACTCATTTTGTACATTTTCTGTCTAGATCTGAAAAAAGAAACATTTCAAGCCAGTTTTAACTCTCCTTTCACCCTGAACAAGAGGCTCTTTAGTTCCTCTTCACTTTCTGCCATTAGAGTGGTATCATCTGTATATCTGAGGCTGTTGATATTTCTCCTGGCAATCTTGATTCCAGCTTGTGATTCATCCAACCTGGCATTTAGCATGATGTACTCTGCATGTAAGTTAAATAAACAGAGTGACAATATACAGCCTTGGCATACTCCTTCCCCAATTTGGAATTGGTCAGTTATTCCATGTTTGGGTCTAACTGTTGCTTTTTGACCCGCTTATGGTTTTTTAGGAGATGGGTAGGGTGGTCTGGTACTCCCATCTCTTTAAGAATTTTCCACAGTTTATTGTGATCCTCACAGTCAAAGCCTTTAGCAGAGCCCATGAAGCAGAAGTAGATGTATAAGAAAATATTATTCTGAACTTGTATTAGTCCCAGGTGGCTTGGTGATAAAGAATCCACCTGCCGATGAAGGAGATGCAAGAGACGTGGGTTTCATCCCTGGGTCAGGGAGATCCCCTGGAGCAGGAAATGGCAACCCACTCCAGTATTCTTGCTGGGATAAACCCATGGACAAAGGAGCCTGGCAGACTGTAGTTCCTGGGGTCACAAAGAGTTGGACACAACTGAGTGCACACACAAGCTTGGATTAAGAAGATTTTCTTAAATAAGACAAACAAAAAACACTGTCTAGGAAAGATAAGACTGATACACTTGACTATATTAAAAATCTTCTATTCATAAATCATCTTAAAGAAAATGAAAAGACAAGCTACAAATGAGGAGACATTTGTAACATACATAACTGACTAAGAATTGGCATCAAGCCTCAATACCACTATTAGAGAAATGCAAATCAAAACTGCAATGAGGTACCACCTCACACCAGTCAGAATGGCCATCATTAAAAACTCTACAAGTAACAAATACTGGAGAGGGTTTGGAGAAAAGGGAACCCTCCTACATTGTTGGTGGAAATGTAAATTGGTCCATTCACTATGGAAGACAATATGGAGTCCTCAGAAAACTGAAAATAGAATTACCATATGGTCTAACAATCCCATTCCTGGGTATATATTTTGACAAAATTATAATTCAAAAGGATACATGCACTCCTATGCTCATAGCAACACTATTCCCATAGACAAGACATGAAAACAGCCTAATGGATATATAATATATACATATATAATAGATACATAATATACCATTAAGTACTGCTCAGCTTTAAAAAAGAATGAAATCATGCTATCTGCAGAAAAATGGATGCAACTGGAGATTACTATACTAGGTGAAGTAAGTAAAAAAAAAAAAAAAACCATATGGCATCACTTATATGTGGAATCTAAAATATAACACAATGAACCTGTCTACCAAGCAGAAGCAGACTCATAGAGCACAGACTTGTGGTGCCAAGAGGGAGGGTGGGGAAGGATGAACTGGGAGCTTGGGGCTAGCAGAAGCAGACTATTATGTATAGAGTGGATGGACAACAAGGCCCTACTATATAACACAAGGAACAATATTCAATGTCCTGGGATAACCATAATGAAAAGAATATAAAAAAAGAATATATATATATATGTATGTATGTGTATAACTGAGTCACTTTGTTGTATAACAGAAATTAACATACCATTGTAAATCAACTACACTTCAATTAAAAAGAATTGGCATCAAGGATTTTGTAATTTCTTTATATGAATTTCTTCAAATGAATGAGAAAAAGATAATCAAATAGAAAAATACATGGTAAAAGAGTAAGGTACATGAGCAAGATATATGAGTAGGGAATTCTCAGAGGAAAGGCCTATGGCCAGTATATACTCAGAGAGATGCTCCAACTTATTAGTAAACAGAAAATCAAGACCATATTGTGATATTAACTTACATCTATTTGATTGACAAAAATTAAGATATCTGACAATTTGAAATGTTGGAGAGAATGTAGATGAACAAGATCTCCTGTATTTCTTGTGGAGGTATAAATTTGAACAACCATTTTAAAATAATTTGGCTACAAAGTTTATTTCATAGACCCTCAAGGATAATACTGAAGTATTAACAACCAACATCACATGGGTACTGCCCAATTAAAACAGATGCCTGGCCAACCAGACTGGATGCTAGCCAATAGTTCTACTGGTGTGCACTGGCTTATTACTAATCCTATTTTCAGCACAACTCAGCATTCCACCTCTATTTACATACACAGTGGAAACTTGCTCCTGTTTATACAGAGATAGATATAAGAATATTCATAGCAAGACTATGAATTAGTTAGTAGCTATTAATGCCTCATCAAAATTCCCAGTAACAGAAAAATGAATAAAATAATCATGGAATAGTCACACAATGGAATTATAAAGAGCATGCCGAAATATGGGTAAATCTTAGTTAATATAATGTCAAATTTTCTCCAAGTCCCAGGAGATTATATACATTGTGATATGGTTTTTTTTTTTTTCATAAAGTTCAAAAACAACTAAAACTGAACAATATATTTAGGTCACATAGATAGATTAAAAAACTAAAAACAAAAAAGAAAGAGAATAATCATCACAAATTTAGGAAGAGGGAAGCACGGTTATAAGATGGAGAGGAGCAGATAGGTAGCTCTTCTGGTTGTTGGATGGTGGGGCTGTAGGTATTCACTGCATTGGGCTTCCCTGATGGCTCAGAGAGGAACGAATCTGCCTGCAATGTGGGAGACCCAGCTTCACTCCCTGGGTCAGGAAGATCCCATGGAGAAGGGAGTGGCCACCCACTCCAGTATTCTTGCCTGAAGAATTCCATGGACAGAGGAGCCTGGCAGGCTACAGTTCATGGGGTTGCAAAAAGCTGGACACAACTGAGAGACTAACACTTTCACTTTCATACATACATACATATTCAAATAAGAAGTCTATGTCCAATGATACCAGTGACTATGAATCAAGGGTAATGACTTATCCAATTCTGTGTGTCTCAGACTCATTGAAAAGTAAAAGGTGATTTTGAAATATGAGCAAAGAGCAAGGAATTTTAAAGAATGACCAAGCAGATAAGAAAAGGAACTAAATATAATTTCTAGGAATGAAAACTGTAATAGCTATAATTAGAAACTCAATAAATGGGTTTAGCAGCCAAGTGGATGCAGGTGCTAACTGAACTGGTGAAACAGAAAGACAGGGCTGAAAAAATACATGCAGGAAGCAGCATAGGGAAATAAAGCTCTGAGAAAGAAGGGCTAAGGGATGTGAAGGGAGCATGAGGTGACCTAACATACTTCTAATCAGAAGCCCCCCAAAAGAGGGGGAGAACAGGGCAGAGGCAAAAAATGGTGAGATAACAGCTGATGATTTTCCAGAACTGATAAATATATCAAGATGTAAATCCCCAACAAATTTCAAGTAAACAAATAGAAATAAATGCACACCTACAACGTCATATTAAAACTGTAAAACCAGAGATAAAAAGATTTAAAAGCAGCCAAAGAAAAGATGGGTTGTCTTCAAAGAAGCAATAGACAAGCTAACCACTGACCTCACAAAGCAACAACAGACACCCAGAGGACAATGGATCAGTATGCTCAATGTGCTGAGAAAACAAAACGGTCAACTTAAAATCTATGCCCAGTTAAAAAAGACTTTTCAAGGATCATGGTGAAATAAAGATATTTCAGAGAAGAAAAAGATCGAAAGATTGCCATTAACAGACTTCACTAAAGAAAATTATAGTAGGAATAGAGATGCAGACATAGAGTACAGATACATGCACACATTGGTGGGGGGGGGGGGCGGACTGGGAGAGTAGCACTGACATATATACGCTATGACGTGTAAAACAGATAGCTACTGGAAAGCTGCTCTATAGCACAAGGAGCTCAGTTGGATGCTCTGTGATGACCCCGAGGTGTGCGATGGGGAGGGTGGGGTGGGATGGAGGCTCAAAAGAGAGGGACTATATGTATACATATAGCTGATTCACTTTGTTTTACAGCAGAAACTAACATAACATTGTATAGCAATTATACTCCAATAAAAAATAAAAAGGAAGTTCTTTAGACAAAATATCTTTTCATGTAAAAGTGATCTCAGATGGAAGGTTGGGATGCAAGAAGTAATGAAGAACAAAGCAAATAGTCAATATGCAGATACATATGAAAAAGACTTGACTGTATAAAACAGTAATAAAACAGGTTGGTTGAGTTTTTCAAAGATAGAATTAAAACATATGTCAACAATAGTATATATCTCTGGAGAAGAAAGAAAAGAACAGAATTAAAGTTTCTAAGACCCTAGTATTTGGGGAGAGGAGGATAAAGAGATCTATTAACTTCAGACTTTGATAAGTATATATGTTAAATTTTCTGAAGTAGTCAAAAAAAGAATAGAATACTTCCCAAACAGTTTTAGAAAAATTGAAATAAATATCCTCGATGAAAGTGGGAATCCCAGTAGCATTTCAAGATGATTAGACTGTGGGCATGATGATAGAAGATGAGATTAATGATAAAGCAAGTCAGATTACAAAGGATCTGAGGAACCCAGCTGAGGTGTCGGACACCTAAGCAATGCGGAGTCAGTGAGGTTTTGACTTAGGTGAGACTAACATGATCAGATCTGCTTTAAGAAACAGATCTTTAACAACAGTGTGGATATAGACTAGATTTTATGTATGTACACACTCACACATTTATATAAAATCTCACAAAGATAATCAGAAATCTCAGACTTTGCCAGGAGAGGAATAAAAATGTCTCCCATTGACATTCACTACTAAATCTTGGTAGCTTAAAACCCAGACCTTGGGACTTCTCCGTGGTCCAATGCTAAGAATCCACCTTCCATTGCAGGAGATGTGGGTTCCATCTCTGGTCAGGGAACTATGATCCCACATACGGGGGGTCTACTAAGCCAACACTCACAATAAAGAACCAGTGCAGCCAAAATTTTATTTTAATTAAAAATTTAAAAATTTTTAAAAACATGAGAACAAGATGGCAGAGGAGTAGGTGGACGTGGAGTACATCTCTCTCCACAGACACATCAGGAATACATCTTCAGACACAGAAGTGCATGCAGAACACCAGCTGCGAGAGGACAGAAGTACCTGACCAGAGGAAAAGAATATATAGACCCACGCAAAACTCGGTAGGACAAAGGAACTAGGGGGAAACACAGGAGTGTTAGTAGGACTGGACCTGCCTTCTGCCGGTGGGGGAACTGAAGCAGGGGTCCAAACCCCACATCGGGGCAATTGTCTGGGTCAGAGGAGAAACATTTTAAGGCTGAGAGTGAAACAGCTGACTTGTGGCAGCTTCAGACAGTCCTCGCCGCAGTCATACAGACCCCGGACAGGGATGCAGGTCCCCTGGAAGGTGCAGAGGCTGGGAGCTGGAGTTCAGGGATTGTGGAGCAATCCCAGGGCGACGGCTGCTGTTGACTGCAGAGAGACAGATCGAGGGGATGTGAGGGAGGAGATTGTGGTGGGAAATGCCTGTGGAGAAAAACCGGGCAGCCACGGAAGCAAGGCAATACTGCTGAGTCACACATAGAGGGTGGAGCCATTACCAGAGCCTCTCTCTGCTCACGTGCCAGCATGGGCACCTGAACAATAGGGAGGCTGGCCCATCAAACGCCTGACGCGCTGAACTACAGAGCAGGACCCCACCCAGGGTGCTCCTTCAAGTGACTGATGTACCGAACCAAAGAGCGGGACCCCACCCAAGGTGGGGTGCCCTAAGTGCCTGAGGCACCAATCTACAAAGTAGGACCCCAGTCAGGGGGGCCCCTCTAAGTGCTTGACGGGCCGGACAGCAGAGAAGGACCCCAGGCAAGGGAGCCTTCTAAGTGCCTGAATGGGTGGAGCTACAGAGAAAGACTGGCCAAAGAGGCCTTCTGATTGCCAGCTACAAGAGGCTAGAAAAAAGATTCTGATAGGGCCATAACTCCTGTGGCAAAGGCAGTCTGTGTCCCTGCACACTTGGCACCACCAGAATCCCCACAAGCCAAGCAGCCATGCCACCTTCACGCTCAACTCTCACTGGGGCAGACCTGCCACAGGCAAAAAAAGTCTTGCAACTATGCACACAGAGTCACTTAGGTCGTGTCCAACTCTGCGACCCTGTAGACGGTGGCCTGCCAGCCTTCTCTGTCAGGGAGGGGGTCTCCGGGCAAGAGTACTGGAGCGTATTGGCCAGTACTGGTTGCCATACCCTTCTAGAGCACTATATTTCCTGCTGCCCTGGCTGCCAACTCCCCTGAGTACCTGGCGCTGCCAGAACCCCTGCAACCCAAGCAGCTGCACCACCTCCACACCGGGCCCTCACAGGGGCAAACCCAGGTCCTCCAGGGCAGCCCCGGGAGGAACCCCAGTGGACAACCCACGTGCAGAGGTGGAAATAAAACTACAAAGCCACACGGGGCAGTGTGGCTAAGGAAGAAGACCCCAAACCTTCCCACAAGCTGTACAAGCTGCAGATTAAGTCCACATGATCAACTAGGCAGACTCTGTGTCTATGGAATATACAAAAGGTCATTGAGAGCTCCCACAAAAGAAAACGCACTGGTGCTGATAGCCATGGACATTGGAGGCAAGAACAAATAGGAGTAGGACCAGATTAGAATCTGAGCTGCCCGCACAGCAGGTCCAGAGATCAGCACAGTGTTGGAGGGCAAAGGACTCTGACAGCAGTGCCTCAAGAAAAACATTTATTATTCTTAGATTTTGACTTGTTCTGTAGATTCTTTTGGATTTTTTTTCTTTTTTTTCCCCCTTTTTCCCCCCTCTGTTGTAGTTGTCGATTTTATTGGCACTATGAAATCTAATTAAGCTTTTGAGCTTTTTTTTTTCTCAGTGACATTTTTTCTTGTTGTTATAAACCTCTGCCTCTGTGTTGGGCTTTTGCAGTTCTGTGCGGTTTTCTTTTTTTTTTTTTTTTTCTCTTTTTTTAATTTTAATTTTTAATATTTTAAACCTATTATTTTTTATACATTTATTTCTTTGTTTGCTTTTCCTACTGTTCTTTTCCCCTTGCAGTTAATCTTTAATGTATACCAATCTTCTTTATCTACCTCTATTTAACTTTGAATATCTATTCTTTCTTTCTTTCCTTTCCTCTCAACATATTTGTTAGTTTTATTTTCATTGCTTTATTCCCCACTTGGCACCTTGCTTTAGTTTTGTTTTTCAGTTTGTGCTTTAGTTAGTTTTGTTCTGGTAGATATAATTTTTGGTTTCCTTTTTTCTCTGGGTCAAACTATTGTACTTTATTTTTGTTGGACTGTTTTGATTTTGCTTATAGGTGTATACATATATGAGTATATTCAGTCACACTTTTTATTGTTGTTATAAACCTCTGCCTCTACATTGGGCTTTTGCAGTTCTGTAGAGTTTTCCTTTTTTTTTTTTTTTTCCTTTTTTCTTTCTTCTTCCATTTTTTTTTACTTTTCTCTTTTTTATAATTTTAATTTTTTAAACCTATTATATTTTTCTATATTTATTCCTTTGTTTGTCTTCCCTACTGTTCTTTTCCCCTTGCAGTTAATTTTAATGTATATAAATCTTCTTCATCCACCTCTATTTAACTTTGCATATCTATTCTTTCTTTTCTTTCATTCCTTTCCTCCCAACTTATTTGTTAGTTTTATTTTCATTGCTTTATTCCCCACTTGGCACCTTCCTTTAGTTTTGTTTTCCAGTTTGTGCTTTAGTTAGTGTTGTTCTTAATTGTTAAATATAATTTTTTATTTCCTTTGTTCACCAGGTCAATCTACTGTACTTTATTTTTATTGAATTGTTTGACTTTGCTCATGGGTGTATATATATGTGTGTGTGTATGTGTATATTCCATTATTTTAATTATTATTTGCCTGATTTTGTAACTGCCATTTGTCTGGGGTTCATCTGGGGTTTCTCATTTTTGGATATTTGTTTTAATTTCACTTAATGCCATAACAAACCACTTGTGGAATCTTTGTTCCTGACCAGAGATCAAGCCCTGAACCTTTGGAGTGGGAGCACTGACTCCAAGACCCAAGGCTACCAGATAACTAACCCTAGGGAGTATCAAATGGTGAGAACTCACACAAAGGAAACCACTTGAATACAAGACCCAGCATCACCCAACCACCAGTAGCACCCTGTGCAGGATGCCTCATCTAAACAACAAACAAAACAAAAATACAAGCCCAATCATCAGCAGATAGGATTACCACCTCACTCAGCCTTGCCCATCTGAGGAAAAATGAACAAACAAAAATTCAGCACAAACCTCACCCTATAAGCTTACACAAACCACTGGACCAAACTTAGGAGGGCAGAAACCAAAAGGAAGAAAGAATACAACTTAGAAGCCTGGGAAAAGGAGACTTCAAACACATTAAGTTAAAAAAGAAATAATGAAAAGGCAGAGAAATACTATACAAATGAAGGAACAAACTAGAAACACAGAAGTTCAAATAAATGAAGAGGAAATAGGCAAACTACCTGAAAAATAATTCAGAATAATGATAGTAAAGATGATAAAAAAAAAAAAACCTTGAAAACAAAATGCAGAAAATGCAAGAATCAATTAACAAAGACCTAGAAGAATTAAAGAATAAACCTATAGAGACAAACAGCACAATTACAGAAATTTAAAATGCTCTAGAAGGAATCAATAGCAGAATATCTGAGGCAGAATAACGAATCAGTGAGCTGGAAGATAAAGTAGTGGAAATAACTTCTAAAGAGCAGAATAAAATAAAAAGAATGAAAAGAACTGAGGATAATCTCAGAGACCTCTGGGACAATATCAAACGCACCAACATTCAAATTATAGGGGTCCCAGGAGAAGAAGAGAAAAAGAAAGAGTATGAGAAAATTTTTGAAGAGATTATAGTTGAAAATTTCCCCAACATGGAAAAGGAAATAGTCAATCAAGTCCAAGAGGCACAAAGAATCCCATACAGGATAAACCCAAGGAGAAACATGCCAAGACACATACTAATCAAACTAACAAAGACTAAACACAAAGAAAGAATATTAAAAGCAGCAAGGGAGAAGCAACAAGAAACATACAAAGGAAACCCCATATGCTTAACAGCTGATCTTTCAGCAGAAACTCTGCAGGCCAGAAGGGAATGGAAGGATATATTTAAAATACTGAAAGGGAAAAATCTACAACCAATGTTACTGTACCCAGCAAGGATCTCATTCAAAATTGATGGAGAAATAAAAAGCTCTCCAGACAAGCAAAACTTAGGAGAATTCAGTACCACCAAACCAGCTTTACAACAAATGTTAAAGGGACTTATATAGTCAAGAAATACAAGAGAAGAAAAAAGATCTACAAAATCAACCCCAAACAAGTAAGAAAATGGCAATAGGAACATATATATCAATAATTACTTTAAATTAAATGGATTAAGTGGTCCAACCAAAAGACACAGACTGGCCGAATGGATACAAAAACAAGACCCATATATATGCTGTCTACAAGAAACCCACTTCAGACCTCAAGACACATATAGACTGAACGTGAGAAGATGGAAAAATATATTCCATGCAAATAGGAAGCAAAAGAAAGCTGGAGTAGCAATCCTCATATCAGACAAATAGACCTTAAAATAAAGAATGTTATAAGAGATAAGGAAGAACACTATATAATGATCAAGGAATCAATCCAAGAGGAAGACATAACAATTGTAAATATCTATGCACCCAACATAGAAGCACCTCAATACATAAAACAAACACTAATAGACATAAAAGGAGAAATTGAAAGTAACACAATAATAGTAGGAGACTTTAACACCCCACTCACACCAATGGACAGATCATCAAAACAGAAAGTTAATAAGGAGGCACAAGTCTTAAATGATACATTAGATGAGTTGGATCTCATTGATATCTTCAGGACATTCCATCCAAAGGCAGAAGAATACACCTTCTTCTCAATTGCACATGGAACATTCTCCAGGATAGACCACATCTTGGGTCATAAATCAGACCTCAGTAAATTTAAGAAAATCGAAATCATATCAAGCATCTTCTCCAACCACACACTATGAGACTAGATATCAATTACAAGAAAAAAACTGTGAGAAACAAAAACACATGGAGATTAAACAACATGTGACTAAATAACCAACAGGTTACTGAAGAAATCAAAAGGGAAATCAATTCTAGAAACAAATGACAATGAAACATGACAACTCAAAACCTGAGGAATGCAGCAAAAGCAGTTCTAAGAGGGAAGTTTATAGCAATACAATCCTACCACAAGAAATAAGAAAAACATTGAATAGACAACCTAACTTTACACCTAAAACAACTGGATAAAGAAAAAAAATCCCAAAAATTAGTAGAAGGAAAGAAATAATAAAGACCCAAGCAGAAATAAATGAAAAAGAACTGAAAGAAACAATAGTATACATTAATAAAACTAAAAGCTGGTTCTTTGAGAAGATAAACAAAATTGACACAGCCTTTAGCCAGAGTTACCAAGAAAAAAAGAGAGAAGAATCAAATCAACAAAATTAGAAATGAAAAATGAGAGGTTACAACAGAAATAACAAAGGATTATAAGAGACTATTATGAACTACTATCTGACAATAAAATGGATAACCTGGAAGAAATAGACAGATTATTAGAAAAGTTCAACCTTCCAAGACTGAACTAGGAAGAAATAGAAATTATGAACAACCCAATTACAAGCACTGAAATTGAAGCTGTGATCAAAAATCTCCCAAAAAACAAAAGCCCAAACCAGATGGCTTCACAGGAGAATTCTATCAAACATTTAGAGAAGAGCTAATGCCTATTCTTCTAAAACTCTTTCAAAAAATTGCAGAGGAAGGAACACTTCCAAATTCATTCTATGAGGCCACCATCACCCTGATACCAAAATTAGACAAAGAAAACTACAGGCTAATATCACTGATGAACATAGATGCAAAAATCCTCAACAAAATTTTAGTGAACAGAATTCAGCAGCACATCACAAAGCTCATACACCATGATCAAGTTGGTTTTATTCCAGGAATGCAAGGATTCTTCAATATATGCAAATCAATCAATGTGATACACCATATTAACAAATTGAAAGATAAAACCATATGATAATCTCAATAGATGCAGAAAAAGTCTTTGACAAGATTCAGCACCCATTTATGATTAAAACTCTTCAAAAAATAGACATAGAAGAAACTATCTCAACATAGTAAAAGCATATATGATGAGCCTACAGCAAACATTATTCTCAATGTGAAAAACTGAAAGCATTCCCCCTAAGATCAGGAACAAGACAAGGGTGTCCACTTTCACCACTATTATTCAACATAGTTCTGGAAGTCCTAGCTACGGAAATCAGAGAAGAAAAAGAAATAAAAGGAATCCAGATTGGAAAAGAAGTAAAGCTCTCACTGTTTGCAGATGACATGATACTGTACATAGAAAACCCTAAAGGTAGTATCAGAAAATTTCTAGAGCTAATCAGTGAGTTTAGCAAAGTTACAGGATACAAAATCAATACACATAAATCACTTGCATTTCTATGTACTAACAATGAAAAATCAGAAAGAGAAATTAAGGAATCAATCCCATTCACCATTGCAACAAAAAGAATTAAATATCTAGGAATAAACTTACCTAAGAAGACAAAAGAACTGTACACAGAAAATTATAAGACACTATTGAAAGAAATCAATGATGACATAAATAGATGGAGAAATAGTCCATGTTCCTGGTGGGTAGGAAGAATCAATATTGTGAAAATGAATATACTACCAAATGAAGCTACAGATTCAATGTGATCCCTATCAAATTACCAATGGCATTTTCAACAGAACTAGAACAAAAAAGTTCACAATTCATTTGGAAACACAAAAGACCCTGAAGAGCCAAAGCAGTCTTGAGAAAGAAGAATGGAGCTAGAGGAATCAACCTTCCTGACTTCAGATTATACTACAAAGCTACAGTCATCAAGACAGTATGGTACTAGCACAGAAACAGAAATCTAGACCAATGGAACAAGATAGAAAGCCCAGAAACAAACCCATGCACCTATGGGTACCTTATTTTTGACAAAGGAGGCAAGAATGTGCAATGAGGCAAAGACAACTTCTTCAATAAATGGTGCTGGGAAATTGGACAGCTACATGTAAAAGAATGAAATTAGAACACTTCCTAACACCATACACAAAGATAAACTCAAAATGGATTAAAGACCTAAATGTAAGACCAGAAACTATAAAACTCTTAGAGGAAAACATAGGCAGAACACTCATTGACATAAATCAAAGCAAGATCCTCTATGACCCACCTCCTAGAGTAATGGAAATAAAAACAAAAGTAAACAAGTGGGACCTGATTAAACTTAAAAGCTTTTGGACAGCAAAGGAAACTATAAGCAAGGTGAAAAGACAACCCTCAGAATAGGAGAAAATAAAAGCAAATGAAACAACTAAGGATTAATTCCCAAAATATACAAGCAGCTCATACAACTCAATGCCAGAAAAACAAACAATCCAAACAAAAAATGGGGAAAAGACCTAAACAGACATTTCTCCAAAGAAGACATACAGATGGCCAACAAACACATGAAAAGATGCTCAACATCATTAGAGAAATACATATCAAAACTACAATGAGCTATCATCTCACACTGGTCAGAATGGCCATCACCAAAAAGTCTACAAACAATAAATGCTGGAGAGGGTGTGGAGAAAAGGGAACACTCTTGCACTGTTGGTGGGAATGTAAATTGATACAGCCACTATGGAAGACGGTATGGAGATGCCTTAAAAAACTAGGAATAAAACCACCATATGACCCAGCAGTCCCACTCCTAGGCATATGCCCTGAGGAAACCAAAATTGAAAAAGACACATGTATCTCATTGTTCATTGCAGCACTATTTACAATAGCTAGAATATGGAAGCAACCTAGATGTCCATCGACAGATGACTGGATAAAGAAGTTGTGGTACATATACACAATGGAATATTACTCAGCCATAAAAAAGAATCCATTTGAGTCAGTTCTGATGAGCTGGATGAACCTAGAACCTATTATACATAGTGAAGTGACTCAGAAAGAGAAAGCTAAATATCGTATTCCAACGCATATATACGGAATCTGGAAGAATGGTACTGAAGAATTTATTTACAAGGCCGAAATGGAGAAACAGATATAGAAAATAGACTTATGGACATGGGGAGAGGGGAGGAGAGGGTGAGAGGTATGGAAAGAGTAACATGGAAACTTACATCACTATATGTAAAATAGATAGCCAACAGTAATTTGCTATATGACTCAGGAAACTCAAACAGGGGTTCTCTATCAACCTAAAGGGGTGGGATGGGGCGGGAGATGGGAGGGAGGTTCCAAAAAGAGCAGATATATGTATATCTGTGGCTGATTCATGCTGAGGTTTGACAGAAAGCAACAAAATTCTGTAAACCAATTATCCTTCAAAAAAAAAAAGACTGAGAAAAAAATAAAATAAAGAACCAAAACACCCCAGACCTTTTGAAAGCAAGCAAAAAGTGGGAGCTTTAGGCCATGACTAGCCAAGCCAGAAACCTGCTCACTCAGGATCCAACCATTTGTGGACGCTCCACTCCACAGTGGCACTGGCACCTCACTCATTACTATGTCTCATTGTTAATGGAATTGAAATGCTGCTGCTTCCGCTTGATCTTTGAGGTTAACGTTATCTCTTTTCCATGTTGTGCTCAGTTGGAGAGGTCCTGCAGTGAAATTGCTTGAGCTGTTAGTTAGGTCATTCTTCTCCTCACCGCCATGGATATCCAGGCAGGGACTCCATAACCTCGGGCCCTAATGATTCCATGAGAGTCACACTCCTGCTGAAACTCCATTCCTATCGATGTTATCACCATCACCAGCTCTGGGAACCAATGAAGCAGGAACTCAGCCACGCTACATGCTGGTAGAGCTGGAATTCAGCTGTAGCCCGAAGGCCATGACACTTGGACCCTATATGGTACTCAAGGCCAAAAAATCCATGTCTTTACTCCTTGAAAGTCAGAAAGAAAACTCTCTTAATGAATTATCAGTGGAAGAGAAGAGGGAAGCTATAGCAAGGTTGACTAAGCCCCACATTGTTATAGAGATCAATGATTTGGTTCTTCTAATTTAATTCTATTATCCATGTCTCCCAGGATGCACACGCACCACCAAAGTGGCTAGACTAGAATTACCTCCAGTATCAGCCACTGTCTTGTACCTGGAACCAGAACTCTCTTCATTACTTAGGATCTACTGCTAGAGCTGGTTCTTGTACTCAACTCCTTTTTCTATCTTCAGGAGCTCCCTCTTAGTAGCTTCTGGTCTCCTTTCTTATCACCAGACTTCTGTTTGGGTCATGGTTACATATATTCATAAAGAGTTCATGACTTATTTTCAGGGGTTCATCAAGACCTTGTGTAAATCAGTAGATGCAAATGGATACAAAGGGAAGAGGATTCTTTTCAGAAACACCTGAACCCCAGTTTATATTTGTGGATTTTCAACCTGGATGCATGAGTCCTGACTATACCACATCTCCCACCTCCTGTTTGTCTTGTGGCAGTTCCTTTTTTTACATCTTTAGTTGTGGAACTTTTTTTCTGCTTATCCTTAGGTCATTCTCATAGATAGTCGCTCTGTAAGGAGTTGTAATTGGTGTGTCTGTGGGAGGAGGTGAGTTCAGGGTCTTCCTATTCTACCATCTTGACCACTTCCCTCTAAGAATTTTCTGCTTTTCCTTGTGATTTCTTCTTTGATATTTGTTGTTTAAAAAGAGAATTGTTTAATCTCCACAACTTTGTGAATTGTCCAGTTTTATTTTTGTTACTGATTTCTAACCTCATCTACCGTGATCAGAGAGATACTTTTTTGATAACTTTTAAAATCTGTTGAAATTTGGGATTCCTTGGCAGTCCAACAGGAATGGGACCTTCCAGAGCAGGGAGAGTAGGTTCAGTCCCTGCTAGGGGAGCTAGGATCCCACATGCCTCGTGGACAAAAAGCTAAAACATAAGACAGAAATAATATTGTAATAAATTCAATAAATACTTGAAAAATGGTCCACATCAAAAAAAATCTTTAAAATAAAATCTACTGAAGCTTAATTTGTGGCCTAACATACAGTCTATCCTGAAAAATGGCCAATAAGTACTTGAGAAGAGTATGTATGCTATTGTTGTTGATAGAGCGTGTTCTGTACATGTCTATTAGATTATTTTGGTTTATTGTGGTGTTTAGGTCTTCTGTTTCTGTATTTCTATCTGGTTGATCCATCTACTACTGAGAGTGGAGTATTGAAGTCTTCAGCTATTATTGTGGAACTATCTATTTCTCCCTTCAATTCTTTCAGCTTCTTCTTCATATATTTTGATGGTAATTTGGTGGCAAAATTTATAATTGTTCTATCATTTTGCTGTATTAAACCATTTATTAATATATAATGTCCTTTTTAATCTCTTGTAAATTTTTTATGTAAAGTCTGTTTTGTCTGATATTAGTACAGCTTGTTTGGTTACTGATGCATGAGATAATCTTTTTTCATATTTTCACTTTCAACTTGTTTGTATCTTTGGATGTCAAGTGAATCTCTCATAGACAGCATATTCAATTCAGTTCAGTTCAGTCGCTCAGTCGTGTCCGACTCTTTGCAACCCCATGAATCGCAGCACGCCAGGCCTCCCTGTCCATCACCATCTCCCGGAGTTCACTCAGACTCTCGTCCATCGAGTCGGTGATGCCATCCAGCCATCTCATCCTCCGTTGTCCCCTTAGTTGCATCATATATTTTATCTGTTGTACTAAGTTCCGTCTTTTGACTGGAGAGGTTAATCTGTTTATATTTTAATTACTGCAACTCACTTCTGTCATTGTGCTATCTGTTTTCCATATGCCTTCTAGCTTTTTTTGTCCCTCGTTTACTGCATTACTATCTTCTTTTGTGTTTAGTTGAATTTTTTTTAGTGAAACATTTAGATTTGTTTTTCATTTCCTTTTATGTATATTCTAGAGCTATTTCCTTTGTGGTTTCCATGGGAATTAGATTTAACATCCTAAAATTATAACACTATAATTTGTATTTACATCAGCTTAACTCCAATAACATACAAAATTGCTCCTTTACAGCACTGTCCAAACCTCTTTCAGCTGTTGACGTCAGAAAATTATATCTTCATACAATTCATGCTTAAAAACATAAACTAATAATTCTTTTAAATTCATTAGTATTCTAAATTATGTAGAAAAGAAGATTTGGAGTAAAAAACCAAAGTTACAGTAATAACAGCTTTTGCACTCATAACTTTTAAAAAATGTGTCAGTATCTTAAATTACAGAGAAAGCAAACAAAATACAGTTATAAGAGATTGTTACAATAATTGCTAAGTCACTTCAGTCGTGTCCGACTCTGTGTGACCCCATAGATGGCAACCCACCAGGCTCCCCCGCCCCTGGGATTCTCCAGGCAAGAACATTGGAGTGGGTTGCCATTTCCTTCTCCAATGCATGAAAGTGAAAAGTGAAAGTGAAGTCGCTCAGTTGTGTCTGACTCTTCGAGACCCCATGGACTGCAGCCTACCAGGCTCCTCTGTCCATGGGATTTTCCAGGCAAGAGTACTGGAGTGGGGTACCATTGCCTTCTCCGTGTTACAATAATACTTGCTCTTATAATTGACCATTTATTTACCTTTAGTGACATCTTTATTTCTCCATACAGCCTCAAATTACTATCTAGTGTCCTCTTGTTTCACTTTGCAAGATGCCCTTGAGCAGATTACAGTGTAACAAACTCCTTCAGCTCTTGTTTTTCTGTAAGTCTTATTTTAATTTACTCCTCACTTTTGAAGGACAGTTTTGTCAATATAGTATTCTTTGTTGATGTTTTTTTTTTTCTTTTAGTACTTTAAATTTATTTGCCACTCATGGTAACCGACTCCAGTATTCTTGCCAGGAAAACCCCATGGACCAAGAAGCCTGGTAGGCTACAGGCCATGGGGTCACAAAGAGTTGAACATAACTGAGCGACTTCACTTCCACTTTCTGGTGTCCAGAGTTTTTTGATAAGAAAGTTGCTGATAATCTTATTGATGATCCCTTGGATGTGACAACCCACTTATCTCTTGCTGATTTCAGGACTCTCTCTCTCTCTGTCTTTGTCTTTTGAAAGTTTGATTATAGTGTCTCTCAGCATGAGTCTTTCTGAGTTCATCTGCCATGGAGATTGTTAAGTTTCTTGGATCTTTATATTCATGTCTTTCATCACATTTGAGTAGTTTTCAGCCAGTATTTTTTCACATACTCTCTCTGCCTCTCTGTCTGTCTCCATTTCTTCTGGGACTCCTATGATGCATATGTTGATTCACATGATGGTGTCCCACATGTCCCTTAGACTCTGTTCACTTTTCTACAATCTTTTATTTTTCAGTTTGTAGGCCTGAATAATTTCCATTGTCCTATCTTCAAGTTCACTGATATTTTCTTCTGCCTGCTCAAATTTGCCTTTGAATTCTTCTAGTGAATTTTTCTTTTCAGTTCTTGTACTTTGCATCTCCAGAATTTCTTTTTTTGTTTGTTTGTTTGCTTGTTTTAGATTTTCTGTTTAATGATATTTCCATTTTGTTTATACTGCTTTCTTGATTTTCTCCACACTTTCTTTTTGTTCTTTGAGCATCTTTGAGGCAGTTGTTTTAAAATCTTTGTCTAATGTATTTTCCATGAGATCTTTTTCAGGGGTAATTTCTATCGGTTTAATTTTCTTTCTTTGAATGGGCTACAATTTCCTGTTTCTTTGTGATATTTTGTTGAGCACTGTACATTTTAATCAGTTCTTTTCATTTTAGCCATCCAAAATCAGATGAGTATGAGGTGGTATCCCATTGCAGTCTTAATTTGCCTTTATCTAAAACATAATAATGTTGAACAATTTTACAAATGTTTACTAGCCATTTGGATATCCTCTTTTGTAAACAACTCATTAATACTTTTACCGTTTTAAGACTTCAGTTGTATTTTTTTTAATATTACTAATGGAAGAGTTCCTGATATATTCCTGTTATTATTTTTCTAAATATATGCTGCAAACATTCTCTATAAGTTTGTGATTTGCCTTTACAATCCCTAATTTTGTCATTTTGTTGAAGCAAAATGTGTAATTTGAACAAAATCAAGATTACCAATATTCGTTTTATAGTTAATTTTTAACTACAGGCCTTAAATTAAGTCCTGTTTAAGAAATCTTTGCCAACCTGAAGGTAATGAAGATATCTCCTCTGATTTCTTTTAGAAGCTTTACCATTTCGTCTTTCACACATAGGTCTATGCTTCATCTCCAATTAGTTTTTAGGTACAGCATGAGGTGGGGATCAAGGTTATTTTTTTAATATAATAATTCAAAAGACCCACTTCTACCCTCACTGAATCACAGTAGCATTTTAAAAATGCTAAAAATTTTAACATTTTTAAAATGTTAAAAATCAGAGAACTATATAGGTGTGGATCTATTTCTTCTCTTCTACTCTGCTCCATTGAGCTAATTGTCAATTTTGGTACCAATTACACAATATCTTAAAGCAATGTCCACCTAGACTTCAGCTTCTGGCAATGGTGGAATAGCAGGCCCCATGATTACTCTTCCACCAAAAAGAAGTAGAAAACATGGCAAAGTATATGAAACAACTGCTTCATACATTGGACATATAGTGAAGAACTGTGACCCTGAGAGAAAGAAAACAAGTATGGTGAGCCCTATGAATTCCCCAGAAATCTGCTTGGAGATATATTCTGGACCATGGTACAGAGTAGATCATCTGAGCCTAAGCAGAATACAGAAGTCTTATTCAATTGGGTATAGAAACTGGGATTCATGGAGCCTGACTTAGCTTCAACTCACAGGCAAAGTTATAAATAAAAGGAACCCTGAAGAAAAAGAGCTCTAGAAATCTGGTTAAAGGTCCCCTTGGGTTTATCCTAACCTCCAAACCATACACAAAAAGGGGAATACCACAGGGCAAAGAACATGTAAATAATTGTAAAATTAAAAGTTATCTGAGCTCACACAAGTTTTGGAGACATCCAAACTCTGAACAGTTTGAGTGGAGAGTCCCTGTTGAACAACTGTGGCATTCAGTAAAGCTCTCAGGAGGATCATGTATCTGTAGTAAGGCTAAATTTTGCCTACAGTAAAAGCTACTCCAAACTAGCCCTAATAAAACTTCAGTGCTCAAGAAGATCAATATGATTTGAAATAATTTAGTTGCCTCATAGTACAAAGTACAAAGCTCTTTAAAAGAAGACACTGAAACTCAATAACCTAACGTCCACACACATATACATATCATATATGACTTTCTTTTGAAAGCGTAACTTTTTCTTTTGAAAGCATAACTTATGAAAACATAACTTTCACAATGCCCAACATCTAACCCAAAAGTAATATACATGCTAGGAAAATGTGACCCATAATGAAAAGAAAAAAATAGTAAATAGATACAAATATCAGAAATGAGAAAAATAATGGAATTATCAAACAAGGACATTAAATATCCATCATATATGTGTGCAATATAATGAATGTGAAGGAAAACAGAACATAATAATAAGAGAAATAGAAGACTTGAAGATAACTAAGTGGAATTTCCAGACATAAAATCTGTAGTATGAAAAAGCCACTGGATGGGGCTAATCACAAATCAGACACTGGAGAAAAAAAGATCAGTGAAGCTGACAACACACAATAAAACTCCAAAATGAAGACAGAGAGGGGGGATAAAAAGACTAGGAAAAATGAACAGACTGATGGAACAATTTCAAGTGGGTAGAAAGAACCCCACCAAGCTGCGGGGATGATGTTGCCACCACAGTGGGTCTGAATGGCAGCACATCTAACCAAGAGGAAATTTCTCCAGCCTTAAAATCTTGTGATGCTTGCCTTGCTAGATTTTTTACTGTTTTGAACCCATTGCCCCTTCCTTGCTTCCTATGTCCCCCTTTTGGAATGGTAACATCTCTCCTATGCCTATTCAACCTTGTATTTTGGAAACACATAACTTGTTTGGTTTCACAGGTTCACAGCTGGAGAGTAATTTTGTCTCAGAATGGATTATACCTTGAGTATCATTCATATATGATTTAGATGAGACGACTTTATAGAATTGACACTAAAATGAGTTAAAGTAAAAGTGAAGTCGTTCAGTCGTGTCCAACTGTTTGCAATCCCATGAACTGCAGCCCACCATGTTCCTCTGTCCATGAGATTTTCCAGGCAAGGGGTGGGTTGCCATTTCCTTCTCCTGGGGATCTTCCCAACCCAGGGATCGAACCCAGGTGTCCCCTCTTGCAGGCAGACTCTTTACCCGCTGAGCCACCAGGGAAGCAAAAATGAGTTAAGACCGTTGCAGATGTTAGGCTGGATTGAAAATATTTGGTTTATGA
The DNA here is from genome assembly GCF_019923935.1 of Bubalus bubalis. Classification (NCBI taxonomy): domain Eukaryota; kingdom Metazoa; phylum Chordata; class Mammalia; order Artiodactyla; family Bovidae; genus Bubalus; species Bubalus bubalis. Next base: position 110,373,773 of record NC_059162.1, on the reverse strand, counting down.
GAAGGTCATGAATTTGGCAGGGGCTTAGGCAGCAAGGATGAAATACAATGGACTTGAATGCTTGTGTCCCCCCAAAATTCATATGTCAAAATCTGACCGCCTCCTCAATGTCATGGTTATTACAAAGTGGAGCATTTTGAGCTAACTAGGTCATGGGAGCAGAGCCTTCATGAATAAAATTAGATAATCATCATAAACAAAACTCTTTCATAAAATAGGTGAGAAAACATCCCAACTTGTTTATAAGAACAGAATTATTGCAATATAAAGGCCAAAGATATGTCAAAAACATAAAACTACTGATCAATATCTCTCATAAACATAGGCACAAAAAACCCTAGGCAAAATATTAGCAAACTGAATAAAACATTATATTAAAAAATATGTCTTGATATCTGAAAGTGTAAGTCCTCCAAAGTCCTTCTGTTAAGATTGCCTTGGCTATTCTAAGCCATCGATATTTCTATATAAATTTCAGAATCAGCTGTCAACTTTCATAAAAACAATCATGCTTAGACTGTCACTGAGATTGAATTGAATCTATAGATTAATTTGAGCAGCACTGACATCTTAATAACATTGAGACCTCCAGTCTATGAATGTGGTATGCCCCTTCACTTACTTGGTTCTTCCCTAAGACTATCTTAAGATATTTCAGTTTAGAAAGTCTTGCACATCTTTCATTGAATTTATTAATAGAATCTGTGTGTGTGCATACATACACATTGGTAAATGATATTATTTTGTTTCCTAGTTGCTTGCTGTTGTTATACAGATATACAATTATTTTTGCATGCTGATCTTGTACCCAATAACCTTGGTTGTTATTCATTTTTCAGTCGCTAAGTCATGTCCAACTCTTCTAGACTCCATGGACTGACGGGCTTCTTTGTCCTTCACTATCTCCCGGAGTTTGCTCAAACTCACATCCATCAAGTTGGTGATGCCATCCAACCACTTCATCTTCTGTTGCCACGTTCTCTTCCTGCCTTCAATCTTGCACAGCAACAGAGTCTTTTCCAAGAAGTCAGCTCTTCGCATTAGGTGGCCAAAGTATTGGAGTTTCAGCTTCAGCATCAGTCCTCCTTCCAGTGAATATTCAGACTGATTTCCTTTAGGATTGACTGGTTTGATCTCCTTGCTGTCCAAAGGACTCTCAAGAGTCTTCTCCAGCACCACAGTTCAAAAGCATCAATTCTTCAGCACTTAGCCCTCTCTCACATCCATACATGACTACTGGAAAAACCATAACTTTGACTATATCTTTGTCGGCAAAGTGATATCTGCTTTTTAATATACTGTCTAGGTTTGTCATAGCTTTTCTTCCAAGGAGCAAGTGTCTTTTAATTTCATGGCTGCAGTCGCCATCTGCAGTAATTTAGAAGCCCCCCCAAATTAAACCTGTCACTGCTTCCACTTTTTCCCCTTCTATTTGCCATGAAGTGATGGAACCAGATGCCATGATATTAGTTTTTGAATGTTGAGTTTCAGGTCAGCTTTTTCACTCTCCTCTTTCATCCTCATCAAGAGGCTCTTAGCTCCTCTTCACTTTCTGCTATTAGAGTGGTATCATCTGCATATCTGAGGTTGTTGGTATTTCTCCCAGCAAGAAAATTCACTTTTCTTGAATTCTAATATTTTCCTAATATTAGGAATTAATATTCTAATTCTAATATTGTAATATTTTGTCAGTTTAGAATTATACACAATCATCTACAAATATTAATCGGTTTAGTTCTTCCTTTCCAATCATTTTAACACATTTCTTTTTCCTTCTTTATTTCCTTTTTTTCCTCACTAGAATCTCCAATAACATGTTGAACGACATGGTGACAGCTGACATCCTTATCTATTTCTGACCTCAGGAATAAAGGGTTCAAAATTTCATAATGAAGAATAAGATTAGGTTTAGAGCTTTTGGCAAGTAGCTTTTATCAGAATAAGGAATTCTTTCATTCCTCATTTTCTGAGACTTCTTATCATAAATGGGTATTGAATTTTATTAAATGTTTTTTCTGAATCTATAAAGTTTTTATTTATTCTGCTAATATGGTAAACTACATCGATTGCTTTTTAATGTTAAATCACATCTTGCATTTTTAGAATAAACTCTCCTCACTTGTAATGTATTATCCTTTTTGTATATCATAAAAATAAGTTTGTCAGAATCTTGCTTGTGATTTTTGCACCTCTGTTCATGAAGGATATTGGTCTGTAACTTTCCTTTCTTATAATGCCTTGATCAAATATCATTGCTATGGTGTTCTCACAAAATTGAGAAGCCTTTGCTCTTTTTTCTACTCACTGGAAGAGTTTTTGACTGATGGTATTAGTTCTTCCTTAAATTCTGAAAGTATTCACTAGTCATCTGGACTTGGAACCTTCTTTGTGGGAAGGCTATACTTGTAGATTCATATTATTTACTGTATAAGGAGAGCAGTTCTAATTTTTATTTTTTTCTAGTGCAGAATTATGTCTTTCAGAGGATTTTCTCATTTCAGGTTTATTATTTTTTAAATATTTCCTACAATTACTTTCCCTATTGCTACTTATATTGATAATTTGGCTTTTCAATCTTATATTTATATCAGTTTTGCAGGTTATTTACCAATTTTATCAATCCTTTCAAAGAACCAACTTTTGGCTTTGTTGACCTTATCTTTTGAATGTCTACTTTGTTTTGCATTGATTTCTGTTCCTTATTCTTTTCTTCTACTTCCTTAGGTTAAATTTGTGTACTTTTTTGTGGTTTCTCGGGATGAAGGCTTAGACTGTTGGTTTTAAATCTTTCCTCTTTTCTAATATATTTACTTAAAGCTGTAATTTCCTTTCTAAGCATTGCTTTAGCTGACTCTCACAAGTATAACAAAATATTTGGAGCTCAATGATAATGATAATGAAAATGCAATATCGTTCAACTCAAATATTTTATGATTTACCTTGTGATTTCTTCTTTGACTCATGGATTAATTAAGAGTGAATTGTGGGACTTCCCTGGCAGTCCAGTGCTTAGGACCCCATGCTTTCACTCCTGAGGTCCTTGGTTGGAGAACTAAGATCCCACCAGTCTTAGTGAATTGCTTAAAATACAAATATTTGAAGGGTTTTTCTGATTGCCAATATAATTTCACTGTGGTCAGAGAATGAGGTCAGGGCAACTTTTGAAAGTTGCTGAAAATTGTTTCCTGCTATATCATGTTGCCGGAGAAGGCAATGGCACCCCACTCCAGTACTTTTGACTGGAAAATCCCAGGGATGGCAGAGCCTGGCAGGCTGCCGTCTATGGGGTCGCACAGAGTCGGACTCGACTAAAGCGACTTAGCAGCAGCAGCATATCATGTTGCACCTAAAAAAAAATGTTAAGTATTGTCTTATTTTCTTGGGCTCCAAAGACTTTATTTTCTTGGGCTCCAAAACCACTGCCGATGGTAACTGCAGCCATGAAATTAAAAGACACTTGCTCCTTGGAAGAAAAGCTATGACAAACCTAGACAGCATATTAAAAAGCAGAGATATTACTTTGACAACAAAGATCCGTCTAGTCGAGGCTATGGTTTTTCCAGTAGTCATGTGAGAGTTGGACTATAAACAAAGCTGCGCGATGAATTCATGCTTTTGAACTGTGGTGTTGGAGAAGACTCTTGAAAGTCTCTTGGACTGCAAGGAGATCAAACCAGTCAATCCAAAAGGACATCAGTCCTGAATATTCATTGGAAGGACTGATGCTGAAGCTGAAACTCCAATACTTTGGCCACCTAATGTGAATAGCAGACTCATTGGAAAAGACCCTGATGCTGAGAAAGATTGAAGGCAAAAGGAGAAGAGGGTGGCAGAGGATGAGATGGTTAGACAGCATCACCAACTCAATGGACATGAACTTGAACAAACTCTTGGAGATAGTGGAGGACAGGAAAGCCTGGAGTGCTGCAGTCCATGGGGGTCAAAAAGAGTCGGACATTACTGAGCAAATGAACTGAACTGATTGTGTCTTACAAATGTCAATTGGGTGCAGTTGATTAACTGTGTCATTTAAACATTTTATATTCTTACTGAATTTTTGTCTATGTATTGTATCAGTTTTTGAGACAAAAACGCTACATCTCCAGTCTAATTGTAGATATGTCTATCCCCCTTTTAGTCCCGTCAGTTCTTCCTTTACATATTTCCTACATAGTTTTAAGATGTATTATTAGATCATATAAATTTAGATTTGCTATGTACGTGTTTTGGATGGACTCTTTTTATCATTGAGTTGTTGTCATGCTGTGTTAGCCACTCAGTGGTGTTCAACTCTTTGTGACCCCATGGATTGTAGCCAGGCTCCTCTGTCCATGGAATTCTCCAAGCAAGAATACTGGAGTGGATTGCCATGCCCTTCCCCAGGGGATCTTCCTGACCCAGGAATTGAACCTGGGTCTCCCACATTGCAGACAGATTCTTTACCATCTGAGTCAACAGGGAAGCCCCTTAAGAAATATCCTTTTTCCTCTCTATTAATACTTCTTGACTCAAAGTATTAATATAGCTGCACCAGCATTCTTTTAATCAATATTCATATATCTTTTCCATATTTTCACTTTCAGCTTGTCTGCATCCTTTTATAAAAGTGTATCTCATAAAAAGCAAATTGTTGGGTTTTGTTTATTATCTGATCAGACCAGTGTTGACCCCTAATTTGATCATTTAGTGATTTACATTTAGTGTAATTACTGATATAGTTTGGCTTAACTCTACTATCTTGCTGTTAGTTTTCTCTCAGTCCCATTATTTCTTTGTTCTTTTATGTTACTTGCCTTTTTTAAATTAATTGGTATTTCTCATTTTCTATTTTTTACTTCTATCACCTTCTATTGCTATATATTCTTCTATAATTCTTTCAGTGCTTACCCTAGAGGTTGCAATATGCATTCTTGACTTATGACAGTCTATCCTACATTAGTTTTCCTTATATTGTGGGTATACTAGTGAGGTATACTAGTGATGCCTTCCTCAGCTTTTGCTTGTCTTTATTTCACCTTTTTTCTGGCTGCACTGGGTCGGCATTGCTGCAGGTGGACTTCCTCCAGTTGTAGCGAGTGGGGGCTACTCCTCATTACGGCGCACAGGCTTCTCACTGGGGTGGCTTCTCTAGGAGCAGAGCACAGGCTTTAGGCACGTGGTCCTCAGTAGTTGCAGCACACAGGCCTACTTGCTCCTTGGCATGTGGGATCTTCCTGGCCCAGGGATCAAACTCGTGTCCCCTGCACTGGCAGGTGGATTCTTAACCACTGGACCACCAGGGAAGTCCCAATTTCACCTTTATTTTTGAATGATTTTTTTCTAGGTTGTCAGTTTTTTCCCCAACACTTTGAAGATGTCATTCTATTATCTTCTACCGCTCACATTTTCTTTGGAAAAGTACATTTTAATCTTATTATTGCTTCTTTGAATGTAATGAGTCTTCTGTATGATTTTAAGATTTTCTACTCTCTGAATTTAAACTCTTTGACTAAAATATGTCTGTGAGGTTTTTGTTTGGTTGTTTGTTTTTATTTATCGTACTTGGAGTTTATTGAAGTTCTTGAAACTGTGAGTCAAAGTATGTGATCAATTTTGAAAAGTTCTTAGCTCTACTTTCTTCAGACATAGCCCTTACCCTATCGTCTTTCTCCTCTCCTCTGGCTCTCCATTACAAGCATATTGGAGTTTTCATTGATCTCATATTTTTCGCTCTCTTCTTACATTTTTTTCTTCTTTATTCTCTGTGTACTTCTATTTGAATATTTTCTATTGGCTTTTCTTGAATTTTGCTAATTTTATAATCTATGTCCAATCTGCTGTTGAGTCCATCCAATGAGGTCTTAATTTCAGGTCCTAGAATGTTTATTTGATTCCTTTTCTTTCTTTTTTAATGTCGTAGTTTTTTAAAGTAAAGAAATTCAGATTAGTTTTCATTTTTCTTGGCAAATAGTGATAGCTGGCGGGTTTAGACAAAGATGGGCTATAGTCTCAACTTGGAAGTCCCGGCTATGACCAGTCATAGACAATCACAGTCCTCATCAGCAGGTAGTGCCAGAAGGGACTCTCCCTTCTAACAACATTCTCTGTTCCATTTGCAATGGAAATATGTGAGCACTTCTTTTAGCAGAGGATATAAGCTACTATCCCTGTTTGTTTAACCCTGTCCCTTTTCTTAATAACAACAGCCTTTTCAGAATGGTCACTCACCTGAGTCAGCCAGAGAGAGGAACCTGTTTTTTTCAGTACATCCTCTGGTTTTAGTTAAAATTCATAATGTAGAAGATCAGTTATAATACAAAATCTCAAACATCTCCACTTCTGACATTGTGCTAACAATAAGTTTCTTCTTATTGTTACATTCCAGCTTCTCTGTTTCATGTTGAAAAATATAGGGATATAATTCATTTTTACATATCCAAATTTCCTGGTCAATATTCAGCTTCAGTGTCTGTCCTGAGTGTGACCAGTGTTTAGATGCTACGTTTTATATTCCATTATATTACACTTGGGCTTCCTTGGTGGCTCAGCTGGTAAAGAATCCGCCTGCAATGTGGGAGACCTGGGTTCGATCCCTGGGTTGGGAAGATCCCCTGGAGAAGGGAATGGCTACCCACTCCAATATTCTGGCCTGGAGAATTCCATGGACTGTATAGTCCATGGGGTCTCAAAGAGTCGGACATGACTGAGTGATTTTCACTTTCATATTACACTTTATTCCTACAGCACTATAGAAGCAAATCTATGCAAAGAAGTCCAAATTAAAAACAAAATTTTCAAACTGAGCGTTTAATGTTCAACCGCTAGATTCATCACAATTGCAAGAATTAGCACCACCGTCTATTGACACCTTTCCATTTTCAAGTATTTTTAAATTTTTTATTTACTCATTTATTTGGCTGCCTGAGGTCTTAGTTTGCATACAAATGTCCGTCTAATCAAGGCTATGGTTTTTCCAGTGGTCATGTATGGATATGAGAGTTGGACTATAAAGAAAGCTGAGCACCAAAGAATTGATGCTTTTGAACTATGGTGTTGGAGAAGGCTCTTGAGAGTCCCTTGGACTGCAAAGAGATCCAACAAGTCCATCCTAAAGGAAATCAGTCCTGGGTGTTCATTGGAAGGACTAATGCTGAAGCTGAAACTCCAATACTTTGGCCACCTGATGCAAACAGCTGACTCCTTAGTAAAGAACCTGATGCTGGATAAGATTGAGGGCAGGAGAAGAAGGGGACGACAGAATATGATATGGTTGGATGGCACCACCGACTCAATGGACATGAGTTTGGGTGGGCTCCGGGAGTTGGTGATGGACAGGGAGGCCTGGCGTGCTGCAGCTCATGGGGTTGCAAAGAGCCGGACATGACTGAGTGACTGAACTGAACTGAGGTCTTAGTTGTGTCATGTAGGATCTTTTATTGCAGCACGTAGAATCCCCAGAACACGGGCTTAGCTGTTCTGCAGCATATTGGGTCTTACTTTCCCAATTAGGGATCAAACACTTGTCCCCTGCATTGCAAAGCAGATTTTTAACCACTGGACTACCAGGAAAGTCCAATATCCAAGTATTAGAAGAGACACCTTATGGGTGCTATCTCATCCTTTACATCTGAGTAAAATTGATCATGTGAAGTGGCAGTACTTTGCCAAGGTCCTGTATCTGGAACATGGTAAAGGTAGGATTCTATCCTGCTGCTGCTGCTGCTAAGTTGCTTCAGTCGTGTCCAACTCTGAGTGACCCCATAGACGACAGCCCACCAGGCTCCCCCATCCCTGGGATTCTCCAGGCAAGAACACTGCAGTGAGTTGCCGTTTCCCTCTCCAATGCATGAAAGTGAAAAGTGAAAGTGAAGTCGCTTAGTCATGTCCGACTCTTAGCGACCCAATGGACTGCAGCCCACCAGGCTCCTCCGTCCATGCGACTTTCCAGGCAAGAGTACTGGAGTGGGGTGCCATCACCTTCTCCGGGATTCTATCCTGCTGCTGCTAAGTCGCTTCAGTCGTGTCTGACTCTTTGCGACCCCATGGACTGCAGCCCACCAGGCTGCTCCGTCCATGGGACTTTCCAAGCAAGAGTACTGGAGTGGGGTGCCATCGCCTTCTCCGGGATTCTATCCTGCTGCTGCTAAGTCGCTTCAGTCGTGTCTGACTCTTTGCGACCCCATGGACTGCAGCCCACCAGGCTCCTCCGTCCATGGGACTTTCCAAGCAAGAGTACTGGAGTGGGGTGCCATCACCTTCTCCGGGATTCTATCCTGCTGCTGCTAAGTCGCTTCAGTCATGTCCGACTCTGTGCAACCCCATAGAAGGCAGCCCACCAGGCTCCCCTGTCCCTGGGATTCTCCAGGCAAGAACACTGGAGTGGGCTGCCATTCCTTTCTCCAGTGCATGAAAGTGAAAAGTGAAAGTGAATTTGCTCAGTCGTGTCCGACTCCTAGCAACCCCATGGACTGTAGCCCACCAGGCTCCTCCATCCATGGGATTTTCCAGGCAAGAGTATTGGAGTGGGGTGCCATTGCCTTCTCCCGGGATTCTACCCTAGGTCTCTCTAACTCCAGATCCCATGCTTTTCCCCCTCTGTATCCCATGCTTCTGTCATGCCTTAATTTCCAAGAAAAATTTAACAATCCAAGCAAAATAATTTGAACGTATTGGAATATTAGATTTTGCATTTTCTTCCAAATCATAGTAATATATCATTTTTTTCCTCAGTTGGCGCTTTTACAAAGACAGTTTGCTTATATGGCTTATGCCTTCCCTATGTAAACTGCTGCCAGTTTTGAATTTTCAACCCCAGCTCTGATTATCTCTGATGCTCCAAGACAGAAGCCTTGACAGGCTACAACTAAGAAGGTTATTTGACTCATCGTTTTGCATGCCAGAGGCCAATAAATTATTTGATGATAGACTTTTCCTATGTTGTTTCCATCAGTGTTGAAATGCTAATGATTCTTTCTTCCCCAAAAAATTACAATGGTAAAACTTTATCCTGTAACACTAATTGCTTATGTTTATTGATAGATTTGCTTCTAGCAAGAGATTAATTGTTTTACTTTTATATATAGGTTTTTGACTGGGTGAAATTAGATATGTGAATTCTGCTTGTTAACCGTTATTCTGTTAATAAAAAAATCCCAAGGGTTGCCTATATTACCTTCTCTATTGCTCTCAAATCAATCATTGGATTCCTTTTTGAGAATTCTAATTCTCCACTGAAAATGTCTATTTTTAATACATTTTGTCCTTATCTTCCTCTATTTTCTTTAATCGTTTTAATTAATTTTAAATATTTAAAGTCTTGTCTTATACTCCAACACCTAGATCATTTATGGTTCCATTTCTATTTTCTGTTTATTCTCTTGATCAGTTTCATTTTCCTACCTCTTTGCATTCCTAGTAACTTTATTGTATGCCAGACATTGTCTGTAAAAGACATGTAGAAGCTCTGTATGGTATTTCCCATTATAGAAAATTCCATCTTTTATGTCTTAGGCAGACAGGATAAGGGACTGGTCACCTCAATCCAGTCAGAAGTTAACTAAGACAGAACTGGGTGACAGTTTTAGTATGATTCGATCCACTTACGATTCATTTCTGCTTTCAGAGTGGTGTTTCTCTGGATTTTGACCAAGAGTCCAGAGGCTGTCTGTCTCCTCAACTCTGAAAGACCTGCCGGAGATTCAGATCTGCCCTTAAAGATTCTGCACCTAGCACTTTAGCCTCTTTTCCTACTTCCTATTTACCCCCACATCTTCTAAGTCTGGAAAGTTTCTTGAGGGGAATATCAGCAATATTTTTACATCAGGCCTCATTCTTCTAGTTGGACTTTGTGTCCCAAGCATCTCAAGATTATGAGAGACTTCGCTTGGGCTTTTGGAAGCCCTCATCCTAACTTTCCAGCCTTTTATACTCAAACTCTGAACTCAGAAAATGTCCTATAGTTATAATCAGCATGTTTTAGAGATCCCAACTTTTCACAACAGCCCCACTTAACTGCCAAAAGACTTGCGGTTCCTTTTTCTACCAGCAGAAGCTCTCTGCATGAGTCAAGCTCAATTCATGCATAGAATGAGCAAATGCCCAGGGAAGAAAATATCCAGTGACTATCTATTTCTGCTTTATTGACTATGCCAAAGCCTTTGACTGTGTGGATCACAATAAACTGTGGAAAATTCTGAAAGAGATGGGAATACCAGACCACCTGACCTGCCTCTTGAGAAACCTATATGCAGGTCAGAAAGCAACAGTGAGAACTGGACATGGAACAACCGACTGGTTCCAAATAGGAAAAGGAGGTCAAGGCTGTATATTGTCACCCTGCTTATTTAACTTATATGCAGAGTACATCATGAGAAACGCTGGGCTGGAAGAAGCACAAGCTGGAATCAAGATTGCCGGGAGAAATATCAATAACCTCAGATATGCAGACGACACCACCCTTATGGCAGAATGTGAAGAGGAACTAAAGAGCCTCTTGATGAAAGTGAAAGAGGAGAGTGAAAAAGTTGGCTTAAAACTCAACATTCAGAAGACTAAGATCATGGTATCTGGTCCCATCACTTCATGGGAAATAGATGGGGAAACAGTGGAAACAGTGTCAGACTATTTTTTGGGGCTCCAAAATCACTGCAGATGGTGACTGCAGCCATGAAATTAAAAGACGCTTACTCCTTGGAAGAAAAGTTATGACCAACCTAGATATCATATTGAAAAGCAGAGACATTACTTTGCCAACAAAGGTCCATCTAGTCAAGGCTATGGTTTTTCCTGTGGTCATGTATGGATGTGAGAGTTGGACTGTGAAGAAAGCTGAATGCCAAAGAATTGATGCTTTTGAACTGTGGTGTTGGAGAAGATTCTTGAGAGTCCCTTGGACTGCAAGGAGATCCAACCAGTCCATTCTGAAGGAGATGAGCCCTGGGATTTCTTTGGAAGGAATGATGCTAAAGCTGAAACTCCAGTACTTTGGCCACCTCATACGAATAGTTGACTCATTGGAAAAAGACTCTGATACTGGGAGGGATTGGGGGCAGGAGGAGAAGGGGACGACAGAGGATGAGATGGCTGGATGGCATCACCAACTCGATGGATGTGAGTCTGAGTGAGCTCTGGGAGCTGGTGATGGACAGGGAGGCCTGGCATGCTATGATTCATGGGGTCGCAAAGAGTTGGACACGACTGAGCGACTGAACTGAACTGAACTGATCAACTCAACTTAAAAGGAATACTTGCTATCTGAATTCCCATTCTCCTAGTCATTGTTCCTCCCACAGCTCTTCAGTATATTTAACATATGATTTTTGTAATTTATTTAGCTTTTTCTAGTTATTACAAACAGAGTGGAATATTAGGGTGCTGTATCCTATGCAAATCGGAAGCCAAAAATACAAGTTTGATTTGAATTAAGAGCTAAAAAAAAAAAAGGTTTCAATTTTCAATGCTGACTTAAAAGATTGTCAAAGATAAATCTATGGTCATGATGCTGATGTGATTAATGAAGATAGGTATACAAGGCAAAAGCTGGGCCAACATCCAGAAATATTCTTTGGCCATGTATTGTACATTGTTCGGTTTTACTAAAAGACATAATTTCAAATTTTCACATTGTTCATGGGCTTCTCAAGGCAAGAATACTGAAGTGGTTTGCCATTTCCTTCTCCAGTGGACCATGTTTTGTAGGTCATAGCATCCAGTCCCATCACTTCATGGCAAATAGATGGGGAAACAAAGGAAACGATGACAGACTTTATTTTCTTGGGCTCCAAAATCACTGCAGATGGTGGCTGCAGCCATGAAATTAAAAGACGTTTGCTCCTTGGAAGAAAAGCTATGAAAAACTAAACAGCATATTAAAAAGCAGAGACATTACTCTGCCGACAAAGGTCTGTATAGTCAAAGCTATGGTTTTTCCAGTAGCCATGTATGGATGTGAGAGTTAGATCATAAAGAGAGCTGAGTGTTGGAGAATTGATGCTTTTGAACTATGTGTTAGAGAAGACTCTTGAGGGTCCCTTGGACACCTAGGAGATCAAACCAGTCAATCCTAAAGGAAATCAGTCCTGAATATTCATTGGAAGGACTGATGCTGAAGCTCCAATACTTTAGCCACCTGATGCAAAGAACTGACTCACTGGAAAAGACCCTGACGCTGGGAAAGATTGAGAGCAGGAGGAGAAGGGGACAACAGAGGATGAGATGGTTGGATGTCTCACCAACTTGATGGACGTAAGTTTGAGCCAGCTCCGGGAGTTGGTGACAGACAGGAAAGCCTGGCATGCTGCAGTCCATGTCACAAAGAGTCGGACACAACTGAATGACTGAACTCAACTGAACTGATAGTTTCAAATTGTTCTGATAGCAGTGACATTTTTTGGAGTAATTCAGATTATACACAGTATTTTCTGGAAATTCCCAAAGATGAAATATATTAATGAAATACAACAGATATGACCTCAGTATCACTTTCAGACACATGGTAGAAACCTCAACTAAATGCCATTAAATTAATTATATTTAATTTAAGATACATACCAGAAAAATTAAATGAAACAACTAAATTCTCCATTAAAAAAAAACCATACTCATTGATGGAAAAATATATTAATTTAAAATAGGTATTACCAAGTTACTTGATTTATACTATTGCTTGTTAATTAAAAATGTTAGAAGGCAATGGCACCCCACTCTAGTACTCTTGCCTGGAAAATCCCATGGACGGAGGAGCCTGATGGCCTGCAGTCCATTGGGTTGCTAAGAGTCGGACATGACTAAGCGACTTCACTTTCACTTTTCACTTTCATGCATTGGAGAAGGAAATGGCAACCTACTCCAGTGTTCTTGCCTGGAGAATCCCAGGGATGGGGGAGCCTGGTGAGCTGCCATCTATGGGATCACAGAGTTGGACACGACTGAAGTGACTTAGCAGCAGTAAAAGTTTATAGAAACAGCTGACTAGTTCACTTTTAAAACTAAAAAATATTTCTATCAGTTCAGTTCAATTCAGTCACTCAGTCGTGTCTGACTCTTTGCGACCCCATGGACTGCAGCACGCCAGGCTTCCCTATCCATCACCAACTTCTGGAGTTGACCCAAACTCATGTCCATTGAGTCGGTGATGCCATCCAACCACCTCATCCTCTGTTGTCCCCTTCTTCTCCTGCCTTCAATCTTTCCCAGCAATGGGGTCTTTTCAAAATAGTCAGTTCTTCGCATCAGGTGGCCAAAGTATTGGAGCTTCAGCTTCAACATCAGTCCTTCCATTGAATATTCAGGACTGATTTCCTTTAAGATGGACTGGTTAGATCTCTTTGCAGTCCAAGGGACTCTCAAGAGTCTTCTCCAATACCACAGTTCAAAAGCATCAATTTTTTTCGCGCTCAGTTTTCTTTATGATCCAACTCTCACATCCATACATGACCACTGGAAAAACCATAGCCTAGACTAGACAGACGTTTTTGGGAAAGTAATGTCTCTGCTTTTGAATATGCTGTCTAGCTTGGTCATAACTTTCCTTCCAAGGAGTAAGCGTCTTTTAAAAAATTTCATGGCTGCAGTCACCATCTGCAGTGATTTTGGAGCCCCAAAAAATAAAGTCTGACACTGTTTCCCCATCTATTTCCCATGAAGTGATGGGACCAGATGCCATGATCTTAGTTTTCTGAATGTTGAGTTTTAAGCCAACTTTTTCACTCTCCTCTTTCACTTTCATCACGAGGCTCTTTAGTTCTTCTTCGCTTTCTGCCATAAGGGTGGTGTCATCTGCATATCTGAGGTTATTAATATTTCTCCTGGCAATCTTGATTCCAGCTTGTGCTTCTTCCAGCCCAGCGTTTCTCATGATGTACTCTGCATATAAGTTAAATAAGCAGGGTGACAATATACAGCCTTGACCTACTCCTTTTCCTATTTGAAACCAGTCTGTTGTTCCATGTCCAGTTCTCACTGTTACTTCCTGACCTGCATACAGATTTCTCAAGAGGCAGGTCAGGTGGTTTGGTATTCCCATCTCTTGAAGAATTTTCCATAGTTTGTTGTGATCCACACAGTCAAAGGCTTTGGTGCCGGGGTCCAGCCCCGGCTGATCCAGGGTATTCGAAGGAGAGACGGCGTAGGCGAGGGTCAGGAAACAACTGCTTAATTACACTTTAATTAAGGATACAAAGAGTAATAGAATGAGGATAGCTCAGTAGGAAAATTCAGTGGAGAAAAGAGGCCGAGTAGCTTGGTTTAAGCGGGAGACCAATAAAACTTCAAGACAAGAAGTCTGCACCACTTACGTAGGCCGCAGGTGTCCTTCCGTTCTCCCGAAGGAGAGGAGACACTGAGGCCTCCCCGGTCGGATCTTAGAAGCCCAGGCATAATTAGCAAGCATGGCGGGTTCCGCGCTCCAGATGGAGACTCAGCCAGAATTTGAAAGAGAGAGCGACATGGGGAGACCAAGTTTTGGTGAACAAGGCCCGCACTTTATTTTCCAAAGCAGTTTTTATACCTTAAGTTGTGCATAGAGGATAATGGGGGAAGGGGTGGAGTCATGAAAGGACAGCAGTTCCTGGTTCTAATTGAAGCCAGGCTTTCAAACTTATCATATGCAAAAGTTCAGGTGATTGACATCATCTTCTGGCCAGGAGGCCTGTTAACATTTTAAGAAACTTATTTTTCTCTAAAGGTGATTATTCCAAAGTCAGGCACCAGCCTCCAAAAAAGCATTGGACAAAGCTGCATTTTACATTTCTATACACCCATTATATCAATCAATACACTGCCAAGGACACAGTAGGTAAGGAGTATGGAGACTTAGCAGCAAACATTGGCTCAATAAGTGAAAAACCCTTCACCAATACAATTTCTAATCAATCTTTTAACTACTCAAAAGAATCTGTGTTTAGACAGTTTAGAACATCTCCTGCCTCTCACAGTTGGGAGGCTCTGAACAATCACATGTGGCCGGAAAAACCCATTCAGGCAGGCTAGAGGATTTCCAAAGGAGTTTGTAGGTTGAAACACTGTCACACCCAGGAATTATTAACTGGAGCTGTAAGCTAACTCTTTTTTCAGAGAAAGGTAGTGGGGGACAGCCCCCATAAAGTCAGAGGTGTAGGTGAAAGCACAAAGCAGAAAGTAGGCAGACTCTGGTTTGGGGGGTAGATGCTCGAGAATTTCCAGGGGGACTCCTGAGGCTCGATCCCGCCTTTGCGTATGCCGAGCCTCCTTCCTCATGACCTTTGTCATGGGCGGAGTTCCTCACGCTGGCTCCCGGCAGTGATAGAATTCCAGTTGAGCTATTCCAGATCCTGAAAGATGATGCTGTGGAAAGTGCTGCACTCAATATGCAATATGCACTCAATATGCAATATGCCGGCTCCCAGCACTTTGGCATAGTCCATATAGCAGAAATAGATGTGTTTCTGGGATTCTCTTGCTTTTTCGATGATCCAGTGGATGTTGGCAATTTGATCCCTGGTTCCTCTGCTTTTTCTAAACCCAGCTTGGACATCTGGAAGTTCACGGTTCATGTACTGTTGAAGTCTGGCTTGGAGAATTTTGAGCATTACTTTACTAGTGTGTGAGATGAGTGCAATTGTGCGGTAGTTTGAGCACTCTTTGGAATTGCCTTTCTTTGGGATTGGAATGAAAACTGACCTTTTCCAGTCCTGTGGCCACTGCTGAGTTTTCCAAATTTGCTGGCATATTGAGTGCAACACTTTTACAGTATCATCTTTTAGGATTTTAAATAGCTCAACTGGAATTCTATCACCTCCACTAGCTTTGTTTGTAGTGATGCTTCCTAAGGCCCAGTTGACTTTGCATCCCAGGATGTCTGGCTCTAGGTGAGTGGTCACACCATCGTGGTTATATGGGTCATGAAGATCTTTTTTGTACAGTTCTTCTGTGTATTCTTGCCACCTCTTCTTAATATCTTCTGCTTCTGTTAGGTCCACACCATTTCTGTCCTTTATTGTGCCCATCTTTGCATGAAATGTTCCCTTGGTATCTCTAATTTTCTTGAAGAGATCTCTAGTCTTTCTCATTCTATTATCTTCCTCTATTTCTTTGCACTGATCACTGAGGAAGGCTTTCTTATCTGTCTTTGCTATTCTTTGGAACTCTGCATTCAAATGGGTATATCTTTCCTTTCTCCTTTGCTTTTTGCTTCTCTTCTTTTCACAGCTATTTGTATGGCCTCCTCATACAGCCATTTTGCTTTTTTTGCAAAAATGTATTTCTCTTTCTATACATATCAGAAAATGGTTTTTTGAAATTAAAAAACACGGCATGTGAAATATACAACCATAATGAGATCTCACTAAAATATAAGGCAGTTAGAACAATGAAAGGAAAATATTTATCTGACAATGAATAAGATTCAGACCAATAATCTCAAAACAAATTTATATAGAGACTACTTTGTGGCCATGGTAGATTGAGTTATAACCCTGATTGAAGAGAGAGCTGAAGAAATTCAGCAACAAGGTGTCCTTTTTTGTTATTTTAAAATTTAATTCTATTATTGAAATTTTTGAAAAAACTCAAGAATTTCTGTGTGAGAATAGAAATGGCTTGAAGAAATGGTAAAAAAAAAAATTATAAATTATAGTAACACATATAATGAAATTAAAGTAACATATTTTCTGTAATAATAATTTATTAAATACCACCCAAATATAATATTTAAACGTAATATGTAGGATTAAATTCAATCATCTTTGATAATTTGCTGGCTTTCAGTCTTGAAAACCACAGCTTTAAACATATTTTTCTAGTCTGTCATTATAAAGGTATGTTTGTCAAGATAGATGGATGAAACACATTTTATTTAACAATGTGTTTGGTTAATTAATTTGCTTAATTTTGGCTTAGCAGTAATAGAATCTGCCAGCAATGCAGGAGATGCAGGAGACATGGGTTCAATCCCAGTGTCAGGAAGATCCCCTGAAAGAGGAAATGGCAAGCCACTCCAGTATCCTTGCCCAGAAAATCCCATGGACAGAGGAGTCTGGCAGGCTACAGTCTGGGGTCACAGAGAGTCAGAAAGGAATGAGCATGCACACTTCCATTGCTTGCTTAATTTATAACTTGCAAATATTTAGACATATAATATGTGGGCCTCCATCTATACTTTTGCCCAGGATCCCACAAAGGCTAGGGACGAGCATGAGCCCAGCAGCCCAACCAGTACGTTTCAGAACTAGATTGGTGCTCACTAAGAATTAGAGGTGAGGAAGTATGCTTTAATGATCACATTAGGGGACTTCCCTGGTGGTTAAAGAATCCACCTGCAAACGCAGGGGACATGGGATCCATCCTGGGTCCAGGAAGATTCCACATACCGCAGGGCAGCTAAGCCCATGCACAACAAATACCAAAGCCTGCACACTCTAGGGCCTGCAAGCCATAACTAGTGAGCTCCTGAGCCAACAACTACTCAAGCCTGCGCATGCCCTAGAGTAGGTGCTCCGCAACAAGAGAAGCCCCCACAAGAAGCCCGCGCAGCACAACTAGAGAAGAGCCCCTGCTCGCTGCAACTAGAGAAAGCCTGCACACAGCAACCAGGGCAGCCAAAAAAATACTTTAAATGTTAAAAAAAAAAAAAAAAAAGATAGCATTAAGGCCAGATGGTGGTCATGTGCTACAGCAGTGGCAGAACAGTACTGGGAGAGTCCTTGAATGACAGTTCTGGGAAGAAGGTCCCAGTCCCTGAAGCTGGAATGTAGTCCATGGAGCTGGTTTCAGGGCCAGTGAAGGACAGCTGCAGCCACAGGGGCACCTAGGGGACCAAGGGGAAATGCTATATTCCCACTAAGTCTAGAAGAAAGGCAGATAGATGGCAAGGCAAAGAATCAGCTGCAGAGAGAGCACCTGGGGCCAGGGCCTGAGGACGAGAGAGAAACCAGCTGAAGTCTGACAGGCTTCCCTACAGAGGTGGAAGGAGCAGGTGGGGCCTGGTCTCCAGGGGAGGACTCAGGAAGAGCAAGCAGGGTCACAGAGGATGCGGGGCTGGCTGAGGGACTCTAAGCAGGTGTTTGCAGAGCCCAAGGGGTTGGATCCAGAGACCTGGACAGTAACTGAATTGAGGGAAAGAGCAGGGGTCAGTAGAGAAGGGAAACTTTCTTCTTTCTGAGTCAGGAGCAGCTTCTCTGCACCACGTGTGCACCCCACAGCCACAGGGTGTGGCCTGGGTGGGTCGGGGTGAGAGTTGGGCATTTCTGGCTTCACTAGAGGGACAGGGGCCTAGGGCATACTGAAAACATGAGCTAGACGCCACCAGCTTCTAGAAACAGTTGGCAGAGTTTTTCCTGGATCCTAGAGAAAGTGGGTGTCCAGCATCTAATCAAGGACCAACCTGGGCTCATTCTTTTTCATCCTGGTTTGAGAGTGGGTCTTAGGTCAAATTCTTGAAGGTTTAGAATAAAGAAGGCAACCAAAAATCCAAAAGGATTGACAGTGCAAAGCAGTCTAGTCTCTCTTATCCCTCAGGCTCTTTGCCTCTGGGTTATCTCCCCAAGTTCCCACTCCTCTGAGTCAGCAGGGAGAGAATTCCAACACACAGTAACTCCAGACAGATGCCTTCTTTCCATTATGCCTGACCTCCCAGAGGCAATCGACTCTCAAGTTCTTTTTCCCTAGGTCAGACAAAGAAGACTAAGTTAGACATCTCCCAAAGGAAACTACTTCACTAAGGGAAAAGTCACATCAAAAGCAAGATAGTACAAGACCACAGGGATGGATGATGCCGCAGGGAATCATTTTTTATTTGGACAAAATAAAATTCAGCCTCAGGAGATTCAGCTGGCTCTAGTGTGGACACAGGATCATTTCTCAGACTCAGCTTTGCACAGTCCCTGGGGATGAGCAATTCATTCCACCAAAGCAAGTGAATTCATGATGTGGGCTCAAGCTGTTTCTGCTGGCCTTGGCTTGAGATGATGGTCAATGTTGCATGGAATGAGCCAACGAAACTCCCAGGGAAGAAGGATGACAATTATTGCAGACCTACCAGTGGGTATTTGGGTTCTTGCTTAATTCCTCCAGTGAGAAAGTCAGGGTAAAGTTTGGCTAGTGCGAGGTCTCAGGTGATACCCCTTCTCTTCCTACTCCTGCCCCAGACAGGTTTCAAACAAATATGGAGGAGACTGAGAAGCCTTCCAGGAAAAAGAACAAATTAACTATGCTCACAGTTGAAATACAGACAGAAGTCCAGAGAGGCAAGTGAAAATATCCATTTCTAGTGAGGTTGTGGTAAAACAGGGAGTGTTACAAAGTTGTTGATTGGTATGTAATTGGTACCCCATTTTTGGAGGCAATTTGGTGATGTGATTAAACAATTTAAGTGCACATACATACTCCTTGACATAGCAATTTCATTGCCAGGGATTTATTCTATAGATTTACAAGTATGCAAAGATTTGTGGACAGAGACACTCATTGCATCATTATTTATCACAGTAAAACAGTAGAAACAAATGCCCATTAACAGGGGGACCAATTGAGTAAAATAAATACTTTGCATTTATTAAAAAAATGAGGTTGATCGATATGTGCTGATATTAACAGATGTACAAGATATATTAAGTGAGGAGAGCACAGAAAAGCCTTGTACTACTATCCCATTTGTGGATTTTTGGAGGAAATTGACTATACATATATTTGTACTGAAATAGAAAACCTCTGGAAAGATATACACTACAAGAAACTGTGAACAGTGGTTACCACTGGGGGACCTTTATTTTCTATTTTGCATTTTTCTCTAGTACTTTGAATTTATTTTTATGAATGTGTATTACTTTTAAAATGCAAAAGAAAACATTTAAATAAGGAATAAAGGACCAATGAAAGGTAATTTATCAAAAATAAAAGAAGAAATTTCTCAAATTTACTATTAGAAGGCAAATTCAGTAATAGGACTAGAAGTCAGTAAGACATGGTGGCTGATCGGTGAACTTGTCCTGACCCAGCTGACTTGGCAACGTGAATATGCTGCCCTCACTCATTAAACTCGAGACCCAAGCAGTCTTGCTATGGAGCCCCCAGTAACATGGCTGAAGAGAGGGAGAGGTTCCCTTTCCCACTTGAAGCCAACTGCTAAGTCATCAAGGCACAAGGAGAGAAAGAACCAGAGGCCAGAACCATTGGCAGGGATTTGCACCGACAGTCTCTCTGCTCAGCTGAAGCTGAAGGCAGCAAGTCTGGCCAATCCCTCTCCCAGGTAATAGCAGGATGGATATCCAGCTTGGTTATCTCCAAGTCTTGGCCCTGGAATCTTGGCACATTGGAGGTGATGGACGAGTTGCAGATAACCAGCAACAGCAAAAGGAAGCAATCACCAGTACTCAGTCAGGAATGCATCTGGGTAATATAAGCTTAGAGAATCCCAGAAACACTTGAAGAAAATCTGAGACTGGAGTGTCTGAATGAGTCCTTGGGCGTTTTAAGCTAATGATATTCACGTTTCATGCATTCATCTGACATACTGAAGTGTTACTATGTGCAAAGAACAATAGCAAGCAGTAAATAAGGCAAACATGGAATTCATTAAGTTGAATTGGATAAAAATAAAACTGCCACTATTCAACCTTTCTGGGTCTATAAAAATGGCACTTTCTTATGGATCAACATAAACACATTCTGAAAAGAGAAAGAACTACAGGGAGAAAAACTAAGGAAAAAAAAAGGGGGGAAGAACTATCCAGTTAATTGCTTGATTGCAATTATGGAAAGACCTGTAAGGGAGCAATCATATCTAATCCAGTCTAGGGTATGGTGTCTGTGGTGCTGATCAAGAAAGCTTCCACCTTTGAGGAGGTGATAATGAAAAGGAATTAATGAAGGAGACCGAGGGACATCATTCCTGGCAATCAATTCGAAAGGCCTTGAAGGGCAGGAAACTGGTCTGTTCCAGGGACTGATAATGTGACTCAACCCACAGAGACGGGCAGACGTGGTAGAGAAGAGGGAAGATGCGGGTGAGAGGATGCGGAGAGTGAAGCTGGAGCCAGTCAGGCCTTGGAGGACCTTTTAAGGACTTTGGGGTTTATCCCAAGAGATTTTAAAAACAATGGCATACTATGCGTATCCAAACAATGGTCAAGTCTAGGGAACTTTCGGCTTACAAAGTTTTCCCCCTTTTGGCAGAGCCTGGAGGTCTACAGTTACAGGCGGCTAGTATGTGGCTGTGTCAGAATTGGAATCCACGTCCTTGCAAAGAGCTTCCACCACCCAGGACTCGGCTGGGAGGGTGGCAGGGGTGAAGCAGGCAGCGGACCAGGGACCCTTCTAGGAAGAGGCCAAGGAGGCCGAGTGCGCCCCAGATGCCCCCACCCCCAGACGGCAGCTCAGCGCCCAGCAGTCCTGGCGGAAGCGGCGCACCGAGAAGCAGTAGATGAGAGGGTCCAGGCAGCTGTTGAGACTCAGCAACGCCAGGCTAAGGGTGTGCAGGACGTCGAGCGTGGAGGTGGCCCGGCATCCGCCGCCTTCGCGGCTCGCGGCGACCTCCTGCCCCGTTACCCAGGGTGCCAGCAGCAGGTGGTAGGGCGCCAGGCAGAGGGCGAAGACCAGCAGGAGCCCCAACACCATGGTCCTGGCCGCGCGCCGGTGCGCACCGGCGCGGGCTGGGCCCGGGCCCGAGGGCGCGGCAAGCGCCCGCGCCACGCTCACGTAGGCCGCGAGCACCAGCAGGAAGGCGGCGGTGAAGAAGGCCACGGTGGTGTAGGCCAGGCCAGCGCGCGCCCAGCCGCGCTCCAGGCAGCGAGAGGCGCCGCCCGGCCCGGGGCTCAGCGCGTGCGGGGCGGCCAGCGAGGGTGCGGCGCAGGCCAGGCCTGCCAGCCAGGCGGCGGCGCACGCGGCGCGGGCCGGGCCGCGGCGGCGCAGGGCCGGGCGGGCGGCCGCCTTGGGCCCGGGCCGGTGCACGGAGCTGCAGCGGCACACGCTGATGAGCGCCGCGAAGGCCACGGCCGCGTAGGTGGACACATAGTAGGCAGCCCCGGCTGCACGGCAGGCGGCCTCCGGGAAGGGCCAGTGGGCCGGGCCCAGGTAGTAAGTGAGCCACAGCGGCAGCGTGAGCGTGAAGAGCACGTCGGCCAGGGCCAGGTTGAGCAGGTAGAGACGCAGGGCCTGGCCCAGGCGCCTGCCGCTGCGGACGAACACCGCCAGGGCCGCCACATTGGCCGGCAGCCCCAGGCCCAGCGCCAAGGCATAGGCCGCAGGCACCACAATGAAGCGAGCAGGGTCGTCCCAGGGTCTGCAGCCGCCAACACCCAGGTCCCCCACGCTCCTGTTCATCTCGGACCTTGGACTAGCAAGAGGAAGAGAGATCACTGTGGAGGCCAGCCGCACAAGAAGCCCTCCACCCCGCCTTTCCTCGCCAGACCCGTCCTCTCTTCCAAAATCCGTGGTGGGAGGAGACTAGGAGCCGGGAAGCCCCCGTGAGGGGCTGAGGAATTAGTTCCGCCGGTGCCCGCTGGAGGTGGAGCAGAGGGGACTACAGAGTTAGTAGAATGAGCTTGGTGAAAGATGTGGGAAATGAGGGCGGGTCAGGAATCCCAGATAGCTTGGAAATTTTTCACCTTGGTAACTGGGAAGGTGGAAGTGCCCCCTTATAGGTGGAGTAGGGCTCCACTTTGTGGGGCACTGGCATGTGCATCAAGCCCCAGCAAGGCTGAGCCAACAGGAAGTCATAGAGAAACCAGGGTGGAATACAGACTCCTTCCCCGAAAAAGCCC